>NC_051189.1:100051070-100359195 GCF_015220075.1 Falco rusticolus | reverse complement strand
AAAAAATAAAACGCACATCTCGTCAGGCTAAGTTCAAGGCATACACGGAGTGGCCCGGCTGACAGTGGCAGTTGCTGCTGGGAGGCCTGGCCCCAGGCGGGAAGCCAGGCGAGCCACCCCGTCCGCGGGCAGGGCTGGAATTAGGTGCCTGGCCTGGTGCGTAACCATGAGTGCAAAACGGTGCTGTTCACTTTGGTGAGGTTATTTGCTGATTTACAGCTAAAGTAATTCACCGAATTGAGCTCTTAACTCGCTTAAGGACTAATCCAGTGCCCAGTGCGGCTTGATGGCGAAACTCTCAGATTTGGCTCACCGGCGTTCTTAAATTGCTGGGTTGTTTTTGACCATGAAACTGCTTCAGGTAGCATTTGATTTGTCTTTTGAGGCAGATACGGACGGTGCTAAGGAATACCGCACCGACGGCCACCATGAGGAGGCCACTTGTTGAGAGCCCTTAACACCCTAATACTCAAAGAACCTTGACATGTTATTTTGAGTCTACTTGTGGTGGGCTGAGCCTGGCTGGGTGCCAGGTGCCCACCAAAGCTGCTCTGTCCCTCCCTTCCTCAACCTGACAGGGAGAGAGAATATAACGAACAGTTTGTGGGTCGAGATAAGGGCAGCATTTACCATCATGGGCAAAACAGACTCGACTTGGGGAAAATTAATTTATTACCAATCAAATCTGTCAGATAATTAGAACTAAAAATCAAACCTTAGAAAACCTTCCCCCCAACCCTCCATTCTTCCCGGGTTTAACTTCGCTCCGGATCTCCTCTTACTGCCTCCCCCTGAGTGGCACAGGGGGATGGGCATGGGAATGTGGTCAGTCCATCACACGCTGTCTCTGCTGCTCCATCCTCCTCATGCTCTGCCCCTGCTCTAGCGTGGGGTCCCTCCATGGGAGACAGTCCTCCATGAACTTCTCCAGCATGAGTCCTTTCCAGGGGAGGCAGTCCTTAACACACTTCTCCAGCCTGTGTTCTTCCCATGGGGTGCAGCCCCTCAGGCACACACTGTGCCTGACCCTGTAGGGTCACAAGCCCCAACAGAAAAACCTGCCCCAGCCCGGGCTCCTCTGCCCACAGGGCCACAGGCCTTGCCAGGAGCTGCTCCAGTGCAGGCTGCCCATGGGTCACAGCCCCCTGCTCCGGCATCGGGTCCTCCACAGGCTGCGAGTGAGGATCTGCTCCACCATGGACCTCCATGTGCTGTAGGTGGAGACCTGCTCCACTATTAACCTCCATGGGCTGCAGGTGGGTGTCTACTCCATCAAGGACCTCCATGGGCTGCAGGTGGGGACCTGCTCTACTGTTAACCTCTATTGGCTGCAGCTGGGGCTCTGCTCCACCCGTGGAAATCCACGGGCTGCAGGTGGAGATCTGTTCTATCATGGACCTTCATGGATGGAGGGTGACAGCCGGCCTCACCATGGACTTCACCATGGGCTTTACCATAGGCTGCAGGGGAATCTCTGCTTGAGCACCTCCTGCCCTCCTCCTGCACTTACCTGGGGTGCTGCAGGCTGTTGCTCTCACATAGTCTCACTCCTCTCTCTGGCTGAAGTTGATGTTGCATAGGGGGTTTTTCCCTTCTTAAATCCATTATTCCAGAGTGCTGCCACTGTTGCTGATGATGGGCCAAGGGCCTTGGCCAGTGGCAGGTCCATCTTGGACCCAGCTGGCATGGGCTTCATCGGACACGGGGGAAGCTTCTGGCAGCTTCTCACAGAAGCCATCCCTGTACCCCACCCCCCCCCCCCCAAAAAAAAAAACAACCTTGCCAAACAAACCCAACACACTATTCCCATGGGTTTCTCTCTGAAATCAGGTGAAAACCGGGAAATCTCTGTACGGTTCCAAAATGGAGTAGATTTAATTTCTAGATTTTGCATATGGAAAAGAAATGTTAATTTTGAAGTGACTTCCCTCTGTATTCACCTCAGAAGCTTGACTGCAGCACAACTAACGCAGCGGGCAGGTTACCAAGTGGTAACCAACTATGGAGGAGCTAAGCTTTCCAGATTATGAAAACCTGTAGGAACTGAGATTTGAGGGTTTAGCACAGATAACTCTGGACACTGACCGACAGTCACGTAGTCAAAACTGGCATTCAGTGGTGGAGCCTCAGAGCCACTGACAGCCTCCCGGTGAGCGACAGCAGAGCTCAGGCTAGGATGCTAGGATCGCGGCACCATTCTTTCTCAGATCCAGCAAGAGTTTTGTCAGACCACAATTTTACATCTCATACTGAACACTCAGTTACTGTACTTGGTAGATGACTCAGCCAAATACCCACAGGTCAGGAATGGAGCTGGCAGGCAGAGTGTACTGATTTCATTTTGTTTGGCTTTTCCACGTGCCTTCCTGGAGTTCCGATTTGCTGTGTTGTTGGTTAAATACTGAAACAGGAAATCAGCCCAGAGGATCGGCTGACCATTTTAACCTTGTGGAAACATTTGTCCTTGCCTGCTTCCCAGAACAATTCAAAGAATGTCTTGTTTCTGGTATATACAACTGAAGTAAAAAAAAAAAAAAAAAAATCTGCAGAGAATAACTTGTGGACCGAACAGTTTGGCAGGGTGACAGCACTGACTTCAAATTAAAGACTTTCGAGTCAAGATCAAAATGGATATCTGCACACCTAAAGGCAAGAAATTCTGCTTAATTTTGATGTTCTCCTGTAGACAGCCCTCTGACTGAGTGTTGTGCCTGAATTGTTACACGAGTCTATTAGCTAATCATCTATTAGAGTGGTTCTCTCATGATTAATCTAGCCAAAATTTGACATAAATGATCTAGAATGACAACAATTATAAAAATCACTTTACAAAAGAATGACCTTTAACAGAAGAAAAAGCAAATTTAGGCTAAATTGATTCAAATGACACACAGGCAATCAAGGAGGGATATCTTTCTTTCTTCTTGTCATTCTAATAAAATCTCCGCTATGCCATAGTTCTGTCAGGCTTACAAATGCCATGTTTCATATTTTTTTCAAGGTTTTTTTTGTTATTTTTACTGTTACTCCATGCATAAGGAATAAAACTTCATGCATGACTTCTAATATCATCATTAAGATCTTTATTAAAGTTCATTCCATCATAGCAGATGTATTTTAATTGCCACTTCTTTTTGCTCCGCTCTGCAGCGTTGTTTATATTGCTTTAAATTAAACTCCTTCTTACCAATGGCAAGATCTGTCAGTCCTTTAGAAAGCAATGTATGAAAATTATCATTAAGATCTGTGAATTAGATGGAAACAAAAGCAGAACTCTGTGGAGGCGAGTATGTCTCATCAGGCCTGGAAGAGGTGGTTCATTTTATGCCACTGCATTTGGCAAGTCAAATCAACTCAGTTAAAATTTCTAATGAACTCAGGATAGAGATTTGTCTGAGAAAGGATCGTGTGAACCGTTCAGGATTTTGTCCTACATGAAAAGTAATTACCTCAGTGAGTGACAGACATTTCTCTCCAAATCTGGATATCAGGGAACTGGCCTATACTGGGATCAATTAGCATTTCCATTGCTTGTGGGCAGCAATTGCTGTATGTGCTAAATCATGGCGTGGGAGGACACCCATCAGGTGTCGCAACCCTGATTTCTAACAGAAGTCAGTTCACCCCACGGACATCATGGTCCTCTGTGTGTTTTCTGAAGGGCTTGCACAGTTCTTGACAGGTATCTACGGCTGATGCCAAGGAGAATCCCTGTAGAATAAAAGACCTCAGATAATTCCTACTCAGGGGTCTACACTGAGTCTTTTTTTGTTTTTATTTTATTTTCCAAATACTTGTAGCTTTCCTTAGGAGCTCTGAAGACCTGACTTATCATCCTAACTTTACCACTTTCCCTGGGCAGGCAGTTTTTGTTTCATGGTCCAGGCCATCCTAAATGAGGTGAGACTTGGGCAGACCTTCCTGACAGAATAACCAGAGAGCCATTTCTTGGAAGAGCAGTAAAAATTCATCCTGTTTGAGCACAGGCTTTTTCGCTCCCATATGCTCTGTTGACATGAGAGAGGCAATTTGTTGCATTCTACTTGTTTTATGAGTTGATTTATTTAGCTTTAATTCAAAAGCAAATATTTAAAGGTTATAGGCCTAGTTTGAAACACAGAGCTCCTAAGGCTTGCATAGGAAGCTAGGGTGTGAAGATCATGGTCTTGTAACCTGGAGGAGGTAAAAGCACAGGCAGCACGTGTCAGTGTGAGTGGAGCCAGCCCACCTGTTAATCAAACTCATCCTCAGTGTCTGAATAATGCTGCAGCAAGGGCAAATATTTTTGAGAATTATAGTACATATTTTGGAAAATTTGATTCTAAGGCTTGTCAAATATTGCAAAGTTTATTGCTAATCAGTACCTGGGGAAAAAAATAAAATAAAATAGTTGTTTATCAGGAGGTATTGAGAAGAAAAAGTCCCTAGGGAATGCTTCTCAAACCTGTGTGGGTTTTGTTTGTTTCTTTTTTAATGCGTGCCTTACGTGCCCGTGGATTTATCCCAGGACGCTTGCTCTGGGCTTTACATCCACAGCAGTTGTTAGAGGTCTGTGCAAACATGGCAGCGCACAGACCTACTTAATGAGCATCGTAACACAAACGGCATCTTGTTTATGGCCATAAAGGTGAAACTCTGCATCGCCAAAGGCAGTGGCAAAACAGCCTGGACAACATGGAAAAGAAAGACTTGAACACAAATGCTGAACTGTTGCATAATCTGTGCTCTTCCATGGTACACTGAGGTGACAGCAAGCCTGAGCCTTCTCCGGGTGCCTAGGCAGGCAACTTTGGGGAAACTGGCTTTGCACAACCTGCCTCAGCTCCTGTCATAGCCTCTGCATGGGAAAGGTTTACCTTTTCCCCTGATTGGGGTTTGGAAAGAGGGCTTCTGCACACTTGGACATACAGCCAGAACTGGTGGCAGAGTGGGTTTGTCCTCAAGAGTTTGGTGGTGGTGCTGAGAGCCGGTCCCTCACCAGCTGTGCCACTGGGCTGCAGGACAGACCATCTGAAGGCTCATTTCCAATATCATTACAAGTTGTAACTTGAGCAAAGTCCTCAATTTTGAATCGATGTATTTGACAGTGACCTTCATCATCTTTCATCTACGGATAGAAATGTGACTAATGTCCACCAGGACGACTTATCACCAAAACCTTATCCTTGTTCTTCAAGTATTTATTGACAAATCTAATTCTGAAGCTATTTTCTGCATGCCTAATCTCATAAGTGTATTAATATTCTGCCTAACGTGTTGTTTATAGGCAAACAGATCCATTTTTCAGAAGGGCACGAGAGTGGTGAATCTATAAACTGAAGATGACTTTCTAATCTGGGCAGTAAGACTTCTTAAAACTTCCCAAAAGTTTCTTTGCTACTGCGCCTGGTTTCCACTCAGATAAAACCATTTTTGGCAGAGCTGTGACGGGAATTAGTGATGACAAGTAAAATGCCGTCAACACCTACTTATGCCACGTTGCTTTATGGGATTGATAAACAGTGGGAGAAACTTTGGGGAGAAAGGAGTAAGCTTGACTTTCCTAGGTTGCATGCTTTAGTATATGAAGTTCAGGAGAGACACAGAATAGCTTCGCTCCAAATCCAGCTTTGCCATGTTTAGGTTAGTCCTCAGCTAGTTGTGTCAAATGGCTGTGCCTCAGCTCTACCTCTGTAACTAATATGAGAGTAAGCTTCCTTATTTCCATGGCAAAGTGCTGCTAAATGATGAACTTCTCTTCAGCAAGACGAGTTTCCCACACTGTAGCCTCATTTGCATTGCAAAGGTGAAGCAATACATCAGACAGGTTTCAGGTAGGAGCAAGGGTTTGGTAGCTCTGGGTATTCTCTAATTAAAAGTGACTGGCTGGGGCTGCTGGCAAATTCACAAGGTTTTCTGCCCGCTGTGTCAATAGAAATCAGGGGATGTGGCTGTTCACAGCCAAAGAGCAGCCCCCCACAAACAGCGCTGTGAGCTTCGGCGCATCATTTCGTTTGCATACATTGAGACATCTGGCAGCTTTGCTGTAGTATGGGAGGCGTCAGTGTACGCACAGGGTTTCTCACCCACTGGGAGAAAGATTATGAAATATAGGGGAGTGAAAAGCCAGCAGTTTTTTTACCGAAGTTGGAGTCTGTAACAATACTGGTGGGATTTGCTCAATTTTATTTTTGGAAGTTCATGCTCAATCAGCTCAATATTTCCACTAGGAGAATACAAAACGGTGTGAATCTGATTTGTTTCTCTTTTTTTGACAATGGATGCATACACTCGTTACGATTTTTGTAGGCAGAGCTTTTATTTCCCATATAGATGAGTGGACTATACACCCCTTTTTCTCCCAAGCCTGTGTTTGCTGTGTTTTTCCTGTGTCACACAGCCATATGTGCAGGGAGGCTGTCAGCAGTGACTTGGTGAAGTGGGCAGCAGAAATGTGGTTAGGGTCACAGATATTGTCCACCCTTTGCACAAAAACCCTGGCGGTTTGATCTGCCTCACAGATACAGAAGAACCAATTGTCTGTTGCAGTAAATTGTAGGGGAATGTGATATATATACATATACTATGTATATATACTATATATACACACACTACTATACTACATGTATACATTTATATACATATATACACTCACATATATACACATATTCATATATACACATTAATTGAGGCAACTGAGCAAAGCCAGGACCCTAGAGTAGTTTCTGGCTTGAAAGGTGTTGGCTAAAACAAAACATAAATGCCCAGCCCAGTGCCTCACAGAAAGTCCCAGGCAGTGTTGACTGGGACAAACCTCAAGGTAAACCTCAACTGAACTGCTCTTTGTGACCGATCCTGTGCATCTCTCTGAAGCATCTGAAAATACCTGGTGCCAGACAGGTAAGTGGCCTGGTTGTCCCATGGCAGCTGCCATCTAAGCGAGCTGCACGAGTCAGGGAGGCACGGAATTCAGCCGAAGCAGAGGCGCACGCAGGGCGGCTCAGCACCATGCTCCTAATTTGCCTGGATGTTATTTGAGAAGGGATGTCATGGGGATGAATGAAATCTCTGGTGTAGGGAATACAGCATCCTGGAAGGGGAGAAAAGGAAACGTTAGTAGTGCTTAAGTAGCAGTGGTTTTGGGGTGCCTGGGGACATCTGGAGGATAGGCTTCAGGCCAAGCTTGAAGGAGCCTTTCAGTTGTAAACTGGGAATCCTTGATTCCGGAAAGGGATGACTGAAGACAGCCTTGTAAACAGAAAGCAGTGGGTAACCATAATGATGCTGTTGCTGTTATCAATTCATGGCTGAAATCACTTCCAGAACCAACACTTGGGTTAGGCACTTGGGCCAGGGCGGGTGACATATCAGCTCCTGTCTGCCCAAAGGAGCAGAGTATTCTCCAGAACAGCAGAGAAGTGCGGGCTACTTGTTGTCTCGTCATGACCAAGATACAAAGTACAACCCATGTCCAGCCCCGTCTACTTCTGGGCCCTGCTTCTGTCTTCTCTGGGTCACTCGCAGGGCTGCATATACTTCTTCTAAGGTATCTTTGTCCTTCATGTCTCAGAAATGTTATATTTATAATCTGGAAAGACTCAGCACAGGATTTCTGGATGACAGCTCTCTCACAAGAATTATGCGTCATTTACAACCACTCCTAAGAGTGGGAATGGTTTTGAACAGACTACCTATCCCACAACAGACACATGCTCAGTGTGTTTTAATAGCAACAAATCAACATCTTAAGGATGGGCATTCAAGGATTTCCTTAAGGAAGACATTACAGCTGTTGGAAAGCAGTTTAACCTTTTGAAAACTAAGATGCAGCTTAAAGTCTGTCCCACACGTAGAGGAAGGGTTTGCTGAGGGGAAACACCGAATCATCACATGAAATGTTCTCCTAAATGAAGGCCTGGTTTTTGTGGACTCTCAGACCTCACAACATCACTGTAAAGGTCACTAGGTTTGAACATTTGTGCTCTATGTTCAGTTCCCTTCACACCTGCAGATGAGCCTGGGGGAAAAGGTTGCAGGGAAAAGTGGCCAAAGTGTTTCATTATGCCCTCCAGCCCAGAACCAGAGAGTAACTGCCATCCTACAGGTTACAGTTTTTGCTTGTGTCGTCCCTCCTGCACATTTTGTCAATGCAACATGAAGTGCTGTATCCCCGGGGTGTTTGAAGTACACACGAACACCTGATGAGATGTTAAGGTGCCTCCTCAAGAGCATTCCGACAATGAAAAGTTGTGTCTGCAGGGATGAAAGCCATTCACATTGATGGTTTTCTGACTAGACTTAGGAAATAAGTTTCTTATAAAAGTTTTGTCTCTGAATGGATGAGACCTTAGACTTTGGAAATGTAACATGAATGTTAGAAATTATGTTTCTGCTCATTTTACCGGGTCCTTCACAAATCGCTGATGTCGTTGGCCTCAGTACTGCCCCTTGCTGTGTTGTACTTCCTCCCCTTTCAAAGCCACATGCCACTACTTGTGGCTTCTCATGCTGAGCAGCAATCTTGATCCGATGGCATGACTGGCTTTAGTTTAGCTTCTTTGTGGTCCTGCTGTGTACATTCCTATTCATGTGCTCTTCCTCTGTCAGGCTGTGTTCTTCATGGTAGTACGCAAGGGTCCAAGCCAGCAGATATTGCACAGCTCTGATTTCAGCAGAACAGTCTAAACAAGATTTTTCTTTTTTTCATCAGTTGTCTCTTTATTCATCAGCAGGAACAGAAGACTGTTCTCTGTGTTTTGTTTTTGCATCTCTGACAGTTTCCCCTTGATTAATTGGAGAAAAAGTCTCAAGTTACTGTGGAATAAACAGTTGCTGTTCGTCAGCTGAGCGGCCGTAATGGGCCCTATATGCACTTCACGATGAATTAAGCTAATGCGTGTTAGCTTGCAACAGGGGCGGGCGAACTGTATGGGCTGGACAATTTTGTCAGGTCTGTTGACACAGCAAACCTTGTTAAGCTGCTGTAACTGAGTTATAGCTCAGTCATGTGGCAGAGTCCGCGATTCCAGCGGGAGTGTCCAGAGACGTGTGGGTAACAGCAGGTAATGGCTCAGAAAAGGATCTCTTTGTATACGTGTGTTGATGCCATAGTTTTGGCAAAAGGCCCCGGAGTCTTTATCGGACACCTTGAAGCAACACTTTTGCTTTTCTCAGCCCAGACGTATGTGCTGCATTGGCTGGTAAAGTGAAGCCACCGCATCCCAGTTCTTCCTGTAAAGTTAGCATGAAAAGAAAAGGTTTGAAGAATCATTATTATTATTATTATTATTATTATTATTATTATTATTATTATTATTATTATTATTATTAAGTTGGGGAGAGGGTGAAGGGTGAAGGCTGACAGTAAGGAAGGAAAGTAACAAAAGCAGAAGCAGTAAGGAAAGTAACAAAAGCAGAAGCAGTAAAATAATTATACACCTGCCAATTCCTTTCTTTCTCATTAAACTCACCCACTTTTTGTCTGCGAAAAGTTCATTTAAAGCTGTCTCTGCTGTGCAATAGGAAAAATAACAGTTCATTCAACAGTATAATACAAATCCCAGAATGTTTTCAAATTTCCCTCTTTTGTGTGTTTTAAGATTGACAACTGTATCATTAGGCACAACAAAGAGAGAAAGGATTTAACAAGATTTACCACAACTTGGGCAGCTTGGGGTGGCAGAGGAAAGGAAAGTCAAGGGCAGATGCGAAGTCAGTCTGTGGAGTTACTCGCCAGAGGTGTGCAGGCTCGGGCTGAAGCACTATTTTAGGAATGGAAGGGATTACAGAGCTACATGCACAAGGGATGCTGCAGCCTGCAGCCACGCGCTGCCTGCTGAGGTCCCAGAAGTGATGGTGAGTGCAGGAGCCAGCCTGGTGATCCCCATTTGCAGAGGAGATACACACAGCCACCCCTCCTGCAATGGCAGAAGAAAGCTCTAAAGCACTTTTGTGTCCACCAGTGGCTTCTTTGCCTTTGTCTTTCCCTATCCACAAAATGAGTGTGGAGGTACGTTGGAAACGTACTCTGCTGTGTTATCGGCTAGCCTGTGCTCTACAGCATGCCTTCCACCCTGGATGCAGCGACTGTACTCATCCCATCAGGTCTTACTGATGTCCAGCTTCAGGTAAATCCAATGAAAACCTACCCCTGGAACTTCACTTGAGAGAAGCAATGAAAAATAAAGAGAAACTCTGTGTCTTCAGATAAGTCGCTTGTCTTCCTGGGACCATTTTATTCCCTTCAGAGGTTGTTCCTCATTTTATTTCATTTTCTACATCCATCTTTTCTTTACATATGCAGTTTCTTAGATTTTTCCACTTATACAAATCCCATTTTTCCTGCTTACTTTGTCAAAACCTTTGTGCTTATGTAACTATTTCAATCATCACACTGGTTTATTTCATAGATATCCATCTATCATCATAATTGTTAGAGTTTGAAAAGCCCTCCTGAGAAGGATCTTAGACCTTTTAGATTTATGAAGAAGGGGGGGAGAATCCTGTGAGAATCCCACAACAAGGTTCTCACAGGTTCATTACAAGCCTAGTTTTGTTGTTTTGAGAAGTTTGATGATATCCAAGCAGGTGACCAAACAAACCTAAGCCATTTTCAAAATTTCTTGCAATAGTCTAAAAATAAAAAGTGGAAGGGTTTATGGCAAAGAATATAGATAATTAAATGAGAATAAAATTCTTAATTCCACATCAAAATTTCCTTCATAAGGAGGAAGGAAAACCCCTTTCTGTTTCCTAACTAACCTCAGCATTCACTTACAAAGGTGCTCTGTCTGTTCAGTGTTTATTTAAATAGAAAAGTGGTGAACCCTGATAAAAATGCCATTTCTGCTCCTTTGTGGGAGCTCACAAAATGCTATTTCACTATCTGAAAGTACCGTTGAGTTAGCAGATTTAGTCAAATCCTGTCTAGACACACTTCCATTGCTTTAAATTCCATTTGAGCTTAATTCAGTTTCTAATGAAGTCGCAAGAGAATAGGAAAAGCCCAGATGAAAATACATGGCGTATCTGCACCACTGTGAAAACGTCTGAAGCTACAAGAAAGTGACAATGCTGAGTACCATGGGTACCCATGAACACTTCCCAGAGAAAGCAATTTTTATTGTTTATCTCATTTTCCTTGTCAGACACCGACTCCAGCTCAGAGCAATTTCTTTTCAGCTCTGAGGTAAAGAGGCCCTGCAGGGCTGCGTGGAAGTTTTCCTATTCTTTCCTCATCCCTTCCACATGCCTGCCCTGCTAACTTTATACCATTATACCTTCTGACGTCCTTTCTCTGTACCTCAGAGTTAGACACCTATTTAATCCTTCTTACAACTGATGCCATAAAATATCCCGTGCATCTAACAGATGCGTGTGTGCCACCAGGATGAATGGGCCGTAGACGCAGAGCTGTCATCCCGTCCCATCTGCAGGAGTTCACCATGCAGCAGAACAGCCTGGCTCCTTGCCAACACTTAGCTGACGTTATGAAGTGCATTGCTCTCTTTCTTCGAGATACTTGACTCGCACTGCTTTTGCCGTTCTTAAATAACGATGGGTCAGATCTGCTCCCCAGTGGTTCCCCCACTCTGAAGCCGCAGGTGCTTTGGTCTTTGGTAAGAGAAAGCAGCTGTGCCCATGGCATGGCTTCATTCTTCACCTAACAAAGGCACAGCGCTGGAGCGGCCGGAGGAGAGAGAAGCTGGCTCCATTGGCTTTGCACCAGGAATGCTGGGGCCAAGCAGCTGCAAATGGATTTGAGGCTTTTTGCTTTTTCCACAATGCCCCTGTTACACATAACTGATGTGGGCAGACACCTCCCAGGAGGTGTTGGCTTTATCATTTAAACAAGTTGACTTCTTCACTATGACCTTCTAAAATTAGCAGTATTAAGTTCATTATATCCTGTAGCATCTCAGATGCTGCATAAAAAATAACTTTTAAAATAACGTAATGAATTCCTTAACATAATTAATGTTTCAGTTGAGGCTAGCCCAAAGTATTTCTCACACCTAGAGTTTCCATATGTGAAAAAAAAAAAAAAGACACAAAAAAAAGAGGCAAAGGCAAGCTGATCCATGTAGCTATAGCTGCCAAACACTGGACTAATCAATTCTATCTACAAGATTCTTAGCTTCAAGGCATTCTTTGGCCATGGTTTGTGAAGAAATAGAGATGGGGAAACTTACAGAATTTCCTGCAGGAAGGCCTCACTTGTGGTGAATAAATATCAGTCTCATTGCTTTTTCAATAAGACTTTGGCTGCAAAGTCTCTCAGGCACATTTGATAAAGTTGTTACGACCTGCTCTTCAAGACCCCAGAAGTGATTTCTGTAGGAGAAAAAAAGTGATACTGGAACAAGATGTTTGTTACCTCTGCTAAAGCTGAGTTCTTTGTATACTTTGAAATGCCAGATTTGCTCTAAATTAAATGTGTATTACTTTCTTCAGTTCCAGCTATGAGCTGTAGTCCAGCTGCTTGGGTAATCCAAAATATCATTATTTTATATGCAGCTATATTGTTGCAAAGGAATGCACCACAGCTGCCAGGTCTGACTGCTGGTGATTATATCTGAAATGGTAGAATTGAGCCTCAGTCATAACTGATAATTGATCTCATAGTTAGTTCTATAATCAAACAGCATGTCTAGACAAAATCCTTGGTGACTCTCCTCATAAAAAATCTGCATGATTCTCCTCAAAGGTAACAGTTCTCTCTATCAGTCATTATAATTGCAGTTTTATCATCTTTGTGGAGAAACGGGTAACTAGCTGTCCTTGGCAGAGCAAAGGCAACATAACCTGTGGCTTTACAGGCTGTGTGTGTGCTGTGTCTAGCAGTGCCTATTCTCTGAAGCAAGCTCTAGATACCAAGAGAACTCATGAAGAACTCCAGTATGAACCTAATTAAAGCAGAAGAAAGACCCTTCACTCTCAGTAGCGGAAAGTGCGTTCTTCAGAGCCAGCACAACCACCTGGCTGCTGCTGTATTTGAGCCCCAGTGCAGAAGCTGTGCCTCAGTGCAGGGTCCTGAGGGGGCAGGACAGTGCCCCACAGGCTGCAGAGTGGTAGGCTTCTCAGGGACATTGAAATCTGCAGAGCTTTTAAACATGCTACCAGCATGCCAATAGTATCATGATATATAATAATAAGAAACACAGGTCAAAACAAATAAAGCAAAGTGTGAAAAAGGAATAACAAACCCCACCCCCATACTCACAACCACACAATGGTCATTGTCCAAGCTGGTAAGCCAAACACGCCCCATGGCAAAACAGTCATCTTTTTTTGTATGGCAACACAGTCATTTTTTTTTGTAACTAACTTTTTCAAATTTTCACTTTGTGGGCTGAAATGTTCTATGTTCAGTGGATCCAAAAGGCTATTATTATCACTTGCTATTATTATTGTTCTAAAAACAATATGTTCAGGCATTTCCCAGAACAAGGCTAGGGTAAAATCCATTGTGTAGCCTGCCTTGCCCATGAGAATTCGGCATGTGCTCCTTTTAACAATTGTTATGGTATGGAGCAGGGTTTTGAGCTAATCTGCCTTTTCACACCTCCATGTAAAGCCATCCTGAATCTCATAATTTCTTTGGAAATGTAGTGAGTAAAACTGAAACAGGCTTTTCCGAGTACATATTGCAAATTAAATCTTTCAGAGTTTCCACCCACATTAATGGTTCCTTGCCCAATAGTGGTTGTGGGTGATTGGCATTTATCTCGTGACCATAGTGCTGCAATATGCTAGAGATACTGGAGTCGGCAGAAGCTGGGACGTGGGGTGAGGGAAAGGTCTAGCAAGGAAGAGCATCTAGGATTTGGACCTGTGGGATGTAGGTCTCCTGGGAAAAGAGATGGGCACTGATGCCAGAGCCTAAGAGACAAGTATCTATCTGGTGGGAGATGCAGAAGAGCTGAGAGGGTCTTGAACTATGAGGCACAAAAAATATGCAAAGAGGCAAAGTGGTGAGAGGAGAAGGCAGAAGGTGCCATAAATTTTGAGAGGAAGGAGAATAGAGCTAGGACTGAAAAGGGTAGGGCCTGAAAGGGGTGGAGAAATAGTACTGAAACCGGGGGGAGGGGGGGGGGGGGGGGGAAGGCAGGGAAAACAAGGTGGTGGGCAAGGCCTGTCGGACTGGGATGCCTGAAGAGCAGGCAGTTTTCCCGGCCAGGTCCCAGAGGAGTGAAACACGGATTAGAAGGCAGGGAATGGGAAAACCGTTACAAAGGCAGAGACAGAGCAGGAGAGACAGCGTGTGGGAGGGAGGGACTCTACCAGCTGGGTAGGAATCGGTGGGGACCCAAAGAGGGAAGGGGTGCCTGGGAAAGTCTGTGATGTTGTAACATGTTTCCCTTCATAGCCCTTGAGGTTAGGAAGCAAATGCAGCATTTTTAATTCCAAGTGTAACTTATTTTCCTCCCAAAAAGAAATAATACATGTATGTATATATGTGTGTACATAGATGTACTTACCTCCCAGAGAATGGAAATTTTAAACTGTTATCTAGTGCTTCACCTGCTCACCTGGCAGGAAAACTTAAAACTGGTGTTTCCCATATTTTGCAGCCTGATGTTCTTAAATATTGGGTTTATGCAGTTATGCGTGTGTGTGTTCCCAGTCATAACCCCAAATACATGTCAGAGCATCTATCGATTCCATAGTGCTGTGCATCAGCAAAACCATACTGGTTTGTATCCATATCTGATTTGTACATGGATTTACATTAGAATGAAGTAAGGTCCAGGAATTTTTCTGCTGGAGATAATTTACAGGACAGGATTTTTCTCTAAGGAGTGGTAAATGTGTTATGATACGGGCACTGTACTTAGTTCCTTATATTGTCATCTGTTTCTTAATTGCTAGTCTCCAAATAGAGTAAGCTATCTTGGCAATCATCACATCTGTTATTAGCCTGTGAAAATGTTATTTAATCTCAAGAAATTCCTGTTAGTTATCATTTTATAAACCGGGAGATGGATTCCTGTATTTGTAGACTTTTCAGAAATCAGTGCTTTAGCACGAACTAATGGCCTTTTAAAATATGTGCTTATACCACAAGCAGTTCTTATAACAATACCAGAAACAAAAGTCTTTCTTTAGCCACTGTGGTAAACAGATTGCATGTGATTATGGGAAGGGCGAGTTTTATTACTCTTTCTACATCCAAAATCCTGATTGGAATTGTATCATCTGGTTATTGCTTTCTGGATATTTCTGTAACTCTTTTACCCAGGATCCTGGCCAACATAGTAGGTTAGACATTAGTCGTTCATTTTCCAGTACCCTTGGCTTCAGCAAGATTTATTTTAGCAGGAGCTTCACTAGCATTTTCTTTCCAACCGTGGAAACATCCCCCTCCCAGCAACAACTTAACCACACCGAGTGGTGAAAAGCTGAAATTCCAAAAGGAAATTAGTTGGGCAAGAATCCATGGGACAGGTGGTGGGATGAAGCTGGGTAACGAATTTGGACATCGCTAAAGCTGAAACTGAATTGGACGGTCCTGCCTCAGGAAAAAGGAAGAATTTATTATATTGCAGCCTGGCAATAGCCTTTATGAGCAACACAGATATTTAAGGGAAGTGTGTTGCCACTCTGCTAGAACACCACTACCAATGTTCCCTTCCCTCCCAAGCCATACGTAACGCAGATATTTTAGCACTGTGTTATCTAACAGCCAAGTGAAAGGGGTGTGTGTAAACATTTAAGTAAGATTTGTTGCCTCTCTGTGGCTTCCTTCCTATATTGCCAGGCAGTGCTGATCGGGTTTGCATGTTGTTTTTGCAAGACTATTCCTGTAGAAGCCGAGCTGGGCTCTGTGAATAGCCATCAGGGATTGCAAATTAGGACGAAAGCATATTAAAAGTAGTAACTTAAAATTAATATGATGTGTGGGTAGCAGTAGTGCCTCAGCTATGAAATGTATTTTGCATCTTTGGGTTATTACTAATAGTTTATGGAAATATCAGTGTTCCTATGTTTATTTGAAATTATTTGCAATTAGAACAGATATCTGTGAATCATATTTTTCTTTCTGAATATCTGAAATTGAAACACTAATTCCCTGGCTTAGTGATGATTTGGTGTACGAGCTTGTTCCTGGACAGAATAAGTGCCATTCCTAGATTCAACACATATGGTACAAATTCTCATGTGAACAAATACAGAATTGGATTTCTTTGACCAGTTGCCAATATTTGTTTAAAACAAATGATATTAATGAACTTTCTTGCCACAAAGCACATTCACTGCAACAGGGGTGTATAGCCTGGGATTGATCCATCCTCCCTCTTTATGGGATCAGGCTTTCTATAATATGAAGCAGACTGGGAACCACTGTGCTGCAATATTAGTGGAAAATAAACACAAGCTAAGTGAATTCATTAAAAACATTAAACAAACATTTACACAAAATCTTCTGCAGTGTTTGCCTACCTCTCATTTGAACCACTGACCTAGAAGGAAATGCTCCAAGCCAAACGGGACTTGAAACCATTTAGATCATTGTTCTTGTACTAATAACCTTGTGGATTTCTTATTTTCAGAGCATTTTATTGTTGTTTGCACACTACCTGGGGCTTTTTGAACTCATTCTGGTTGCCACTGTTCTATATTCCTATATGAGAAATGTTCATCTGCCTTTCTAGTAATCTTGCAACATTTCCCATAGTATTTCCCTATATATCATATATTCCATACTTAGATTAGAAATGAATAATATAATACTAAGTGGTAAACCTTGTTGTCATTCATTCGTGTGAACAGCAACTCTTCTGCATTTGGGAGTGCACAGCAAATGCTAATAACTACTTGTAGAAACCAGACATTGGGTGCTGTTAGTCTCCTTTGTCCCAGAAGACATCCTCATTTGCATCTGTGTCTTCCTCCTTTGCTGCCTGCACAAAGAGAAGTGCAGACGTTGTGATTACTACCACTTGCAGTCCCACGGGAGACTGCTCAGAGCCCCTCTGCCAATAGGGTTTGAAGCAGGGAGGACCCTCAGCTCACAAGGAGCAGATCCTTGCTGTTAGCACAGGGCTCTGAGGCTTTGTCTTCTTTCTAAGCCATGGAGCTCTCCTTGGACATTGCGTGAGCGCGATGCCAGCAGCTTGCAAAGCAAAATAGCCGAAGGAGAAGCATCTTTCCAGGAGATGCTGGGCTGAGCTAATGTCAACCTGAAAGCATGACGGAGTCAGGTACCAAGCCCTCTGTTGAGGCAGTCTGGCTGGAAGACCCACAGTGGCATGCTTTGGGCCAGATCATCTATTTATGGGGGCAGGGAGGGGCTAAAGGGACAGGTTTCCCTGATTCTTTTATGTAAGGAATGTTCTTGCATCCTCCCTATTCTGCTCAGTAGGAGTTCAGGTACCCATAACTAGAGCACTAGCTAAGAAGCCTCTTGGGGGAACAGCCATTTTACTGAGCATGTTCATTTATTTCTTCTTCTTCTCCATTAATCTTCTTTGTTGAGTCACAACAAGAATTTGACATCAATTACTTTGGAGAAATAAATAACCTGCAGCACCGTGCTAAGTGTATATGTGAAAGCATAGGAAAGGAACAAGGAGAGATCGATCAGCAGTTGCTGTAGCAGAGCCTTATGCACACTTTCAGCTGAGATATTATAGGCATGGGGTTTTTTCTTTTCTTGTTCCCTTCTGTAGAAAATGTTGAGACATTTCTGAGATTTAGAATTTATTTTGTTTCTAGAAAACATTGACTTAAGGGCCACTTATTTTCTACAGACTTGCATAAAGCTTTCCATAATGGGTAGAAGTTGATACTTACCTTGGGACACATTAGACACTTTCTGCTGGCTTATATTTGGACCAATTTTTGTGAATAAGAAAGCAATGGTATTTGCAGGAGGGAGAATTAAGAAGAGAATGTCTTTTACATCAGAAGGAAATTACTTTTCAGACAGATTCAGTCTTGGACATCCTGCCTCTGGCCTGCGACTGGAAATATTCTGCAGTTGTGTCTTTTTCCTTAGTACAGGTTTGGTAACATCAGTGGATACAAAGCATGCTGGTTTTAATGTTGAAGGACAGTTGGTAAAGATAGCCAAATTGTTATGTATCTCACTAATGTCCAAGTATGAGACACCAGCTTTCTTTGACTGCAACTTCCAAGGGGTGATGAAGAATAAAACTTGTACACTTACAGACTTTTACTTGTACTCCAGCAGTCTTGTGCAAAGACAAGCTGGCTTAGTGCTGGTGTCCTTATTTCAAAGGACAGCTTATCACAGAATGGCTGAAGGAGGCATCTCTGGAGGTCACCTAGTCCAACTCCGCTGCACACAGCAGGGTCAAACAGAGCAGGCTGCTCAGGGCCATGCCCAGTTGGGCTTTGAATATCTCCGAGAATGGAGACTCTGCAGCCTCTCCAGGATACCTCTTGCAGTGTTTGACCATGTCACAGTGAAATAAATAAATAAATAAAATAATAATAAAAAAATCTTATATTTAAATAGACTTCCTTGCATTTCAACTTGTGCCCATTGCTTCTTGTCTTGTCAATGAGCACTTCTGAGAAGACCCTCTTGTCCCTCTTCCCTTCAGGTATCTATACACTTTGATAGAATCCCCTCTTGAGCCTCCTCTTCCTCAGGCTGGACAGTCCAGGCTCTCTCAGTCTTTCCTTGTACATCAGACACTCTAATCCCTTTATTATCTTTGTGGTTTTTTGCTGGACCCACCCCAGTATGTCTACATCTCTCTTCCAGCCCAGAACTAGTCTTAGCACTCCAGATACATCTCACCAGGACTGAGCAGAGGGGAAGGACCTACTCCCTCAGCCTGTAGGCAATGCTTTTCCTAAAGCAGGCTAGTGTCACAACACTCTCAAATCTAGCCAGCTGCAATAAGGTCTTTTACTATCACATACCAACACACTCTTCATGCCAGTCCCTCTGCTGCCTTCCTCTAGTCTCTCCTCAGCCCAGGCATGCTCTCTCTGCTTCTTCCTCATATCTCTTCCTTGGCCACTCTCTCTTCATTGGCTCTCAACCACTCAACAGAACCAGCCACAGCTGCACCTTGTCTACATCGGCCAACCCACGGCCCCTGAAGCCAGCCCACAGTTGTATATTATCAATGCTAATTAACCCAGCTTCATTCCTCTACAGGCTAGGATGCTTTTCACGGTGTATACTTAAAAGCTGTAAAAAGCAATGTATAACCCCCTTACATCAATGCTATTTGATAGTGTTTGGGGACCCATCTCTGGACTGTGCTTAGTTGCTCTGACACAGGGCACTCCTGTTGTCTAGTGTCATTCCATGAGTATCGTTGCTACTGTGGTAGTTAACATCACCAAGGATTAAGTGTCTGTTCCTGGGGAGTCAGTGGACAAGAGGCTTATAAGCAGGACTGTTTGCAGTTACTGGGAAAAGCTTTGCAAGGTGTTGTTTTGTGGAATGCTAGAGCAGCTAGGGAGCAAAGGTGTCCATGGGATGCTTTGTGCTGGATGCAGCAGAGGCACCCGGTGGCATCGTTCATGGCAAGAGGACAGTCTGTCCACATGTCTGCACATGGGCAAGCATGCTCTGGGAAGGGTAAGGAACTACTCCATAAGGGAATTCTCTATATAAAATTGCTTTTCTACTCAGCTCTGGTGGGTTGTCCTCAGTGTGTGTACCACAGTGCTATTGTCTGGCAAAGCCTAAACTCTACTCAGCTGTCTCCACAAATCCAGGCCTGCATGCAGCCTGCGTGATCTCCTCAGCAAGGCACCCTGCTGCTTCTCAGGGCAAAACCCACTGCCAAAATTCCTTCCACCAAGTCTCATACCCTTCATCTGCCTCTTTTTTCCCTTTTGCTCCCTGTCCCAAAATCTGCCTTGCATTAACAGCTGGAAGAGTTCATCTTCTAGAGCAGGATCTATGTCTTTCCACCAGCCATTTAATTTACTGTGCTGGCAAGCTGAGAGCACTTGCACACAAGGGCTTAGGAAGAACAGGCATGTTCTCCCACAGTCTGCCACAAATGAATCTACAGCGCAGTACACAACGTAATGCAGCGTGACGAGCCATCAGCTGACCTGCTGAAACCCAGCCTGCCCTAAGACTAACCCAGCAGCAGGACTTTGCTCGAGGCCCACTTTACCTGGCCCAGAGAAGTCCCAAGTCACTGGCAGTTAAAGTATATTTGCAGGTGATGCTGTGGAGTTAGGCTTGGGGGCCAGCATCTGGTCTGAGGACCTGGGCTGGCTGTAGCCAAGTATGAGTTTTTCTCAGCCAAATTTGACCTGTTCTTGCATCCTCCCTATTCTGCTTTGCCTGTGCATCTCCGGGAGGAGATGTCAGCAGTCTGTGCCGGGTTGTTCTGCCATTGTTCCTAGCAGGACAGTCCCTTCATCGATGGGGATAGTGGAGGGCAGTCAGCAACCAAGGACTTCTGCCATCATCCTCATTGTGGGTGGGTGGCTTGCAGCCTAAGCTAGAGAACAGCATTAGCCTTTAACCCGTCCCACCAGCCCTGCGAGCAAGGGGACAATGAAGCATGTGCTTGTAGTGCTGCGATAAAATTATGCCCAGGTGAATAGCCCAAAGAGTGCATCTTGCTCAGTTTCAGTCACATTTAGATTAATGCCAGCTTTCCTCCACCTTCGTGTAAAGAATATGCAAAGTATATATCAACCTATAACCTTTATAGCATAAAAGTGTATGGGTGTTATTTCACAAGTTGCAGCCACACACATGTAGGCACACAAAATTATGTGGCCTTTGTGGACACTGATTAACACCTTTTCATGTTTCCATACTTGCAAATACTGAGGTAAACACACCTGAAGTACAAAACTCAGTCCTGAGAGTACCGTGGCATCACCAGTGCAGATTTGTAAACATGAATACAACAAATGTTCCCAAAGAGTTTTTATGCATTTGATAGCCAAGATTGGTTCAGACAACCTGGAGGGGCTTTAAAACCCTCTTGATAGCAGACATGCCATGAATGAGGAGCAGAACACTACTGAAAGGCCAACAAACTGCCTCTTTAAACAGCTTTGAGCTGGTAGGTCTTTGTAATCTTCCCAAATCCATTTGCAATTAAGTGATTTTTTTTTCTTTTCTTTTTTCCTTTTTTTTTTTTCCTAGAAAAACAACCCCTTCATTTTCATCTGCCTGACAATCAAGTTAAGTGAGGGGTGAGACTGCTGCTTGCCATAGGGCTAGGGACAGAACCCTGGAACATCCTGGACAGAACCACCAGGAACATCTGAGCTGCTCGAACCTACGCTGGGACAACAGAGCCCCACTTCTGCCCTCCCCTCGTCACCCCTTGCCTGCCCGTGGTCTGGTGGGGGGCAGGTGGGATAGAATACAGTTCCATTCATGAGGAGTTTTCAGCTGTAACTTTAAGCGAACCAGTTTTATCATAGCTGAGGATCAGTCCCGACACGTTTTACCTCCTGGCTCAGCTGAGCAGAGTGCAGTTTACAGGATGTGGCTTGTTAGTGATTTAAAATTGGACATCCTGTTTGCTTTGCGTGGATGTCAGTCTGTGGTAGCACTTAAAAGCGGAGATTTCTCAAGGGTCCTTGGCCAAACTGTCTCCTTTCCCCTGTGCCCGTGCACTTCATTGCTTTGGGTGGACCAGCGCCAGATTACATCAGCTGAGAATCAGGCCCAGGCTTTCCATTGAGGAAAAGAGAAGTGAAAATGGCAGTCCTGCTCAAATGAAGTTAAATATAAATTCAGACTTTTTCTCTCTCACACACATACACCAAGATGCTGAAATTGCATATGAGAATTTCCTTCCGTGCCATCTGGTAGAGAATAAAACCCACCCAGACCCTTTCACTGCCTCTGTTAAGAGATCTCCTTGCTCGGGTAAGCACACCAAGTGTCCGTGTTTACCCTGCTGCCACCTGTGCCGGGCTTGTGCCCGGCTAACAGAAATGACTGTGGAGACTTACAGTGTGGTGGCCCTCCTGTGTCACTGTTTTTTATGTGTATCTTTACATGGTTCTTCAGTTTGGGGAGGGATTAGATACTCTGCCTGGGTATCAGGTAACCTCTATGCAGCAGAAACATCAAAGTGTGGGGACATTTGGTTGATATTATCTGCCAAGAACCAAAGGAAGGACAAAAGATATCTTCAAAAAGCCAGTGACACTGTCAGAAAACAAAGAGGCAGTTTGGGAGAGAGTGTGATATCCTGCAAATCTGTCTTTGAGAGAGAGCAGGGAGACCATCCTTGTCTAGAAAACTGTTGAGCAGAATTAAAAACTCATTTGTACACTTCAGAGGTGCAGCATCATGGAATGACATTTTGTGCAAACGAGCTGGTGGCTGCCACTGCCACTGCCGGTTCATACTAGTTTGTCGATGTGATCTGTGACTCATACAACAAAAGATCATTAAATGGACTTGATAAAAATCCATTGGTAGATGAGGTGTTTTGCATGCTAGCTGCAGCATCATGTCTGCCTGCTGTCCCAGCCAAAGGTGCTCACTAACCGTAATGTCATCTCTGAGGGCTAAATGTAAGTAATACCATATATTTAGTCCTCACAAAAAGGCTTTCGAAATCCATGCCACAAAAGTAGTGGTTGTTTCTTTCTGTCTGGCTCCTGTCCATCGTCTGTTTTCTTCCCCTTTCCCCTTTCCCCCCATATTTTATTTTCTTTTTTCTGATCACTTATGCTTTCCCATTCTAACCACGTCTTCATGTTTCACTCTGTCTTGTGCAGAGCAGTTTCTCTTTAGCCTCTGCACAGAGCTGGCAAGGGGACAGCCTAATGCAATGAGCTGTCTGGGGTAGAAAATGTCCAACTGCAAGGATCAAAGTTCTTCAAAGAGACAGAAAGTCAATGTTGTGTAATGTCTGAGTTCCTGGTGACCTCCTCGGCAGTGAAATGGGAAGGATGAGCTCGTGATTATGAGGCTAGTCTGGGGATCTGGTGGCCTGGGTCACGTCCTCTCTCTGCTGTACACATCCTTTCTGAGCTTCAGCAAGTCTCTTGCCAGATTTTTGGACATCTCTGCAGGTGTGGGACTTCTCACAAGTGTATGATGAATTCTAAAAATCTGATAAGGAATCATCTACCTTCTTTAGCACCGAGATACTTTTCAACTGGTGGCTGTTTTCTTTGCCCAGTGCCTCCATTCCTGTCTGTAATGCTGTGATTTCTTGCCTTGTAGCTGAGACAAAACCATTGTTGGTGGTGGAGCCGCGCACGGTGCTGCTCTATACGGGTGCCATAAGAAGAGAGACTGTTCTGCTATATTTGGCTCTAGAGCATGCAGACACGCATGCGTAGCTTATTTAAGGCCCAGTCTCATGAGCCCCCTCTGAAATAAACGAGTGGCCTTTGTATGTGAAAATTAGCATTCTGTATATTTCTTTAAAATGAGTGGATTCTTTCTTGGTCATGAGAAAAGAATATATATTAAAATACCCAGGCACAAACACTTTTTAATATTTTTTTTGGCACCAGTGGGCTCTTTTTCAGTTGGTTTTGTCAGCCACATTTCCTTTCTGAACAGAGGTTACATACAACAATTGGATGAACCATTGTAGAAAACTCTCAGGGGGGCATTCTTGAAGACAAGCCTGCATGAGATCATGTTATGAGTGTGGCTTGGCTGTGCTTTTATTCAGTAGGTGATCTCATTCATTTAAAGTACTAATCATTTTAACAGGGAATACTGCAGCTATCCAAAAGTATAGTAAAAAAGTGACCTCGCAAGATTTCCTGTGAGTTTTGCACAGAAATATCCATTTCAGTGCTAACTGATTGGACACAAACTGGATACCGGTGGTTAGACAAATGAGTGAAGTTTAATACAAGCAAATAAGATTATTCACTGCAGTGACGGCTTTACCAGGTTTATTGTTTTTCTCTAAATACGCGTTTTATAGGCCACTTTTAGATTGTTAGCTTTTGGGAAAAAGACCATGTAAACATCTGCATTTCTACAATTTCTGTCTCACTGAGGGTCTTGCTGGGGCCTCTGGATGCTGTCATGGTATAAATATTAAATACAATCTAACAGATTAAATATCCTGGGACAGGTTAGCCTATGATTACCCCTAAAATGCCTACAGAGCATTTCCTCCAGTGTTGCTCAGTAATGAAGAAATCCCTGGCTGGACCAATTATTTGCAAGTTCAAGAGGCAGTACAGGCTCCTGGCTAGAAAACTTACTTGGGCACCATCAGCTGAAAACTTTGAACTGTCTCTCTGGGCAAAAAATAAAAATGTTTACAGCCAGAAATAACAAGGCTGGGAAGTTAAATTAGAAGCAGGGACCAAGAAAGGCTTTGCCTCACTCTGGTTTCAATCAGGGGCCGCAGCAGTCTTCGGGAGCAGGCGCTGCTGTGGGTTGGAGAATAATGACTTTATTTTAAGTAGACAGAAGTTGTTGGCTTGACCCAATTGCTGACAACCAGTCTCCCCTAAACACCCCACATGGGGCCAGATCCTGAAGTCCTCCTGTGGTTTTTATCCAAGCCCATTCTCACTGCCGGCAAAATTTGAGCAGACACAGCCTTGGGATTTAGCCTACACCTATCGCAGACTCTTCTGGTCTCTTAAAACCACCATAGAGAAAGAAATCCCAGTGCCCAGGTTTCATTTTCAAGCCTCGAACTCCTCTGCTCTGTTGTCCTGGGGTTTTCTGCAGTGGGTTGAGAGTGGGATATAAATTATAAGTCTCTCCACTGTTAGCTTCTTGCACCTCCTGGGCTTGAGTTTCAACAAAATAACAGATTACCAGCCCTGACCTCGTGCAGCAGGGACAGCGTTTGTATGTGAGCTTGATCCTGCCGGGGTGGAGCGACCTGGGAATACACAAGGTGCCCTTTGCTGAGAGCAACCGAACTAGATGTTACTCAGCTTCTTGGAAGAAGAGATCATGTTAGCTTCCCTTGGGCAGGCTTCCCAGGCTGGCTTTGCCAGTGCTCAGGATCAAGGCCTCCCAGGCAACCACCACAATGTAAGTGTTTAAATATATGATTTAAAAAAACAACAGGGAGGTGAAGAGCTGAAAGGGGAAGCGGACGGAGAGGAGAGAGGCTAATGAAAGCATGCATGCACCGTCAGAGTGCAATGGGCAGAGAACCATCACAGGAGAAGTTGAAATTGAAATCGAGAGAGGAGAGGCTGGTGGGGTTAGCCTGAGGGGGCAGCCACAGTGAGGAGGAGAGTCAGCCTGGGGCACTGGGCTGGAATTTTGGAAGGTTTGTGTTGATCAGCTTTTGTTTCCTCTTCTTCTGGTGGTGTGGTTTTTTGTTTGTGCTCCGTTAGGGCACCTCATCTCAATGTGCCTCAGGTCCCCCTTTGCATCTGTAGGGAGGCTGCTCTTACTGCAGAGGCTGGCACTCCTAGTGCTAGTGAAATGCCAATAATCCCTGTCATGTAGCGCTCAATGTCTCCAAGTCACTCGGTGGAAATGATTGCTATTTTTTTTCTTAAGTAATGACTTCTTAGCAAACACAGGATGAATCTGAATTTCCAATTCCCACCTGATTGCTCTGTATTATTTCGATAATTTGCATCTGAGCTTCATTAGGTATCTCAGTGTGATATCTATCCTGAACAGCAGTCAAGAAAATCTGAGGTTTGTGCAGGAACTAGAAGAATTTTCAGACCAACTTTAATTTGAACCGATTTGGTTTGTCTATCCATTGGATTGAATTAGTTAATTTAGAGAAAATAGCAACATGTTGTGATGTGCAGGATTGTCCTAGTGAAACTTTCTTGCTGCTCTGAAAGTGACCTTCCACAATGATGATGTATCTGCCTGTCCGGATACAAGGAAAGCTTTTGTGCACTCTTAGAAACATATTTCAATGTTAAAGCTGCTTTGCCTGCATCCCTCACAGATGATGTCTGCTGCATTTTGAGCTGTAGGACTCTAAAATACTTCCATGGATTTAGGAGCTGGAGTGTAATGGCACTGTGTTGGGCTGTAGCTAAAGGAGTTTAATAGGAAAATAGACTGAGCTGTTGAACAACTATTATGGGATCTTTTAAAGGCAGAGCTATTACTGCTAGAGTTATTCCAAATGATTCCAGTGTGAGTTCCTGTGCATGTGCCTTTTCAAAGGACTAACAGTTAAAAGCTGGTTTTGGTTTCTTCCCCTCCCCACCTTGTTTCTCACGGTGAACACAAATATCATAGGGCAAATTTATTTGCTTGCCACAACAGCAAGCAGAACAGCTTTTTTTCACTGCTACCCCTCTCTTTGCAGCAATGTAACCTATGCCTAGGGCTGTGGTGGAGGTGGTTTGGCCCTGTTCGGCAGAACTGGCTTTTAAGATCCCAGGCGGCAAGTGAATACGCCGTTACATGTGGCCTCTGATGAACTGCCCTCCTCCCGCATCCAGAACCGCTGGCAGCTCTGGGGCTCTGTGGGTGGCATCACCACCTCCTCCCCGGCTTGCTCAGCACCAGCCTGGGCATCCTCAGCAGGAAAAGCTGGTGCCTGAGGTCTGGCCAGTGCTCGCAGTCGCAGGGCTCTCGCCTTGGTCAGGTCAGGAGTGCTGCTGCTCCGGCGCCATGCAGCCATCGCTGCGAGTGCTGGGTGCCTCCAAAAAGCATCCCAAATAAGACAGCTGGAAAGAGAAGATCCGCTAGGATTAACTTTTGCTTACAGAATGTGACCCTGAGTGATTTCTGTCGTGGCTATCCTCAGAGGATGATGTGTGATCTTTGCACCTCTATGCCACAAAATGAATGGCATCAGTAGAGTTGGGAACCTGCATTTAAATTATGTTGGTAAATCAAGGGAAATGAACTAATATAACAAAGTTATGCATGCTCTGAGTACTTCACAGTGTGTTCATGTAACTCCTCTGAATGCCTTCTAAAGTATTAGCACCAAGAAAGAAGAATAATTAAGTAAGCTATTAATAACTCAGGGAGACTCCCTGTCTCAAATGTGCTTTTATCTTATAAATGTAGGGTCAATCTTAAGAGCAAAAAGACATTAAAAATGAATGCTACAGAGAACCCCTGTCCCTTGCCACTACTCCAGCTGTGTTTGAAAGGTAGTACTTATTTTCTTTAATAACAGAACTTAAAAGGAACATAATTAAATAAAGAAATGCTATGGAAATGCATGGAGTATTGAGGTCTAAAAATTACCATCACCATCAGTGAGCTTTCCGTGATGCTAAAGGTGATTCTTGTAAAACAAATACTTGCATTGTTTTAGAGAGAGAGAAAAATTCTGATGCCACTAGTAGTAGCTTTAATCATCCAGCCAATATAAAAAAAATACTATTTTTAACATTCATGTGTCCTTTTGAGGATGTCATACAAAAAAAGGAAGCAAGCAAAAAAGAACTGATTTTCTCTGACCCTTATTTTAAATATTTTAGCTTGAAGGAATGTTATCAAAGATTTTTCTTCAGCCTTTTAAAATACTATTTTTATTTATTCCTCTCTGTGGCTTTGAACTGACCTTTAGAGCCTGGAAGGCGAAACTGACTGTATTACCCATTTGTTTTCCTTTTACTTTGCATTCACAAGTCCCCTATTAATCTTCCTGTTTAAATAAAACTGGATTCAACTCACCTAACTCCAGGCATCTAATTACGGTATCTAAGTTCAGATTTTGGTTGGTCCACTTGCTTTCTACTGTCAATTAACACAGATAGGCACTTTCTGAGGGTATTATATGCACTACGTGCCCTCTGGATGTATCCTGTCTCTCTGTCGTGACAACAGAGGGTACCTAGAGTGATGCTGTGCCTAGACGGTGCGTCTCATTTATGTACCTGAAATTAGATAAAAACAATCAAGACCTAAGAAGCTTTATAGTTGAATTTGCTATTCCATAGTGTATTGGTTGTTGGCAGGGGCGTATTTTCTCCCTTTTTTTAAAAAAAAAAAAAAAAAAAAGAGAGTGTATGAAATGTGCATATGTGCTCATATATATAAAATGTAACTGAAGTAGATTTGTATACAGAAATAGAATTGAAAGGGCAGGTGTCCCCCAGAGCCTGACTCAGAATAGCAGAATGACTAAAGGCTCTGCTGAGATCCCCCTTGACAGTAGCCTACTGTCTTCTTCCTCCAATAACATCTTTTTACCCTATAGCATCTTCTCACCTTCAGTCACTTTTATTTTCTTTGCAAAGGATAAAGCACTTGCCAGCTACACAAACTAATAAAAAACATTAGTTCTCATTTTTCTTTCACTTCTCTAATACCAAAATTACCATGAAAATCCTTGACTGGAGAAGCATTTTATTTTTTTTTTAGTAGCTTAAACTCCTGCAAGAGTTCATGTGCCATCCTTCACAATATGGTCTTAAATCACTTACCTAGAAAAAAGTCAATTTATTGACTAGCCTATGTTCATTTCCATGTAGAGAAAGTATGGATTAGCTAGTCAAGTCCATTTCTGCACTCAGCGATATTGGCACGGTTGCTTAAGAGATGTTGCTGTTAAGGCATCCCAGCCCTAGGTAGATCACATCCCCTGGGGCCCTGGCTTTGGGAGAATGTACTTGCTCTTTCCATAAAAAGAGGGAAACCCAATGTCTCATTGCCTTTCACCTTTGAAGAGGAAGGCTTCATCTAGACCAAGAGGCTAGTGCGCTGTGACTGCCTGGGGTCCTGCCCCTTGGTGGTCCGCACAGGGGATTTCTCTGGGACAACCCATGCACCCTCCACCTGGGTTACCTCTTGCAGCACCTCATGGGGTGCTGGTGCAAACCCCAGGTCCGCTGATGGCAGCACAGGCTATAGTCATGCCAAGCGCCTAAACACAGAAATGGCTGGGTCAGCTAGAGGTAATCAAAGAGAGGTGATGAATGATGCTGTGTTAGCTAGTCTGTTAGCATGGACAGTGTAACCGGTCATTTAAACAGCAACCAGAACATGCCCAGAAACTAAGCAGCCTATTTCTCCCAAAATTTTCATAGGAGAAAAATATAGCTGTTTCTATATGGAAATGCTTGGAGAGCAGTGCAATGCTTTAATGGCAAGAACTGTCCTAGCACCTGTATTACTGGTTTTGGACTTCTTAGCTGTGAGATATACGTCTTCTGTACAACAAATATAAAACTTCTAGAAATAGGTTGTCTTTCCTTGGCTGCTTTTCCCTGAACCCTTAGAAATGGCCCCTGCAAAGGCAGAAAACTATTGGCCTAGGTACATGGAAAAATGAGTGTCTTAACAGTTTACTTAGACCTTTCAGTGTATTGTAATATATTATCATTGAGGTGAGAACAGATACAAATCTAGATAGATTACATTAGATAGCTAAGCACTTTTAAAAAATTAATAATTTGCTTTATTTGGTAATGAACAGTTAATAATTACTTCATACTGAACATAGAGCTTTCAAATGTGATTATATAGCTTAGATTGTGAAATCATATATTTAGATTTATACTTGGAAATTAGGAGCCTAAATATAGTTTAAATACGACGGCATTTATTTCCTTCATGTCTGTGTCACTTTGCAAGCTGAATGCACTGTATGTATCTTACTCCAGCTTGGTTTATCATACCCTGTTTTAACCACAGTGGGTCCAGCATTAGAATTTCAGATAGCAAAGCTCTCAAGGGCTGGGAAATTTCATATTCTGAAATGAAATGGACTGTATAGCTCCAATTCCTTTCCAGAAGTGACATGTATACACCAGTCTGGGGGTTTTGTATACTCTCGGTGCTGACCTTGCTTTGCTCCTGCTGGAGCAAAACCTTTTCTTAGAGAAGTTTTCAGGAATCCTATCCTCAGCTCATCTTACAGTGCATCCAGCATGCTGGGGAGGTCTTCTTTTGACACTAGCACTGTTCAGATTCTGTAGGAATGGGTAGAAAAGTATGGAAGCATTCTCCAAAGCAATGTATTACACTCTGCTACAGACTGGTAGGGGAACCCTGACATGGTACACTTCGGGTATATGCACAGCTAGACAATTTTTGCAGTGCTGCTTTGCTGTCATGGCCCCCAGGGCACCACCAGCACTGAGCATCCCTAACCAGACCCCTGTGGGTTCTCCCACCCTGCCCATGGCCCAGGACCCCATTTCAGTCCTCATCAGCTGAAGTGATGCCACAGCAATATCAGTCCTCAGCCCCCCACAGCCCTGCCCTGCTCAGCCATGGGTCCCATCGATCCAGGCATGTCCAAGCCCATCTCCATCCCCAAGGAGGTGACTCACAGTCTGGCCTCTTGGGTGAACCTGGCCATAGTGTCTGTCTGTCCCACTCCCTTGCTGGGGTACTTGCGATCAGGATGGGATGGCATTAGCCACCAGCATTTCACTATCTGCTCTTGGTACAGGCTCAGCACCTACATGCAACGCATCTTCTGGTGTTAGTCTTCTCTGCTTCTCATTTGTTTTTAATCAAAACGCTCATCAGCCCAGGAAGGTTTAGTGTCTTTCATAACTTGCCTGCTTGTTAAAGCTTAAGTTCTTCAGAATAGTCTCTTCTCTGATTATTATTCTCTTCTTGAGATATTTAGTGCAGCTTGCAACATATTAGCCTATGGTTTTGGAGAAGCTAAATCACCAGCTAGAGTACATCTGATGGACTGGATGAGCAGGCTAAAAATAATCCCCAGTGTATTTTTGTTACTTTCTTTGGAGTAACATTAAAATGGAATTTGACCCATAGAGACAATTTCCCTGCATTTGCAGTAGCAATATTATCCTTTTAGCAAATCAATAATGAAAATATATGCTACTCATGCATGAGTTATCTCCATGGAGGCATTTGCCATGTAAGTCTTTACATTAAGATGACTTAGAAATGTAGTCCGTATCAATAATTTATTCTTCACCATATGAAGCAGACCATCAGACCTTTTTATTCCAAGGCACTATTGCCTTATCGACATACTCCACCGAAGTTGTCTTTGTTGACAAGTGAGACTGTTCCCTGGCCTTCATGTTGTATCATGGCTTATCGTCACAACACTGCCAAGAAGTATAGTTTGATCCTAGTGCAAATCGGACCTTCATTTCAGACAGAATTACTTAGAAGTAATACATGTTGTGTAAAGTTTCTCTGTGTCGGACAAACTGATCAAACATAGGAGCTCATATAGCATAAATAAAGGCACATTTTGAATTGTGGAAATTTAAGGAGATTCCCCAACTTGCTTATTCAGCCCTCAGAGTTTAGTTCATTCTGCTCTTCATTATTGCAGAGAGTTCCTCCTGTGTATTCAGAACATCAGCTAGCAAATTTTACACAGATTCTTTTTGTGGTACACTTTCAGTAGGAGATAACACCTCAGCATCTTGACATTAACAACTTGTTTCAGTGTCACTTCAGTGTTCTTGATTTAAAATAGTTAAGGTATGTGAGGGTGGGGAGCATGCAACGTGCTGTGCCATAACCCATGTGTTCTTGAATGTTTTGTAAACCTCTAGTGTTACAACCACCTTGTGGTTCAGATTGATGGCTTGAGATGGTAGACTGAATAGAGATGTACTCACATTTTGCAGCACTACTAGATCTGTTTCTCAGGGAGCCCTTGATACATTCTCACTTGATATATTTCATGAGGTTTTTCATGTTCAGTAGCGGTGTTTAAAGTGTCAGGTATAGTCCAACCTCCGCTTCTCTTTGTGGTCCCTAGGTAGAACTTCTCCAGTCAATCTCTCAGCATCAGGAGTTACATTCTCTGTAGTTTTCTGAGGAGTGGTATTGCAGGACATGCATGATGCAACTATTAGCATAAGCCTGAGGCTGTAGAAACCACCAGCAATAGAGAATCATAGAATCCTAGAATTGTTTGGGTTGGCAGGGACCTTCAATACCATCTATTCCCAACCCCCCTGCCCTGGGCAGGGGCACCTTCCACCAGACCAGGCTGCTCCCAGCCCTGTCCAGCCTGGCCTTGGACACTGCCAGGGATGGGGCATCCACAGCTGCTCTGGGCAGCCTGGGTCGGTGCCTCACCACCCTCACAGTAAGGCATTTCTTCCGGATATTTAATCTAAATCTAACTCTGCACTCAGGCTGCTTCTCCACCAGTTTTAGCAGGTAGGTATGCCTTTTGCTGTCAATAGGTATCAATATTGATAGGTACTGATGCATGTAGACAGCGAAATCAGCATTGAACCCCATAAGTATGGACACCTAACAACTGTTGGTATGGATAGGTGCCAATACCTACTGATATCAATCCATATCATCGCCAATTGATAGGTGTTAAAATTGCTAGGCATTGATTGTCTACTGATATCAAAAAGTATCAATACTGGTAGACATTGATGCTTATCAATATCAAATCTGATGGGTATTAGACACTATAATGATGCTTATCAGTATAGGTAGGTATTGATGCAAATAGGTGTTGCAGCACTATCAAAGCTGGCCAGCTGCAACAAGGCTTTTACCACCCCATACCAGATTAACTTCAATAAGTAGCTCCCACACCTTGTTCTGGCACAGCCACTGACCCCCCACAAGGTTTCAACAGTTCATCTACTGTCTGGGCTGTTTCTTCATCCTTTTCAGGCCAGTCCCTCTGCTTCTTGCCTCTCCTACCTCCAGGGTGCTCGCGCTCGCTCTCCTACCTCCAGGGTGCTCGCGCTCGCTCTCCTACCTCTGCTTCTTCCAGGTCTCTCTTCACCCAGTGCCCCTCTTCCATCCCCTTAGAGCTATTTGACTACTCAGCAGAACCAGCCACAGCTGCACCTTGTCTACATCGGCCAACCCACTGCCCCTGAAGCCAGCCCACAGCTGTATATTATCAGTCTTAATTAACCCAGCTTCATTCCTCTACAATTCCTCTACAAATAAGTATCAATAATGGTAGGTGTAGATGCCTATCAACAAGTATCAATATTGATAGGTATCCATACCTATTGATAGATATCAAAATAGATAGGTATTGATACCTATCCATAGTTTACCATATCACAATGCCTATTGTGCTTAACAATGCCTGTAGGTATCGATACATATATATCGATGCCTACAAGTATTGATACCTATTGATACCTACTGATATCAAAAGGTATCGATTCCTATGGAGGACTATAGGACTTGATAGGTTTCAATGCCTATCAAGATTTATATGTATTGATATCTATAATATGTAACTAAATGCCTGTCTGTAGGCTTCTATCCTATTGATATGGAAAGGTATTAATGCCTACTAGTATTGATAGTCGTTGATGCCTACAATGCCTCGTGATATTAAAACTGGTATAAAACCCAAGAGGTTAATTAGCCTATTGCTAAGTATTCATAGCTGTATTGATAGGTATCACTACCTATGGATATTGATAACTCTTGATAGATATCAAAATTGATAGATATGGATGGTTATAAATATTATAAGCTATTGATAGTTATTGATGACTATCCACATCAAAAATGGTATTAAACCCAGTATATAGATAGGTAGAGGTGCCTAGTGATGCCTATTGATAATTATATACAGCAAAAGGTAACAGTAGTTATCCAAATACGTAGCTGCTTATTCATATTCAAAATATTGATATTGGTATACATTAATATATATAATTTCCATGTGAGTAAGCATTGATAGCTACCAAATTATTATTAGTATTGATATCAACCTATCAATACCCATCAACAGCAATATGTATTGTGACTATCGATAAGTATCAATATTGATAAGTGTGATATATTGAGGTATTGAAATTGGGCATTCAAGAGGTATTCAAATTGTTAGTTAAGGATAACTACCATTATTGATATCAATGCCTACCAGTATCAATATATATTGTTGTTGATAGATATTGATAAGCCTCAGTAGCTCTCTGTTTTGAATCTGCTTGATTAATATTGATATCAGAAGGTATTGATCTCAGTACTTATTAATTCCTATTGAGATCCAAGTCAATATCCAAAACAACAGGCAACCTACCAATACTGATAGGTATAAAAATTAATAGGTATTGATGCCTATTAATAGGTATGAATATCAAAAGGTATCAGTTTGTATCAATATCTCTTATATCAATACCTATCAGGTATCCAAACCAATAGGAATTAAGGCCTATAAATGCATATTGATACAAAAAGGTCTCTATATTGGTAGGTACTAATGCCTATTGACAGAAAAAGGTACCACTGTTTATTGAGAAGTATCAATATTATTATCAGTGTCTAGACATAGGTATTAATATCCATAGCTATCAGTGCCCATTGATATAGGTATTGATAAGTACTGATGTCTATTAATACTGGTAGTTTTTGATGCCTGTCACTATTAAAAGCTATATAGGTATCAATGCCTCTTAATGACTATCAAAATTGAAAGGTATAGTCATATGGAACTGTAAATTCCTACTGATATCCATAGTTGTCTTTGCCTGCTGATAATAATAGTTTGTATTATCAATAGGTATCTATGTCTATTGTTAATCAATATTGATAGGTATCAATGCCTGTCAACATCGGTTGGTATCAATGCCTGTCAATATTGGTAGATAACAATCTCTGTTGGTGTTTATTGATATCAATATGTATCCATACATATTGACATGGATAATTTTTGATATCGGAAGACTTCAATATCTAAACTAGGTTTTGAAATGGGTTTCGATAGGTATCAGTGCCTATCCATTGTAGGACATCAATCAGTATGGATACCTATTAATAGGTCTACTAGGCCTATTGATGCTTAATATTATCAATAGGCATTGATATTAACTCCTGTCAATAGACACTGATACCTATCAATAAGTACTTGTATCCATAGGCAGTACTAGGTATCAAGTCAATAGGTATTAATGCCTATTGATATCAATATGCAGATCAAAAAAGATCAGTGCCTACCAATCTGTCTGTATTGATCAATTTTAACATCTATGGATACAGATTGATACTGATGCCTATGGTGAGCTATTGATATATAGATAGCAATATGTATAACTACAAAAAGATGTATACAGATATCTTTATATATATAAATATTGATGTACACAGATATCAACATAGATATCAATATTGATAGATATAGATTGATGTGTATTTATATTGATATGCAGATGTATACAATATATAGATATATATAGGACAGAGCAGACAATACTCCCTGTCAACTCTTTTAGGTAGACTTGACACTGGGGAAAGAAGGAGGCAATTCTTTGCAATAACCAACATATGAGTTGCATTAAAAAGCTGTGTGTGGCCTCCAAGCAAGTAGAAAAGATATTACATTGTATCAGCTTTTGTGGCATTGAATTCCTGATGGTATATCTTGTCCTTCATGTCTGTGGGAAAAATTGTAAGCATTTACGTTTCTGAGAGCCGTCTTGGGTTGTGGGAAGAAAACACAAAATCAAGGACAAAAGACCCAACTTCCCTTTCTCCCTCCTCTAAATTATGATATGATGGGACTCCACTGTCAAGTGATACATCACTGTATATGGACACACGTGAACTCAGTTAAGGTCTTTCATGATATCTAGGTTATGGAAAATATTTCATTTTTTTGTAGTTGCAGGCCAGAACAAGCAAGTTAGCCAAATATTCAAAAACTGGGTGATTTCTAATTTTACAAAGGAAATGAATGTCTAAAGAGCACACAATGGCTTGCACCCTGATATCTCACGGAAATCAAATAGATCTGTGAGCACGTGACACTCACAAACATGAACTTAAAAAACAGCCTTGAGGGACTTGCTGTTTTTACCTGAGTTGGGGGTGGGGTGGGGGGCAGAGAAAAGCAATCTAGATAATTGTGTACATAGAAAAGGCCAAATCCTTCGGCCATAAACCAGGCACACACCCAATGATGTCAATGTGTTTGGCTTACAGGGGAAATAAAGCAACATTTTACTACACTTATTCTAAGTGAGAATCTTTGCTTGCCCAGAATGAGGGAAAAGTGCAAACAGGTGCTGGCTCAGCGGGAATGGAAACTCAAGAATAACAGCGGCTTTTCCTGAGGCTCATACGCATCCTGAAAGACTAGATTTCTGTCAGTGCCTTAATAAAGAATTATCTCCTACTCAATCCACCTAGGTCTGGGCTGGAGGCTATCTGCAGCAGCTTTGGACTGTGAGGCTGCTCAGCGCCGTTCCTCCGCCTCTGCCTTCCACTTGTGCACAAGCTGTTGCACAGGCAGCCCCCCTCGGTTGGGGAAGCGGGGGGCCACCCTCCACCGGCTCAGCTTGCGGGGGAAGAAAGGAGTCATTATTGACACATGCAAGTGATTTGAGAAGAGACTGTCTACCCCGACAGAAAAAGACTTAGTTGTCTGGTGAATCAGGAAATGTCAGACTTTCTGAAAGGTTAATGGGAGGCTTTAGAAACACATTAAATCTAATCTTACAGCATGAATGCTGATGACTTTATGTCAAGAACCTAGAAATAAGGAAGGGCGAGAGAGAATACTGTAACAGAAAGTGAGTTTTGACTGGGGAGCCAGGAGAGTGCTGTATTGTAACATATTGTTGAATTTCTCCTTCCATACAGAGCTGGCGATCTGCCTGGTACTATATGCTAAAATAGGACACCAGAAGACCATTTGAACCCAAAGCAATGCTCAGATTTTTTTATAGTTACTGAAGTTTAATTAAATGGGTGACCTGGTCAACTGTGGAAGTAAACAAAATTAATTTATTTCAGAGTTATCTACTCTAAATGGGCTGCGCAAAACTCTGGTCACTGCAGGGACTGGCAAGGGATTGTATAATGCTGTTAACATAACCTTTCCACTTCAGTCAGAATCATCCGTGCCTCTTCTGGTTTAGCTGAAGAATCATTAAATATGGAATTCATAAATAAACACACTTTACATGCAACCTTTCCCCCTGCCATTTTTCAATCTTACAGGCATTAACAGATGTAGAAGCAGAGGACATATGGGAACAAGCAATGGAAGCTTAGTTAGTTGGGTTTAGTTGTGTAATTGACACAGTTTCGTGCCATTAGCTTTTTAAGCAATATCTTCTGATGTCTCTTCAGGTTTGCATTTCATTTTTAGGTCATTAGTCTTTTGTTTGTGACTTTCTTTCATTGCCTTGCCGCTTTGGGGAGATTTGCCTTTGCTGGTCGTTAGCAGGTTTTTACAATGTGGGCACAATCGGTTAATCCTATAATAGAAACCTGCTGTGTGGCGAGTGCTATTTTTACTGTACGTACTGTATCTTGTAACACAAGGCAGTTTTAGAAGGGAATACAGCTGCTGTTAAATCTATACATCTCAAGGAGGGCCATGAATAGCTTCTCCCCTCGTAAAGATGTGTCCTGCTGTTCTATTATCCCAGCTCGGGCTCTGAGTAACACAGATCTTTAGCAAATCAATATCCTTACCTCTCCTTTTGGATTCTTTTTTTCTTCTCTCACTTGATTCTACTCACTGGAAAGAAACAGAGCCTGCATCTCCACCAACCTGTGGGTGTGCGTTAGGCTACGCCAACCAAACAGGGATGCTGGCTGGAGTACGGCGGCGCTCCCGCCTGGCCCCGTCTTTCCAGGGAAGCCAGAGTGCCAAGGGAGAGCTAAGGAGTGCGGCAGTGGCCCCTCCTGCTGCATCCTGGTGCCTCAAATCCTTCAGGTTAAAATCAGCCACTGTGACTGAGGTGCTTTACTGGTGTCAGGACAAGCATCCAGACACCCTGGCTGAGCTGCAGAGCTTGCTTGGTGGGATGCCTCTGCCACAGCCACCCTCTTCACGGCCCATTGATGTGCCTTCATTCTCACTCATCCCTTTTCAGTAGCTCCTGGGGTAAGGGAAACACGCTGCATGCACCAGTGTGCCTGAAGCACATGGGGGTCCACGGGGGGTGGGGGTGGGGGGAGGAACATGTGTTCATCAGGTTGCCCATTTAGCGCAAAATCCCTCACATATAGCTCTGCCAAATGTGAGGGTTTCCACCCTTAGAGCTTAGTCCCGCCTAGGTGCTCAGTATTGCTCTTACTGGTCTTCTCCCAGCACAATGTAGTTGCAATCAGATTAAAACAAACATGAGAAAACATTCGTATGGACTAGATTTATAAATGTCTGCTCTGCTCCCACGTCAGTTTGACGAATACGAGGCTTTAGTCCATATGTTACTTGTAAGATTAAAGAGGCAAAAACGTACAACAGTGGTCTTGAGCAAGAGCTACATTTGTTAATATAACCTGAAAAATGCACATTTTTTACAGACTGGACATTTATATCAAAGTGTAATCTCTCAGCAGCAAACATCCAAGTATCGTTCACCTAAAAAAAACCCAACTTGGCACATCTGTGCATTTATCAAGTCATAAAGAAATCCTTAAGGGAGCTGTCAAAATTTCCATGAATCATCCCAACCTGCATGCACCTCAACCTGAACCCTCTGGGGGAAGGCTGAGGCGACTACTGCTGATTTATGGAGGCAGACAGCTTGGAGTCTCTGTCAGGGAGTAAGTAAATCGCAGTGGATGTGTGATAAAAGGGATAAAGCACGGTATTTTTCAAATGCTTATTCATGTATCCTTTCTAGGAGAGAACTGTGGAAAGCAATGAGGAGGTGTGTGTTCATTCCTATTGAACTAGACTTCCATTGGAAAGTGTTTTCCAAGGTTCCCAAGTATACAAAGACTGAAAATCCATTCAGCAGTGGCTGGGCCATGGGGATGTGCCCAGACCTTCTTTGAGGGTCAGTGCCCTGAGGAAGGCTGAAAGGCTCCTACACACACACACACACACACACACACACACACACACACACACACACAGAGAAGTCATTTCATTGGGACTGAAAACTGGAAACCTGAAAAATATAAATGAACCCCAAACGAGTGGCAAGGGCTGAAACTCCATTACTTTTTTAAAGACTTGTCCCCTGTGTTTTCTCTGCATCCTTTGGTGGTGGGTTGCTGCTTCCAGGCTGGGTAAGGCAGCAGCCGTGCAAGCTACAGCAAAAGCTGGCTGCCCCCCCAGGCTGCTCCCATGCCCCCCCCCCCCCCCCCAAGCCTGGTTGATTCAGTTTGCTCCATCCGCTTGCCTCAACGTAGGCACCTGCCATGGTCTTGGGCATGGTGGGGTGTCTTGGGTAGTGGCAGGCTGGCCAGTACAACACTAGAGCCTGCCACCTGACTGGAGAGGGGTGAGATGCTCTCAGGCGGACCTTCACGGTGGTCTTGAGGCAGCTGGGCTGACCTCTGAGTAAAAGGGGTCTTGTCACCACTTGCTTACGTAGGCATGAGTGTGGCAGTATGGGGAGGGACAGCAAGGGGGGGAGGTCTGAGCTGGTGCTCACTTCTTGGTTTTGCAATGTCTGTAATAACAGGCATGGGGAGAGCTGAAAATTTAAAAGAGAAGCACGAGAGCTGTACTGAAAAGCAAAGAAGCCCCCCCAAAGGGTCTGTAAGAAAACAAAGCTACTGTTCACTGACACATCAAAAGTATTAGAGCTGTGCTTTCGTTGTGAAGCTCACATTCCTGACCCTCCTAAAGCCCCAAAACTTTGGGATGATGTATGTATCTTGTTTTCAAGAAAAATGCACATAGCTATGCCTCAATATGATGCATTTAATATAAAATTTAATGCATAGTTAATAATTAATATGAAATTAATACAAAACACCCATTCAGCAGTAGCCACTGGAGCCTCTAGGAATTCTATATTTCATGTCTTATTGACTCAGTACCTCACAGTTTTGTGGTATATGCCAATATATTTTGTACAACAGTCTCTGTATTAACAAAATCATTTCTTCTTTTGAGTCAAGGTCATAAGATCATATTCAAAACCTGTCTACAGAAGAGACTATAACTAAATTCAGAGATACAATTGAATCCAATGTGTTTTATGCCTACTAGCTAATGCCACCCCTCCACAAGTATGCATATGCGTAAGTACATTTCTGTATGTATCTCTTGTATATCTCTCTAGACAGATGTATGTGCATGTGCGCTTGCTTTTGTATGGCAATTACTGTACATGTAGTAAACATTCTTTGTTTTATAAGTCGGAGTAACATTTATATAGTTTTATAAGCCAGGGTACTATATGACATCTATGATCTTAAAAGCTGGGTTCAATAGATAAAGTCTTGAAAATCTTATAATAATGACAGCTTTCCAAAGATACAGCAGATGTCTGAGACACTAGAAAAGTAGATGATCGTGAACATTAAAATTCTGTTATACTGAGGACTCCCTATGCCTAATTTTAAACCTATTATTTTACTATAAAATCATATTTTTGGCAAGGGGTCTTTTAAAATCTGATTCTTTAAAAACAATAATTATGCAATAAAAACTGAGGAGGTTTTCAACACTAGAATTATGTCTGCATTTTTTATGTTGATGTATGTGGGGGTTTTCCTAGAAAGAAATGTGTTTGCCAGCTGAGTCGTCTCAAATCTCTCCATGTGTAATCTGTGGACATGGAATATTTTTTCAAGCACTTGGAGGATAACAAATATAATTAAAAATATAAAAGGAGTCAGTTAGCAAGCAGACCTGGGTCTGTTCCTGTACTCTGAGCTAAGGCGCTGCCACTGCACTTTTCTTCTCCCTTTGTTGCCCTTCCTATTCCTGAACTGTCCCATCCCTGTTCGGACCCTGTGCCCCCTCAGAGTTATTAACTGCTGCCAAGGAAAATGAGGTGACAATATTTCACACCAGCTCAACTTGGCTTTTTGATGTCATCGATGGAATTTGGGTTAGCTTCCCCTAACATTTCAACAAAGCCTTTTATCTTTTTTGTTTCAGGGGGATGGGGAAAAGCCAAAGAGGGGAGGGAAGGCACATTCTCCCTCCCCCTTCTGTTATTACTTTCCAGTATCTCCTGCCTGCACAATATTCCTTGAAAGCAAACATTTTACGCAAAGCAGCTGTCTAAGGAAGTTTTACTTTTCATTGCAGGGTGGCCTATTGAAAATTATTAACTTGAGTGTGATGGAAAGAGAAAAATAATCTGGAAACATCTGGCAAATTGCAAAGCAATGCCTAACATTTTCTTCCCTCTAGGATTTAGCTCAGAAACATTATACTTAATGGGTGCCCATTTACCTATAGCACTAAAGGTTCTGATGCAGAGGTATTTTGGGGTTTGCCTTGTTTCCCCCTTCCCCCCCGAGTTGTAGCTCTGTAATATTTTATCTTATACTGCTGAATCCATAGAAATAAATGTGTGAGGACAAGGTGGGCACGGTGTTGTGTTGAACAGGTGTTTACTGTTCTAGGCTGACCTGTGTTTGATGCTTGAAAAATGTGTAAATGCATTTCCTGCATTCCAAGTGGCTAAAATGATAGCTGAAAAGTAATGGAGGGGCAGAAACAAATAAAAGTTGTCAAATGAATTTTAGGAAGTTAAAGGAACTTTGATATAACTTTTAGAGGATTTCATTCATTCCATTTGTTAAGAAGCAAAATGTTTTTGCAAAATTGTGTGTGTGAAAAGTCATTCCTCCTTTAGAGTTTTTTTAAGAGGGAAAAGCACTGTGTCCCTCTTACTGTGTATTCTTTATTCAGACATTTTATCATGTAATCTGTGGAGAAAATGTACAAAAAATGCATATTTTGTATTAGCTATTTCTTACATGTCATTTCTCAAGTGGTATTATTGGGTGAAAAGTGAACAGAGAAAATACAAGCCATGTATTAAGAAAAACAACTACAAACAATCTTACTTTTGTAGTTAAGCTTCAGCTCTGTCTCCTTTCTGGAGACTTCTTAAAAATTCCACACAAGATCAAACAAAAAGATTTAAAAAATAAATTAAAAGCCTTTCACAGATGTTTCAAAGACACGTTATTTGCTCAGTGGTCAAAAATGCAACCCCCCAGATTCAATGAAAAGTCTTCTTTCCAGGTTATCTAACTTTTAACTTTAAGCCTTAAAAAAAAGACCTTATATTCAAAATGTTAAACATTTCAACATGAAAATTCACTGCAACCTGAATATGTTCTAACAAACCAGTTCACATTTACTAAATTTCATTTCATGCTACAGAATCTGTTCTAGTTTAGTAAGTGGTAAAATAAGCCTATACAATGGATTTCTTTGGCAAATACAATATTTGTGAAAACAAAGGGTTCAGCCCTAATTTTATCAACATTTCTTGAAAAAGAAGAAATGTGTAGCTTTATGGATCGCTATGAGCTAAACAGATCCTACAAGCAACATGTTTTTAACTCATGCCCCTTCTCCTCCACCAAGAGGTTAAAGGCAGGATCCGGAGACAAGTCAATGGATTTGTGGCACGTGTGATGTGCACAACCCCCTCTTGTACGGGTGGAGCTGCAGTTTTAAACCCACCTGATGTTACACACAGCTTCACTAGAAGCCTCCTACAAATGTACTTTTGCACATCTCCCTGTCTTCTCACAGGGTCTCCGTTTGTGTTCTGAGTCCCTTGGGGGACTAAAGGTTACGTTGACTGCTTCTTCCACGACAGGTACCGTAACTCCGCTCTGCAGCGCTACGGGCCGTTTGCAGGGAGTGCAGGTCCTCTCCCTCCCCACTTCCAGGCACTGAAATAGTTCCAAGATTACAGGGATGCCACCTACAGTTTCACTCTGTGGTTGCTCATGCTCTGTACGGTACAGAAGCTAGCAAGATAATTAGCAGCGGAAAATATTAAGTGAATTTATGTCACTTCTGAGAAGGCATCAGCCTGAAGCGGGGGCTAAGCTGAGTGATGGTGCGGAGCCACTTCCATCGTTTAGCCTGAAGTGGCTGAAGGACCCTCTGGCACCCTCTAATCCAGCAAAACAGCTGATTTCAAACCTTTTTTGCTTTCTGACCTTACTTTTCATCTTGATTCAAGTAACAAATAGGCCTTGCCAGATCAAGGATCCTAACTGTAGCATTCCTCCCCTAAGGATATCTGTAAGACTGATTTTATGTTTGCACTGAATGAGAGGTCTTTCTATCTATATCTGTGACTTTTCTCTCTTTAACCCCTTCTTAGTGGCCTTTGGCTTAGTTTTGCTTGGTGTTGTTGTTTGCCAATATACTCGTTTTGTTAGTTTATTCATCCATTTTTTTCCTCTGTTATATAAGGAATCCAAACTCACAAATATATAAGTTGAGGGAAAACATGCTGTCCTCTGCTCTTGAGGTCTCTGAATTGTACCTCTCCTTCAAAGGGTAAGCTGCTCATGGAGTGTATGAATTGCCTTTGAGGAAGGCTATATGGAGAATTTCTGAGAGGATATATTAGATAATGGTCCATTTCAAAGTATTCATGTCAAGTGACTAGTGAGTGCTAGGGACGCAGTTGGAAGGGCAGCATATTAAGCCACAGCCTCTTTGCCATTGCAGTGCTGACATCTAGCTCAGAGCTGCAGAGAAGGTCCTAGCCTCAGGCAGCAGATATCCTTGGATTAGGCCAACAAGGTCCTGACACTTCATATCAAATTATCAGGGCTCTCTCAAAGTATAGCTCATGCATGATCTATATATATAGCTGGTTATGTGTTTACCTAGCGTAAGAAAATGGAGACCATAGCTAGCCGCCAGCGGCTGCCATTAGAATAAAGATACAATAAAAATCCGTGTGAAGAAGTACTGCTAGCCTGGCTGAATTTCCTTCACCGTTTAGTAAATCCAGCAGATTTAGCAAATTTAAATCTAGCAGCTTTAGTCCAACGCCTGTGTCAGTATTGCATTAGGGGTAGAGGTTGTGCTGTGCATCACTTTAACAGAATCACGCTAATTATAGTAGTATTTTCTAGATTTCCTAGAGGCATAACCCAGCCCTAGGGGCAAACCTTTGCCTTCCCGCTCTTGGGATATAACTACAGATTCCAGCGTTTCTTGCATGAACTGGATACGTAGCACTGGGTAAGTTCAGGTTTGCTCTAGAAATATATGAACTAATATAAAAGAAATTTTAGTCAGGTGAATTACGGCAGTTTCAAGACTAAAAAGAAATCTTCAGAGCACTGACTTGATGGTCTTTTTTAAACCCTCTGCTTATTTGTAATCTTTACTGGTGTGCAAAGGGTAAGCAACATTTCTTTCCCAATGTTTTCCCTGTCTCAAATGGCACTGCAATTTAGACAATAACATGCATAGCACATGATTAATGAAGCTGTGCACTGAGGACAGGACATCTGTGGGATCACAAAGAGCTGCTTTGTGTGCATGTTACTGCATGTTCAAGAAACTCCACAAATTGATAATTTGTTAGATTAATTGACTTTCTCTGTGTAATGTTAATGTAACCTTCAGTTTGAAAAGTGCACAGATTTTTAGCAAAGAAAAAAGGCAAGTAGTCAAATCCCCAGAGGGTGACTTAGGTTTGCAGCTCACCACTTTGTCCTTTACTAAGGATATTAATATTACTCAGAAGTTCTTAAAATGTAACTCATCCTCATTAAAAAAAAAAAAAAAAAAAAAAAAAAAAAAGTCAGTGTCCTTTCTATTTTTCAGGCCATTTACAACTGAACATAATACAGAAAATGTGCAACAGAAGTGTCATGGCAATAATGATATCTGCTCTGTAAGGAGGTACATATAGATCAGGAACGGTCTGGACAAAAATGTTTTCTGTGATCCAGCCTGCTCAGATGCACAGAAAAATAATAGCATCATTGCTAAATCAGTGATTCCTATAGAAAAATCAAATCTGGACCTTTATTTTTGCTAGTATCTCTGAGCCATTGAACAAGGAGTGGAAAAGTCACCATAGGCTTAAGCATAACTGGCTGGGCTTTTAATCCTAGCACTAACTACAGAGGGAGTGGAGAACCTGTCCTAAAAGAAGGACAAAGAACTTTTTACATACAAGATATGGCAAGTGAGGTAAAGGTTGACAAGTTACCAGGGCTGCAGAACTACTGCTCTTTCCACACCAGAGGGAAGGGTGCTGCTTTGCAGACTAAGAAGTGAGAGAAAGCCATGGATCTCTCTAATGGAGGAATGCAGGGAAACTATTCCAAAATTAGCCAGAAGGGAAGGTAGTGCAACTTGACTTTGTCCCCTCTTCCAAAACTCTGCAGGGTCAAAGTTCCTATCTTCTTGGCACAACATCTGAATGGAAGCTTTAGGTTCATAGAACTATTTAGGTTGGAAAAGACCTTTAAGATCGCCAAGCCCAACCGTTAACCCAGCACTGCCAAGGCCACATTAAACCCTGTCCCCAAGCACCATATCTACGTGCCTTTTAAATGCCGCCAGAGATGGTGACTCCACCATGTCCCTGGGCAGTCTGTGCCGATGCCTGATCACCCTTTCAGTGGAAAAAATTTTCCTAATATCCAACCTAAACCTCCCCTGGAGCAAGTTAGTGCATATCATAGAATCATAGAATGGTTTGGGTTGGAAGGGACCTTAAAGGTAGCTTCCTTCTCCAAGGAGTAGAGCAGCTCTAGCCTAAACCCACATGAAATAGGAAAATACGTTCTTGTATTTGAATTAAAGAGTGAAATTATGGCATTCAGCAGTTCTATTGACTGCTGACCTTTGATAACTGAGGGTCTGATGACGTGTATATCTTCTTTAATTCAAACAGGATTATATTTTTAATAAAGTCATGGAAAGAAGAAATAGCAGAGAGGTGGTTTAATGTATACTGCATGAGCTTTCAGACTTTCTTTGCTTGGAGCTTGTGGATGGAGTCAGAAAGACAGCACTAGGGCTCGTAACAGAATCGTTTGGCTCTAAGCAGCGTAGAGCACTTCTGTTATTGCAGACTGACAGCTACTTAACTCTCTTTCTCATGCATTTGGTCAGGGAGATACATAGCTGCACTTTAGTGTTTAGCTAATTAATGTAACAGTGGAATTTAGGAGAACAGGGATTAGTATCAGTTGCTTTTAGAGATGATACATGCTAGTTACTCGCTGGGGGAAGAATCAATGAAAAGCAATTTTCCTTGTAGTAGATGTAGTCCTCTTCTTGCACGCACATAAAAACATGAGTAAATTTGGAAGGTTAACCCAATAGTGAGCCGTAAAACTTCCAAAGATTACCCCCTGCTCTAACCCACCACTGCCACGGGCACATCATTAGCTGTTTCTGTGAAACGGTCATACAGGGAAAGTCCTGTCCGAAACAGTGGGGTGCAAACGTGCTGCTGGTTTGGACGCCCTGTAAATAGCCTGTCCAGATAGATTCTGACATAAATGATTCTATGATTCTATGATATACAACGAGTGTGAAAATTCCCAGTGGGTAGACTCCATTAATTGTGTATTGGCCTATTAAAAAAGATAACATAAAAAGTGTAGCAGCTTCTGGTTTATAGCCCTGGATGGGCTCCATCTGGGAGGGATTTCTTCAGCAGGTGACCAAGTCTGAGTTTTAATGGATGTCATCAACCCACTTGTTTCAAAGATGGTAGATGCATGAAAATGTTGGGAGGCTCATTCCATTTCAGCAAGGTAAAACTTGAAAGCGTGTAATTGGTATCATGCCTGACCTTGACACTTCATCTCTGCAGCCATTGCAGGCCCACAGATCAAGATCCTTTACAGCGCCATACAAAGCCATCAGTAAATGCATCTGGTTTCCATAAGAATCTCAATATTTAGTAAGCTTTTACACTGTACTGAAACATATGTATGATATAATAAAATCTGGAAACTGCTATAGTGGAACAATCATGAGGCAAAGCTGATACACTGTTCATTGGGGGGAAAAAAAAAAAAAAAGAAGCATGTTACCTAATAAAAATATACACTTCGCATAAAAAGCAGCAGAACATACTGAAATATTTATATAGCTGCATATAGTTTGTGTATTGTATTCTGCAAGCTGCTGTGTACCCCGCTATGAAATCTCTAAGTTGAAATCATTCGGTGTACAAGTAACACACTGCAATATCGCTGGCTTCCTTTGCTGCCTAAAGCAGCTTGTACAGGGAGGAGTGGTAACACTTAGCAGTCAATCGCCATTCCAAACCTGCCTTCCTCTTCGCCTCTTGGGCTGAGAGGCATTGCAGGTTACTTGACAACTTTTCAGAGTATTGCTGGTTTTTACCTCAGCCCGTTGGTAATACTTGAAGAATTAAAAATTACCATAAATAAGAACAGGTTGGAGGTAATGATTTGTTACCACTGCACAGACAGCTTACAAAGATTTTTCCTTGACTTCTGAAACAGTTTCATAGATTTTAAGAGGCCCAGGATGGGTATTTTTGCTTCGTTCTATAAACAGAGCCAAGCAGATGAAACTTAAAGAAATAATAATATGGGAAGATCAGCAGTTTTAAAAATAACTGGGGTAATTAGACAACTAAACTAAGTTACAAAGAGGACTGGTGGTTAGATTGTGTCCAAATTAGATCCTACTAAATTGCCTCCTGATGAGTAGCTAGGGTCAATAACCACTTCTGAGCATCTTGGTCAAACATTTTGTGGGCAAATCAGAACACACCAGGACAAAACTGTAATTGTCCATGACTCAACTAACATAATGAGAAACGACTGCAGTGAGTACATTTTGCTGATGTTGAAACAGTGTCCCAAACTGTTTTGGAAAGAGAGTAAACCCATTTTTCAAAGTGATTTAATAATGACTTCTGCATTAGCAATGTAATGACAGCAATTGCTGGGGGGGTGGGGGGTGGGGGGTGGGGAAAGGCACTTCCCTGAAAAATAAACACCCATCAAAAATCTGTCACAACATCAACTCATAGAGACCCAGTTCAGTGCCAAAGAAATAATTAAAAAATGATGTGTGTGTCCACATAACACAGGAGAGAATTCTAGGGTTCCTGTTCATCATTTTTATATCTTTCTCCCACAAAAAAGTATTAATTTTATAATGATTTTTAGATATGCAGGAACTCTCTCTTTTCTCACTTAAACACTTCATATCATGGTGTTGTTACATACAAAAGACCTGCATTTCTCCTCATTCAGTGAGATAGCTAAGCATTTTTTGAATAAATTAGAAAAAGGGATTATTGTCATTTAGCCATAATGCGGTGGCTAAGAGCTATTGAAACATTTCACCTTGGTTTGATATGCTGTCATTGTTAACTAATACAATGGGGTTTTTAGTGGAGTGAATGGAAGAGAAAAGGAAAATGCCCATTGCTCATCAGGAAACTTGAAGAGCAAGCGTTATTGTCAAAAGGGAAAGCATTTTTGGCGAGGTTTGATCGTAGAGTGGGAAAAGGAGCTTTCAGAGACGGGCACAGGACGAAGCTTCTTTCTCAGAACTTTTTCTCAGAGCTGAGCACGTGTGTTTGGGCAGCTGGGGAAGGTGTGCTGTACCTGGCAGGGGCTGAAATGAGAACGACGAACCATGGGTAGTGTGATTGTGAGCGAGCAGAGTGGTACAGTGTGTTCTGGTGGAAGCTGGTAAAGCTCACGATGTAATGAGTGCGTTTAAATATGTCATATTCTGCAGAATACAATGTAGAGAGTTCAGGGAAATGGTATTAATATTTCAGTGCGCATCTTTTTATATGAAATATACATCTTGTGTATGCAAAGTACCTTTTCAGGGGCTCACTGAATTCTGAGGCTAAGATGTAAGCATCTCAGCATTAAGCCTGAATATTTCATTACATCATAAATATCATATGTTTCAGTATATAATGGAAGACAGATAACTAAATATTTGATTTTATGCCAGCCACAACAACCCCTCAAATGAAGAACTGTTTTCATCATCATGACCCAATTACAAGTGCAGTGAAAAACTCGAAAATAATTTGGGGATCCAGCAAGATGTGGCTACATTAGCGCTGGATGCTGCAGCAATGTGGCAATGGCTCTGTTGCAGTCTATCTCCAGAGTTTATTAGCAGCAAAACCACCCTGCTGCTTCCAAAGTTACAGTGGTTTTCTGAAAGCTTTCCAGGTTGAGGTTTACTTCATACGTTGAGGTCCACTTCCACCTCAGATTACTGAACTGGCTGTTCTGTGCACTGCTAGCTCTCCATTTCATTCATTCCCTCACTTTAAATGGAAAATACCCTGTCTTCCCCTGACAATCAGCTACATAAGTCACTAAATATCTTGAGACCACTTGGTATTCATAGGCTGGTGCTTGTTCCTGCTCAAAACACAGCTAGCTTTGTATTTATGGCACTCCAGCAAATGCTGCCTTTATAATAAGAAGTACCGTTGGATTGCAAAGTTAATATCGCTACTCCTATTTTGTTCAGGTGCAGGGGTATTTATATACAGGGTATTAGTCCAGCTACAGCAGAAATTAAGACAATGGTTTGGTTTATTTACCCTGACTGCCTACAGTGATTTCATCAGTGCTGTATTAGTTGACTCTGTCCTCTCCTCATTCTTTGATTACAGGGCGAGGTTGGACCAGTGCAACTATTCCACACATCTTGTCCGTGGGATGGCTTGTTCAGCTCCTGCTGCAAGGCTCAGAACACTGCTACAGTGGGGGAAGCCAGACACAAAAGATTTCTACCTGAATCTCTGGGGAGCAGGTAACGATGCTCTGATGATGCAAAAAATTGAAGCCACCGCTGTTTTGTGACATGCCTTTAGAGATTGTGTTGCAGAGAGAAACTAGGGCAAAACCAATGCAGATTGTAGTGAGACTGAACCAGAAAGGTATTAGACACAATCAAATGACTAAAATAACAGCTTGTGCCGTTGGGTCCTCATCACGGTATACAATTTTAAGGGAGGACTGACAGAAAAGAAGCTTTTTTCAGGAACTTGGGCTGAGGGGGAATTGTTCTGCCTTACATCCTTATGCAAGCGCAAGCAAGCTAAGCTTAAATATTTGTATTATCTATGCCTGTCTCTCTGGTTCCCTCTCTCCTCCTTTTTCTTTTTCTTTTTCATCTCTCCTTCCTTTCTCCTTCATCACACACATCCTCCCCTGGGTGCTGCATACATTTGTGACCACCGTCTGGTTAAACCTGTTGCTTTTCCATCCCCTTCCAGCTCCAAAGCGAGGAGGATCACTTGAAGCCATACCAGCCCTGGTGGGGCAGGGCACCATGGCACGCCCAACCCGAGAGAAGAGGAGCTGATTAGAGTACAGGAGTGGATCACCCACCTTGCAGACCAAGGCCAGGCCTTGCTGAAGCAGGTCCCATGGGAAAGTCCTACCCTGCAGCCGGGAACTGCTGTGCTGCCATTTCAGGTCTGGGTTGGTCAGGAAGCGCTTGCAAGTTCTTTGTGAAATCTGGTGTTAGGACAAAAAAAAAAAAAAAAAAAAAAAAAAAGCAAGCTGTTAGATCACGCCAAATGGGTGCAGCTAAAAGCAAACAGCAGCAAAACCACCAAATTGCAGAACATGTGTTTCATGCAAGCCCAGAGGATGTCTGGATAGGACTAACTCGCCTGGCTTAACAGCACAAGGCTATTACAAACCCAGGTTCATAAATCAGGCCGTATTAATTGTCCTTCAAGCTAGAATGGTGATAGAAAGGAGCTTCTGTGGGTCAGGATTTCCTCTTGTTTAGTTTCCACATCTGCAAGGGCCAGAGATGAAAAAGAGTGTTTAAATTTGAAAGGAGTTTTAAGCATCCTTCCTGACTGAGAGCAGCTTTCCTGAATCGGAGTGGGCAGGGTCGTCAATGTGCCTGCATGCCTACATGCTGTGAGTCTGCTCTGACCACTGGTCACGGAGTGTGGTTGCAAAGCTGAATTGTTTGCAGTATGTTTTAGAGGCATGAAGTTCAATCCGTGCTCAGTAAAGTTAGCTCAGTAGAAGTTTTGCTGGAGAAGATGCATGAGTCCATCTCCTCCAAAGTCACGGCCCAGATGATACCGTGCTCTGTGCCCACCTCGGCGAGAATATCTCTCATCCCTGCTGCACTGCTGTCCTCCATGAAACATTTTGCCAGAGGAAAATTAGATATGGGCTTGGGTAGATGCAGGTATTTCTGTCTAGTGATACTTTAGAGTATGAGCCAGTAAATAACGCATAACATCAACCACAAGAAAACAATAGCAAAATAAACTGTACAAAGAATAATAATTTAAACGTCGGTCCAGAAAGGAAAAAGAGGTCACAACAAATGCAGGCCTGCCTTAAAGGGATGGAAAAAAATATTTGAAGGAGGCACAAGCACTTGTCTCATTGACACTGTGTGTGGGGATGAAAGGCAGGCACTAGTCTTCAGGTCAGCCCTCAGAAATCCCACAGTTAAGGGAGAAAATACTCAGCATTGACTGTATCCTTCTGCCTCTCTTAGACAAGAAACAAATACAAGGGGAAGCTGCAGCCAAAGGTGGTGTTTTTTTTTAAAGGAATTGTTCTTTGTTCGTAAGGGGTTGAAAGCCCAGCTGTGTGCCTTGATATTTTGGATATGGTTGCTTCAGTAGGATCAGCAGAACATAATTTTGTGCTAAGTGGCCTTGCTTGAATCGGACTTGCTGTTTCTTTGGTCTTTCAGTACCAGCTACATATGCTGATTACAAAACTCATGTTGCTCCCAGCAAGGTGTTGTAGACAATTGAAAGACCAAGCAGAAATTTGTGGGTTTGTAACCTTCCCGTGGAAACCGCTGTCAGAAGAAATGTAGCCAGACAGAAGTTCAACATGGTGGCAGGCTGGAGTATTTAACCTTTACCCATGGACAGATCCACGGGCTCTAGCCTGGCCGGGCACTTTGCTCTTCTGCAAGGAAGAGAAACGCAGAGGCTGCTCCCTGGGACGTCACGAGTCAGCTCTGTCACAGCGGAGGATGAGCATGAGCGTCTCTCCTATCCACATGTGGGCAGCTGACTGTGGCCTGAAATGATGAGGTCAGGCTTAAAAAAAACAACAAGGCAGAGCTAGCACAGGCTTAGCACAATTTCCCAAAGCACTATACATTTATTTGTGTCTGACTATGAATACACAAGGCTAACTTTAGTTCCTGTTTTTGAAAATGTTGGCCCTAATCTACATAGATCATCATTTATTCCCTGCCCTGCCCCCTCCACTGCCTCCCATTTTTTAACAGATGGAAATATCATTTTCCAGAGCGAGCTTTTTCCAGGTGGAATGCCTCCAAACCATAAAAGCGAATTTCTCACAATCATCTATGGACAGAATTAATACCAGAACTTTAAGTGAATTGGAATGTACTGTCAGAAAATCTCAGTTAGGTGTGTAGCAGGCAGTGGCGAGCCTGCAAGGGGGTGAGTTTGCCTTTTTATTTTTCCTTTTTGTTATTCAGAAAGCTCAGTGAAAAACTGGAGAAACAGTGGCCCCACTCCAGCTTTGCCCCTTTTCCGTATGAAATCAGGCCATAATTATAGCACGGAGCAGAGGGTACGGCTCCAAAAGTTCAGCCACCCATTTGAATCTTTTTCAAGTTGAAATCATGTTCAGAAGCAAAGTTGCTTAAGCGCAGCCCTGGAATTCATTCTGCTGGCTACAGACACCTGCAGAGTCACCAGAAGATTACTCCTAATGCAAATAATCCAGCCCGTGGCATGGAGTACATCACAGAGATTTAGTTACCACCGTCAGTGGGGAAACCAGAGATCTGTGGCCAGAAATATCACACAGATGGGCCTCTTTGAAAATCCGCTGCATCCTGGGCTTTCAGACCTTAAAAACAGATGAAGTGATTCCAGCGTGACCCCTGCTGTGATATAATGGATCCTGTCTGTGCGTGCAGTGTTTGTCATGATTTACCTCTTGCAATTCCTGGCTTGTGTAACAGACAGCAATTCTGAAAATGAATTACTATTGATTAGACATCCTGCGCTATTGAGTTCTGGGCAATTTTATGAATTTATTTATTTGAATAAAAGCTTTTAATGACCCCACTAATTTCAAATGGCTCTAACAAAACAGCAATTCTTCTTTCCTTTTTTCCTGTTTGTGAACGGCAGATACATACTTCCGGGCCCTGCTTATGTCAGCTATGACTTGCTGGCACTCTTAAATGGGCAGAGCTACCTGATTAAAATTACAACGTGGGTTTGGGGAGAAGCAGGAGGGACCCCCTCCGGGGGATGGAGCTCTTGCCTTTCTGTGGCAGGTGGAAGGGGTCAAGCCCCAGTCCCAGAGCATCGTCGGGCAGAGCATCCCTCTGGCAGAGCATCCCTCCTTCTGCTCAGCACAGCAGCAGCCGGCTGCAAATAAAGGGCTAGCAACAATACAACGGGGGGGCCAGGCCCCTTAATTACCCCTCACACCCTCCTGCCAAAAAGAAAATTTTCTGCTGAGAAAGGGGAGGATTAGGTGCTGCTCCACTAAAGATGGGATTGTACAGAAATGAATGAAGGTCCCAAACAGGCGGTCTAGGGCTTGGAATGGGCTGTGTTTCAAAGACTAAATCTTGCCAATGTCTTATTAGGCCTATCTGCTTACTGCAGAAATAAACACTGAGGCAAAAATGTAGCCTGGTGCTGAGCAGTGCTCTGATGGAAATAAATGACACAACATGCTCGTTGGGGTCAGGTGCTCTGTGCTCTCCCTAAAAGCTGAGGAGGCTTCTGCAAAGGTGTTCCCAGTGCCTCTACATTAATGGTCTCATCATAGGAGGTTTTGCTGAATAACCTAATGTGTGAGAATAGTGTGCGTATTGCAAAAATCAACAGCAGCCCACTTCCCACCATTAGAGGGAATGGATTCAGCAGGATTTTGAGGGGGTACAAAGGATCTGAACATAGGAATAATATGGCTTTTGATATATGATAGTTTCAGGAGACTGACACAAAAACAGGCTGAAGAAAAGTCCTCCAAGGCACCTATACACAATATTTTCAAGCCTTGGAAATAGCTTGTATACAGAACATCCTCCTCTCATTCAGCCAAAAAGGAATGTGCTTACATGGCAGAAAGGACAAGGAGCAGGAGTCACGCGTGGCTTCCTGTGATTATTTCCAGCCATAATCAATGCGCTACTAATGTACCAAGGTATCAGCTCAGTAAACAGCCTTGAGTATGCTGGCTATGGAATAATATTTAAAAAGAGGGAGAGAGAATGAGAGAGGCAGAGAAGGAGGAAAAGAAGGAGCTCAAGAGGGGCTGCTCGATTACAAGCAGAAAAACAGGTTCCTGAAAGATGGATCAGGGCTGAGGCAGGCACTTAAAGCCTTTAAACAAGCTCTGCAGGGAATTGAATTCTCTACCTTCCTGTGAAAACATGTAGTGATAAAACAGGCTGTTTATGACACAGACTATCCATGATTTTAATTGAAATTTTTCAGAAAAATGTACCTCCATGAATGGATGCTGAATTTAAGTGCTCAAAGTGAAAAAAAGCAAGCAAGAAGGTACAACACGCTCAGTCTTCCAGAAGCCCATGGAAATGTAGGCTTTTTCATTTAGTTATTAGGTGAGTATTTCATGCCCTAAAGGCAGATCATTTCCACAGGAATCAGAGTAAGTTTTGACGGTAAGGATGGATTTGAATGTGGGCTCCTGCAGTGCCTCCCTTAATCCCTGAATGAGTATAAATAAGGCAAGTGAGAAACCAGTGGCTGTTCTGGTACCTTAACAAGCTGTTTTCCTCCCTGTGATGGTGGCTGCTGTCACCACCACAAGGTGACAGGCCAGTCCCTCCTACTTCCTTCCCTCTTTCCTCCCACCCCATTACCCCCCTCTTTCTCCCGCGTTCATAGTCTGGCATTCAAATCAAAGGTTTGCTTTGAAGTTATAACCTAAAATGGGAAGTTGATAACTATTTTCCTCCCAGTGCTTTAGTGATGATGAATTGCTGATCACAAAAAGGAAATTACGTCCTTTTTTTCTTTTTTTTTTCCCCCTTTTTTTTTTTTATTTACATGCAAGCAGTAAAAGTCAAAGCTCCACACTGCAAATATGTGCAAATTCATCCACTGGCTGTGTGTGCTACAGCAAATCCTATGGAGATAAGGAGCTAAAGCAGCAGGGGTGCAGCAACATAAGCTTCAAAGCTAGACATGCAATTTAATAGGCAACAAACTTAACAAAGGGCAAAGGGATATTTAACAGGGAGGTAAAATATTCCAACCATTAAAACCAGTAAATTGCTGTGATGGCCAGCGGTTTAGCGCTGCACCTCAATATAGAATATATATGTGGGAAGAAATGTAGATGTTTGCCCAAGAATTGGCATAGATAATAATTTTTTTTTTTCAAGCAAAGGGATGTTCTGAGGGATGGAGATTGTTGCTGTTGTTATGAACAGAATTAAGTAAAATAATATTGGGGCAGGGTAGGGGGGGGAGCTTAGTAATTGGTGCTGAACGCTCAAGGTAATCATCCTGTTCATCATAAATGATGGTGTTTAACTATAAGCAAATTAGACTGTGTCAATCTTATGGGACACAATTAAAGCAATAGATTTTCTGTGGCCTGTTTTCACACGCATGGGGCCTGATTCAACTCCCGTCTACCTCTCCTGGGCACCAGCGTACCTCGTGGCTGCAGTGCAGCTACGTCTGACTTTTACCACTATCAGTGGTAACTGGGTCAAGCCCAGTTACAGGGCAGAAATGTTCTTCAAAAGGAAAAGAAAATAAAAATCTCTTCTAAACAGGTATCAGTCCTTCCTAAAACAACAATCTAGTAAAGAACTGATTCTGCTCCAGATTCCTAACACCTAATGATGGAGAGACTAGAAGGTATTTCGGTTTGCTAAGCGCTTGCAGCAGTAGCAGTTGATCGACGTTTTTTCCCCAGTCACCTGGATCTGCAGATAGACACATTAAGAGGCTGCACCTACATTGCGAACTGGCCTTTTTCTTTCATTTTCTGCAGTTCGTTTGTATCCAATCAGGTTGCATCAGGATTCATTGCATTTAATGGGAAATGCACTCGTCTGGATCAGATACCTGTTTTCAATTTGGAGAGTATCTGATTCCGATGGCAGAGGTGACAGGAATGAAGAGGAAAGGAGAAGCAAGTGCCTATAGTATAGATTTCTGCCACACTAACAGAGCTGCCAGTTTCTGAATCACTGGGACCTTAGAATTTACTTATATTTTCCAATTTGTGGTGGTGAAAGAAGTGAAAAAATTAACTGTCATTTGCACTTATTTGAAAATTAACTATTGTCTTTTTCTAAGAATAATAACTGGGTTTTGAGATAAAAGTATCTCCCCAGAGTCACAGTCTTCTAAAGAGCCCACTACTCTGCAGTGGTGCTCTGCAGGAGTATTCCTGACATACAACCTAACTTAGCATCAGGCTTACTACTGGTTAGAGTGGGATGAAGTTCAGGCTCATTATCACTTGCTGTATCTTTCAAGTGTCGTCTTGAGGGTTTGATAAGGGGAGGAATGATGGACAATGTATCTGTGGGGGTTATTTTTTTTTTTAATTAAAAAGTCTCTGCCTCCAAAAATAAATCGTGTCATGGAGACAGTATATTTTCTGTACCAAGCTTTGATGTAATTTGTATTAGGAAAAGCACCTGCTCATATTTATCTGTGGCAGAAATGTTGGTGTACCATTTTCCTAAGAAGTAGAAAGAAAAATTACGTGGCATCACAGCATTAATACTGTAGACCCCTGCGTCACTTCAAAAACAGTCTGCCCAGATTTATTCAATCTATTTAAATTATGGAGAAGCTAGACCTGTGCCGGTTACTATTTCCAACTTGCTTACAGGCCTTTGGAAGAGGTCAGCTCCTATATAGAAGTAAAAGGATAAGGAAAATTTGGGATCAGCTTTGGTCCCTTGTATCTCACCATTTCAGGTGTCCAACAAGCTTACCTTGAAGGTCTGAGAGAAGTGACGTTTGGAGAAAAGAACCAGAAGGGCAGGAAGGAAATTATTAATATAAGAAAGTAAGCGAAGAGAGGCTTCTTCTTGCCTCTAAATAAACTATTGAATCCTGCCCTGGATTGCTGTACGCTGTGACAAAATCCTCCATCAGACACGGATGGCCGTGGCATGTAACCAAGCTGAACGCCAGACAAACCACCAAGGGGCCACTTCCACTTTGCCAACCAGATCATGCAGATGATGGAGCTTTCCAAGTGGCATAGAGTTGCTCCTTCCCACTCACCAACAAACAGCCCATCGATATTCCCTGAATTCAGCACATTCATTCATCTCATCAGGACATAACAGACGCCCTCAAGGAGCCGCAACCTCAGCCCCAGGAGGTGGCCTGTGTCCCTCTTTGGCTTGGGAAAGAAAATGCTCAACAGCTGGTGCCACTCCTGAGGGCAGCTGCCAGTGCGACACTCAGACAGAGGGTCCTCCTCTTTCTGACCATCTGTTAGTCCAGCGCTGACAAAAGTGACGTTGCAGACCTCATTTCTGGCCAGCTGGCACCCAGTCCCATAGCTCTGAGTTTACCCAGAAGCCAGCAAAAGCCAGCGTCAGGGCTGCCAGAGGTAGCAGCACAGAAGTGGGCAAACTAAGACAGAGATGGGTGGACATTTTCAAAATAAAGCTATATTTCATGAGAAAGCACCCTATAGCTAAACCTGAGATGTTCTATGAAAAGAGACCAAGTCTGGACAAACTTTGGGTGAACAGTCAATGGGCTTGCAAGGGACTACACTTGGTGGGCTGCATTGGGTACTAAAGAGTCCACATTTTCAGACCTGTCTTAATATATTCCCTAAATTCTGCCACCTAAAAGCCAGAGGAGTTACCAGGAGCCCAACAGCTCTAGGGTCTGGATCTCCCAGTTCCCACCAGTGAACCTGCAAGCCCTAAAAGGCTGCAGCTGCTAAAGTTCATGGCCCTGCAGCCCTGTGTCCCACCAGGGAGATGGCAGTGCCACTGTTCCTGATGGGCTGGAAGTGGTTGGCCTGAGTTTACTTGGAGGCCAGGCAACAGCCTGAGCCAGGGTGGCCGGGAGAAAGGCAAACCCAGCAGGTTTCTAGTGGCAGCAAGTGACCGTGGCCATGCTGCTGGCTCTGCCTGTGCCAGACCCCGCGGGAAGGTGGAGTTGCTGCAAGGGCAAAACCGGCAGCAGTTGCTCCCTGCCCACCTGGTACTGGCAGGAGGAGATGTGCCAGCCCTCTGTGACCTCCCTTGGCTCTGCTTCCCAGCTCTGCTCTCCTTGCCTTCCCTTCCCATAGCTGGAGCATCCCACCTCCAACACCACTGCCCCAGCGGAGCAGCACGCGACGTTGCAGGAGCTGCAGTGAAGGCTTGAGCCAGCCCTGCCTGCAGCCAGCTCCCTCAGTGAGCAGAGACCGTCGCAACCCAGCCCCATGGCTGGCAGCACGAGGTGCACTCTCACCTTCGCCTGCCTCCTCCAACAAAAATACCTGGCAGCACATGCGTTTGCAAATATCACACCAAAACAACGCTCCGTCCCGGGGGAGAGTATGAAGATCTAAACAGCCTGTGACAGATGTTAGCTGTGTTGCTGAAGGCTTTACTTAATGGCACTTGCATTGTTGTCACGGTACAAAAAACTACATAAAAGAGAAGAATTAATCCTTTCACCAGAAAATGCACACACACACATACACACAACCCCAAAAACAAACACCACAACAAAAAAACAACCAAAAACAAAGTTATGGTCTCAAGATGTCCAGTTCAGCAGCATTTGTGAGCTGACATAGCTGAGAGCAGTGAGGAAGAAAGGCCTTTTTGTTAAGACACTGGAATCAGAGACTAAGGAGATCTAGATCTGAAGCACAGCTTAAATGGACCTTCCTGACTCTGCCTCAAGTTTCTTACATTTCCTTAGGCAAAGCATTTAATCTCTCTGTACTGGGTTCCTCATTTGTAAAATAAGGGTAATGCTTCCTTCCTCCGTCTTGTCTAATGAGTCAACCAGGGCCAAAGCTGTAAAAGAACTTTGCTACCTAAAGTGAAATTTAAGTGACTGAATTAAAATACGGGTCCGCAGTATGTTCTCACAGCTGCTGCCTAGAGACATCTGAAACCTGTATACACATACATTCAGAAATGGGATGCACCTCCACGTTCTCACCTAGGTATTGAACCTTTCAGGCACCTGAATTCCCTTGCATCTTTAGCCTTTGCTATCATTTGGGGATTTATTGTACTGACCTTCATAACAGTTATCATTTAGGAGACAAAAATATCTGACTTCCAGGGAACATGCAGTTGATTTTGAGGAGCGAGCGGTTTGTCTGATAAGAAGAGATGTCAAAGTGAGACCGTTTAGTGTAATTTAGTGCTGAATGAAAAGATGCCGCATAACAAGGACTGTCTGATCACAAAGGCTTTGAAAGAGTAGGAGCACGCGTATCCTGTTTGACAGCATCCCCCATAATGTGTCATTATAGATATTGATGATTATATAGCCATAATTAAAGTGTTGTGCTTTAAATAGCTAAATGCAGAAAGAAGAGTCAGATCATTAACACAACTTTAAGGTAAATCATCTACTTTATGTCTGGTGATGCAGCCTGCACATAAGAGCCAAGGCAAATATTTGAGTTTCCTTGCTTAAAAGAAGAGTTACTATGTCTAATCATCAAAGCAGAGCTGCTTGCCAAGAACATAAAAACCTAATGGGTTTTGCAAGAAAATCATGTCACCTTCAAATCAATGTTGATAATACAGGTGCCATTTATAAAAGGTAAAGTCATTCATATTAACACAGTGTATCTGCAGCGACTGTCAAAAGAGATTACGAACCCACTGTCCAGAAAGACGTTTTGCCAAAGCAGGGTTTTGTAAGAATAAGACAGGCTGACAAATCAGTGACTTTATTTTTTTCCTGAAAATTTCTTCATTTGGACTTAAACAGTGACATATGGATGCCTCATTTTGTGCAAATAATCAGGAGTATTCAGGCAGCTACTGGTGTTATTCCCATGCTTTATTTTTTTTGTGATGCTCAGAGGATCAGCATTGACTCCATGTGTGAATGCAGGAATGGACTTCACAGAATTTGCAGAGAAAGAAATGGTCTTTCAACATAACATAAATGTCAGCTACCTTAGAAAAAAACACGGGATGGGAGAAGGTACACAAATATTGAGCAGAAAGTTATATATAATGCTTATTTAAAAAAAAAATAATCAAGAGGGATCCTTGTAACTGCTTCACATTTGTTAAAAAAAAATAATCAGTTTAACTATAGAAGTTTCATTGCTTTATTTGGATAGGTGTGCATTTGTTGGAGTGCCCCATGCTGCATTTCCTGAAACCTTTTTCTAAAAGCTAACTGAGATACTCTTCCACAGGAAAGTGTAATGTACATCAAAAGTTGTAAAAGACAATAGGCAAAGAATAACGATGAATAATGAAGTAGTAAATCATTAGCATCCTGAATTCTACCACTGGACATAACGACCCTATCCATGAGAATTTTGTGGTGCTGTTGTGGTTGAATGAATGATTTCATACCAGAGAATGAAGTACAGAAAACCAGCGTAAATTGTGATCTTCTAGCATGAACATACATAATAAAATGAGACTGAAATATGAAATTTATGATCTGCTAGACACTAGGAAATACAATTCCAAACACAGAAGTAAAAGGACCGGGGACTGGTGCTAATGATGGAGACTCACTGTTGAGCATGGGCAGTGAAATCAGGCTTGTGCTTCAAGTACGAGCTGACATGAGAGAAATAGAACCACCCTCAACAGTCAATATGTTGCAGAGGCAGGGGAAATATTTTATGCATCAAGGTTGTATGAGAACCATCATCTGGAATATTGCATCATTACACCAGATACATACTGTGTATGGGAAAGGTGCCCAGAGGGGATCAACATAATTCAGGAAAAGCCTGAAATAAATATATATATATATATAAAAATCCACAATAAAACTCATTCTGGCATTGTGACATTCCATCAACATTTGGGAAACAGAGATGAATTTTTTAGTCTAACTAATAATCGACATTTAGCATCACATAATGGATGTAGCTGAGTAAATGGAAGGAAATTAGGAGTGAAATTTTAAGAGGAATTTCAGGGAAAACTTCTTGACAGTGAAATATAATAGGTTGTGGAGTAGTCTCCCCAGGGAAATAATGAAAGCACTGTCACTTGGGACTTTTAAAATTACACTGAAAAAAAAAATACCCAAACCCCACAATGGAGTCTCTGGTAGAGGAAGAGCCTTTGAATTGGCTTCGGGGAGTCAAACGGAATGGCTTAATTGGTCTTCTCAGGCTCTAATTTCTGCAGGACAGACCATGCCCTATGTGCTTTCCACACGGGAAACCCCAGCCCAGGCAGTCCCCCACCAGGGTATTGAGTTTCCCATCGCCTGTGCGGAGGGGGGAAGAGGGCTGAGCCCCCAGCCCAGCCCTGGCTGCCCCCTCCTCCCATTCCTGCACCCAGCCCCCCTCACCTCCCCTGGCTGGAGATAGACTGTGTCGATATGAATGGCTTTACCCGGATTAACTTATTTCAGCGTGTTGTAAACTCTCATCTAGGGGGACTGATGGCAGAAATTTATTTTTTTTTTTCCAATAGGTGCTTCTGCCCCACACTCTTAAATTTAGAGAATTCTCCTGTATCTGGACATTGGCTATAGAGAAGTAATGAACAAAAGTGTCCATGGCTCTTGGGTCCTACCTTTCTGTCTAATTGATCACAAGTTCCTTCTTTTCTGAGCCCAGCAGCTGATTTTCTTCACGCTGTCTCTTGGTGTAACTTTTTACATCATTTGATCATTTAGAAAAAGGTTCAGCTCGTGTTTTGCATCATTTGATCATTTAGAAAAAGGTTCAGCTCATGTTTCAGGTTTCTGCATTCCATTTTTTCTCAAAAGAAACAGCTAAAAGAAAAAAAAAAAAAAGAAATAAGGAAAACACTGTTACTTAGGCCAATGAAGCTGTAACCGTGGAAAATTTTTGTAGTGTAAAACCACTAACCTCAGTTCTCTGGTATAACAGGACTGTTTTCTATGAGTTATCAGCACGGTAAGGGAGGTTCCGCATGTGATGTGGGATTTGATGCAGGAGAAGAGGTGTGACTGGATCACAAGATACTCTTCATACTGTACATGTACCTAACGCTTTGTTAAATTCAATCGATCTTAAGTTCAGAGGCATAAATTCAAGCAGCCCTAAGGTGCACTGGAGCTGTACTAGGGCTACAGAGAAGGAAGCGAGATGCCAGCCAGATGCGATTGCTGTCTCAGTTCATTTTGTATGCAGTGGCGATTCAGCAAACTGGTAACAGACAGCAAATTTTAATCATGTGAGCATCCCAATCAAAACCATTCTGCCTCCGCAAGTGCTTAATTAGTCTTCGTTTACAGAAGGGAGACCAGCAGATAACATAATCTGGCAATTATGAAAAGTATTAGTGGTTCTTGTAAATGAGAAAGGCTGTCTGCTGCTCAGAGGAGTTTGGTTTTTTCTGACTGATGGCCACCAAACGAAACCAGCTAGCAGCTGCACAGCAGCCATGCTGCCTTCCTCAGCTCATTCTGCACAGCAGCAGCTGACTTTCCTGATGAGACCCTCCCAGATGGACGTCAGGCTCTTGTCCTGCCCAGCGTTTCACAGTGGGTTTGCTGTCTCTTTTAGGTTTCTTCCTACTCGCCTGATCCAGGTCTTCTTCTCCATCATCCCACTTTCTCGCTTTCCTGATGGAAGAGTTTAGCACCTATGTCTGGATCCCATCGGAGGAACAAGGTGTTGAGGCATTGCAGGACTAGCCATTAAGCCCTTAGGTCTGAACTTTGGGGATCTTCTTCAAATAACAGTAAAGGCATGTACCTGTTTGGCCCCTGGGTTGGAAATGGCCCCTGTGCATCTCACAGCAGGCATTGATCTGCTGCAGAGCAGAACCTGGTTGTCTTGGTGGAACAGGCTCGTGCTGGTCTTGTGTACTGGTGTTCGAAAGCACTGGGAGCTCTTTCCTCAGTTTCAGTGGTGTCCTGATGATGTCCTATGTTAGCAAAGACACTAAAAATAATGTGATCAAAGTATTACTTGCAGTCAGGGCATCTGGTTCATTTTCATTATTTTTTTTAACTTCAAATGTATTTTAAATGATTCATTTATACTCCATTTACTTTTTTACCCTTTCCTACCCATCTCTTCTGCTGAAGGACACTGATGCAGTAAAGTGCTTGAACTTACTGCTGAGTTTATGGACACAGATAGTAATGTTACTGGGCTTTTATGGGCCTTTTTTTTAGGTGCATAACACTATCCAAAGGAGCCAAGTGCTGTTTGCCTTATCTTACAGGTGGGGAATCGTGGTACTTGTGCTGTGTAATGACTGAGCTGGGAAGGTAAGCGAGGACCCCGGCAGGTATATTGCATTTCCAGTGATTTCAGTGAGAATATTCATATGTTTATAGTCAAGTAAAAGCTTTCCCACTTCTCTGACGTGAGCAATCTCCCTTCCTCATGCCCTCCCTCCTAAAGCCCAAATCAGAAACGCTCCCCCCACAGACTGTTTGCTGAAACTAGACTGAAAAAAAAAAAAAAACCCAAACAAAAAAAAAGATTAAAAAAAGCATGAACGAGCATGTGAAAGGTGCTGTGGAGTATTAGCCGAGCCTGTCTTTGTGGGCCTGAAAAGCCCATGATAATGAGCTCCTCCACCAGGGCTGGGGAGAGGCACACATGCAAAAGAGGGTCCTGGGCTTCGCATTTCATTAAAGACAGGTTTCAGCCTTCTTCCTCGGTAAAAAATCAGCTTTGAAAATGGAAAGCGACACAAACTGATCATTATGGTTGAAAGCGCCATCATTAAAAAATCTGTCATCATTCACAGGCTCCTGACAGCTGGCCGCTGGGGCCTGAATAAACACAGTCAGCGCCGCGTGGATTTGGGGGAAGAGGCTCCACGTTTCCCTAGCTGCTGGGGGGGGACACAAACTGTGTCTGCAGGGCCACCTCGCCCCCCGCCCCCCCAGGCTACCTGCCAGCTGGCAATCGCTGGGGGAAGCATCCCCTGCCCCTGGCTGCCAGCAGGACCCCTGCCTGGTGACAATGCCCTATTGAGGGCCTTGGGATGCTGTGAATGCCCACCAGCCCGCTTTGTCCCACTCCCCTTCTCCACCTCCTTCTCCCCTCTCTGCCCTCTCCCAACCTCTCCCTTTTCTCTGGCAGAGTATTTCCCCATCCAAACGCCTTTTGCTGCAGTGGCTCCTCTTGTCCTGCCATCACGCCTGGCTGAGCCTGCTGTCCCGGCAGCAGCCTCGCTCCGTGGGGACCACGGGGAGATGCTGAGACGCTGAGCTTTATTCAGCGTGGCACAAAATGGGCCTGGCCACATGAGCAGCAGCAACCCCCCAACGCTTAACGTGCTCTTCAACCCAGAATGGGGGCTGTCTCCTGCCACCCACCTGTTTCTGGGGTAGATGTCTGGGCAGGGGCACCTACGTGTCCTTCCTGTGTGTCCCTGGCTTCTCTCCAAAGCCATTTTAACTCCCCCATCAGCTGCGTGACCCTACCTATTCCCTGCTGAGCCAGACCATAGGGCACCGTTATTCCAAGGTGTCTGCAGATACTTAAATTGCCAACAAAGTAAATATCACAAATGCTTCACAGGGAAAAGAAAAGGAGAAAGAGGAGAGGGAATGAAACTGGAATGGAAATCATCATTGGACTGGCTTTCCTTGCATGTTGCTTGCTAGTAAGCAGAGAGGCTGGAAGTCAGGAAGGGGAGGGAGGGATGGGGGAAACAGGGAGAATGGAGTCGGGGAGGAAAACAGTGCTACAGCCAACACTGAATGGAGCCCATAAACAAACATCTGCTTTGAGATGGCTAAGGAGAGAGCCAGGCTTTGTGCAGTCTGACAAAAAAGAGGCTGTCTTATATGTATTTAATGTTTTAGGCACACTGGGTCTGAGGAAAGTTGCTGAGCATTTAATGCTTTATGGAAACAGCTAAGGATGGGAATTGTAACTTCTGAGTTTTGCATCCTTTATTAAAAAAAAAAAAAAAAGTCAAAGGCTTCGGTTTCTCTTTAAACTGTTTTTCCAAATAGGTGTTTGCAATCATTCAGGAGTAAATGCATACTTCCCTGGGTGTAAAATAGATTTCTCTGGAAATTTCTACGTGACAAGAGTCACTATCCAGCAGGTTTACTGCTACTGTGAAATGACTGCTGAGACGACACATCAGTGACACTAAGGTGACACCGTTGGCATGCAGAGTAGAAACAGAGAGGCAGGTTTATACTGCAAGGTTACAAAAACCCTACCTCCCCTAAAAAGACTGTGGATTATTGCAAGTCTGAAATGCAAAAAACGAGGCCTGGTGCTAGGCACAAACTACTCCATAAATGCTGCTCTCATGCTGCTTTCATGCCTTGTAAAATTACAGTCTCTTTTAAATGGCTCCTCTTTTCTTTTTCTTCCTTTTCCTTAATAATTGTATGAAGGTTGGTGATTTAGAGTTGTTCTGGCTAATAACCATACTACAAAATTAAATCAGACTTCCTCACAGTCTTCATTGTAAAAGTTCCTTCCCATTCAGAAAAAATATTTTGAGCTAAGAAAGGTGAACTGTGACTAAAATGAAATATTTAATTATTTATTTAGCATTTTATAGTGGCAGGAGTGTGGTCGCTGTTCTCAGTGTCACCCTGAGCTCCTTTCACAGTAGCAGGCTCTGAGCAAACCCATGGCACTTTGGAATTTTCGTCGTGGGTGGAAAGATGGGAGAAGGGAGATGGAGGCCAAAAGAGGTGGAGGATAGTTCACAGGATGGGTTATAGATAAGCAGCCACGTTGAGACGAGAATGTGGAGGTGAGATCTTGGATTCCTGATGTAAAGGAAGTTTTGCTGACAGCATCGGGGAGGCTTATTTGGGACCACTGCTCCCAACAGCCAAGTGAGCTAATATATCTGATCCATGCGAGCAAACTCCTTCTCAGACCAGGATGCTTCCCAGGAGAGTCATCTATCTACAACGGGAAAGAGGTTTCCATTTAGTTTGAATGTTAAAAACCATTGAATTATTTACAAGCATTTACACTGCTTGCTTATTATCTGTATTTAAAAATCAACACACACTTCCACAGAGAAATACTTCGACTATTCTAAGATTCTGCAGAAACCTGTCTTCTAAAAATGTAATTTGCAGGCTAAGTCTGACTCAACAGAACACATTTACAATAGTGTACAAGTCAAGTCACAAAATAGTGCCAGAATTAAATTTAAACAATCAGTTCTAAAAATAAATGTTGGCTGATGGATCGAATCAATTTCTGAATTTACACACAACACTTCTGTGCAATAGGTCTGGGAATCACCGCAGCAGTTTCCAGTAAGGCAAGGAAGAAGCACTTGTGATGATGTTAAGTTGTATTTTCCTACAAGCTCAGTGTTTTTTACTTCTCAGGACTTGCTCACGCTGCAGTTTCATGTAAGTAACCGTAACTGGTGGCACTACAGAACCACCCTGTACCTGGTATTTTCAAAGTCAGTCACACATACACAGACAAGGCAAGTCCTCTCCTTCTGGCCAGAAGCAATGTGGGCAGAACAAAAAAAAACACCCAGCAGACCAAAAAAAGCTCAGCACCTGCAAAATGAGGACCATATGTTACAATGTACAATGAGAACTGGATTTAAGAAAAATGAGGCGAACAGTCCCCTTTAAAAAAAAAGAAAAGCAACCCACACTGGTTTTGCAGTCTCCCAACGAGTCACAGACACATTTTGCTTTCTGGTGATAGAGTGTTTGGGGGCCATGGGATCGGGATCGGCTGATACAGTAAAATGTATGGCCCTAAAGAGTGATGTCAGAGAACTGCATAACTAAGGCCTCACCAGAGGCACCCAGCGGGGTGAGATTTCTAGCTACTGATAAATCATCGTGTCTGCTCTTAATGTAGTGACATCAGCACATCCCCTGTGAAAATACTCCCAAATTTTGCCTTAGTAGCAACTGATGTGTAACCAGCTACATCCAGTTCTCCAGCTGCTCTGCCAGAAGCACCTGCAGCTACTTCATCTTGCTTCTCTGCTTGCCCGCAGGGGATAACCAAGATGTAGGTTTTCTCTCTTTTGTCGTGAGTTTCCCGATTTTTGTGGAAATCAATGAGGAACTCAAACTCCTTTCCGTATCAGTGGTCATTTATCAGTACTCTTACTGCTGCTAATAAACAAGTAAGTAATTTTAGAGCTGTATGGAGATCCTGCTGAAGACAATTACAGACTACAGATGGAGCTGACTTAACGCTTAGATACTAGCTAAAACCTCAGCCCTTCTTCCACAGTGGTGGTGCTTCCCCTGAGAAAGCAGAATTTTTGATTGCTGAATGTCTTGATGGCCTTGAACGTAAAGATGGTGCAGGAGTAACATTTGCTCTTGAAGGCAATCTAACAGCCCACTATAACATACGCATGGCAACTATGGACTTTTTTTCCTGATCTTATACTATCGCTTGGGTGAAGTGCTGCAGCTTTGCACCAGCTGCGCGTTGCTTGTGCCCACCCCACCTCTGTGTGGAGAGACCACATTTCTGATGCAGGTGCATGCATCAGGGCAAGCATGCAGGGCAAGTATCAGGGCAACATGCAGGGTATGCATCAGGGAAAGCATGCAGGGAAAGCATGCAGGGAAAGCACCAGGGCAAGCATGCAGGACATGCATCAGGGCAATCACGCACAGCAAGCATTAGGGCAAGCATGCATAGCAAGCATCAGGGCAAGCATCAGGGCAACATGCGGGGTATGCATCAGGGAAAGCTTGCAGGGAAAGCATGCAGAGAAAGCACCAGGGCAAGCACGCAGGGCATGCATCAGGGAAAGCATGCACAGCAAGCATCAGGACATGCATCAGGGAAAGCACTGGGTTCCCCAGGCCAGGTTCCTCTTCATGCTGGATTTTACCCTGGGTGCAGCGCACCATACACCCAGCTTAAAACCAGCAGGGGTGTCTGGCACCCAAGCAGAAGGAGGAAAGGGAAATGAAAACTTCTTGTGATTTGCCCACTCCCATGGGCTACTTTCGTTACTGCCTGCCAGGAGAAGCCCTGTGCTCAGAGATGGGGGGTTGCCTGGAGTGTGCTTGGCAGGGCCCCATGGCACTGCTCCTGAGCTGCCAGCAACTCCAGAAGAGCAGAAATGTCTCTCAAAAACTATTCCTGCTGGTGACTTCTGATAAAACACTTGCAGCCTGGCAAGAATATTGTGTTATTAAAGCGTCACTACCGGAGGCTTTCTGCAAGGTGGGGAGCACAGAGCTTTGCTGTCTTCAGCTGGTGCACAGAGCCTGGCTGGTGCCACCACCTCAGTCATGGGGCAGAGACAACAGCAGCCACTGCCTGAGCTGTGCTCACACTGAGCTCAGCTGCTCCAGCCGGCACTGCGCTAGCTCAAGGGACATGTTTTCTGTGGCACAGCATTTACCAAGAGCAGACATGAGCCTCCAAAGAAGTAAGAATAAAGCAAAATCCCTAGGTGCCTGGGAATTCAGTGGATCTCTCACACACACCAAAAAAACCCCCCAAAACAAACAAACAAACAAAAAAGTAATAATTTCAAAATTCTCAGAAAAAAAAACCAATACAAAAACAAAACCAAAGAAACAAACAAAACCCCCAACAACATGGAGAAAAGGAAGAAAGAATGCCTCAGTGGCAAACAGCCAATTTGGCACTACAGCAAAGTTGCTAATTTTGGATGCGCTGCCCTTTGCTGCTGTTGTACAACAATTATTCACACAGGTCTGGGGCTTGCCCTAGCTTATGATACATCTGTGTTTAATTATACCTAAGGTGGGGATGTGAGTTAATTTGGTAGACACAAACAAAGTAATTTTTGTTTTGTCTCTGCAGGCCTGTGAGAACACGTGTGAGTGTGATGGATGGCAGTGGGAGTGCACGCATCCACATCCCGGCTGTCAGGATGGGGCTCTGGAAGTCGATCCTTTCTGCCAGCGCTTCTGTCCTGCCCATTCCTGTGATAACCATAGGCAGGCTCTGCAGCTGGCCACAGAGCAGAAGTAGTTTGCTGTGTCCTGGAGCATTTGCATGCCAGCCAGCCAGGCAGGAGTGCTGGTGGTGCCTGAGCCTCCTGACGAGTCATCTAAACCTGCTCACGACATCACGCTGCAGGCAGGGAGGTAGAAGTGCCAGCCAACGACATCAAGTGTCCAGCCAACAGCAAGTCACCTCTCATTTCTGCTAGAAGTGAAGCTAAACTGGTGAGCTTTAGCTTCTGCGTTTGTGAGGAGGAGGTGGCATGAGAAGTACCATGAAGCTTAGTGAATGTGTGTAAAGCGCTTCCCAGCAAAAATCCTCCTATCTAAAACTCACTTGTCAAATGTCAGGCTGTCAGTGTCAGTCAAGCGTGTGCCACCTGTCTTCTGCTACTCAGCCACATCACAGCCTCCTGTGCATTCACTGACAGTGACATGACATCTCTCTGACTTCAGGTACAGGCTGGTGCATGGGCAGTGGGGGAAGCAGCAGCCCCAGTGCTGGGTGGTAAGTAGCGTGCATAAATTGGCTCACCTCGGGATGCAACGTTCATGAAGCGCCCTGTGTTTCCCCCCAAAATAAATCAGTCACTTCTCTTACGGAGTGCTAGACTTCCCCATCACACTCCCTGAAACGCTCAGCTTAACTGGGAGGTTGCTAACGACAGACACAACTGCCCTGCCATCCAGCTAGGAGGCAGAGCAGGGCTTCGCATCCTCACTGGGGCAGGGAGGCAGCTCCAGGGGGAGGTCATCTGCTCCACCACTGACACCGAAACAGTGGGGAAGCCACTCAGTGGGACTTCTGTGAAAACAGTCCCAGAAAAAACAGCTTTCAGTGCCAGTCGCAGGTACCAGAGGAGGAGGCAGCATCGCCGTGCCCCTAGGACAGCCACATTGCACGTCCTTCTCCCACGCAGGCCGTGCAGAAGAAGTTCTCAACACAAGTAATTTGGGTGGTGTGTGATGTGTAGGGGCTGCGGCTGCCCACAGGCTGAATCCGTATCACTTCCCAGAGAATTTTGTAGCCCCCTGTGCCATCTAGTACATCCCTGTCCTAGAGAAGGATTGATGGTACCTGTTTTTATTCTTGATCAATATTTGTCTGTGTCCTCAAAATTCTCTGATGCTGGCAACTCTCCTAGCCCATCGGAACCCTGTCCCTCCTGCTAGAAAATATTTTTAACCTCTTTGCTGATTTTTTTACTGCTGAGATTTAAGACTCTGGGTTATTGCCCTCCTCCCTCTCCTCTCCTATCCCTCTTCGCTGCAGCTTTTCACCTTTCTGGAGGCACTTTTCTTGCTATTCCTCCAATTTTCTCTTTAGGCTGAATAACTCCAATTTTTATTCACGTGTTTTCTAGACTACTGAATAATCTGGGCTCTGCTCAGCTGTCCTGCGTCTTTCGTGAAAGAGCAAAGTTCCCAGCTGAGGCTGTAGGAGAGCTGGGCAGAGTAGGAAGGATTGCTTCACGTGTCTGTAGGCAAGACTTCACTACTTGCTTTATCATGACTTTTTCCTTTTTTGCAACAACATCTCAGCGCAATCTGGTTAGAGACATGACAACTCCAGATGCCTTCTGCAGAGCAGCTCCCCAGCCAGCTGCTCCTCAGCCTGCACTTGTGTAGCTGGCTATTCCTGTCTGAGGGTGGGATCCTCGGCGCAGGAAATCATGGCCCAGGACACTTGCCAAAGCAAAGCTGGATGCACGCTACACTCATTTGTATATCATTATCTCGAATAGGTTGTTTCACAGACGCATTTAATTCTGAGCCCTGGGAATGATCCAAAGGCTTGGCTGGCTTTAGCTTGTGTGTCAAAGTCATGTTTTTCATCTGTGTTCTAGCAGGAACTACCTTGAACGGTGCTTTTGAGAGGGCTCGTTCTCTGTAAAGTTCTACTGAAAATTTTGCACTTCTTTTGTACTCGGATCTGTTATTGAGACTGCATAGATTTTACCAGTGGGATCAAAGAAATTAAAATAGTCTGTAGTTTCTGTCAAGAAGAAATAGTCAGCTAGAAAGTCAGCATTTTCTTGCAGTAAAATAAAGAAAATAAAATACCAGTTTCCTGAAACCTCTGACAGTAAGTTTTCTTTACTGAAAAAAAAAACAACCCACCAACCTGCTGTGGATATGCTGAATGACAGATTCCTGCTCCTCTGAGTAGGCACAGGAACATGCACAAAATCCTTTTCCGCAGTAACCTCCAGTTGTTAATATTTCTGGGGTTAGTGGCTAAAGGGAGACATAGAGATGATTTTGGGGAGATTCCATCACAGTGGTTTCATTCACCATTTGTATATTTTGCTTTTAATAAGAAAATTGATTGCCTGGGGAGAGCAGCAAGGATGCTGGTATAAAGGTTACTACGGCAGAAAAAATGGAAAATAAAAGAATGAAAAGGATAAACTATTTCCCTCCTCCCCTTCCTCTCTCTTTTTGTTGCCTGGAGCTGCTCTATTTTATCAGTAGGGGGGAAAAAGGTATCAGTAGCTTTTCATTCAGATATTTTCTTACCATGGCTTTGATAACGCCGGAACAGGATAATGGGAAACTCTGACCTTTGACTGAGAGTAGGATTGTCATAAAAAGCATGAAAAAACAATATTCATATGACATATTGTCTCAACCTTTCAGCCCCAAGACAGTTTTTCTCTCCTCCCTTCTCCCTCTGGACCAAAGCCCATTTCCCAGCGCATCAAATGCAGCCTGAAAGGCAGCAGTGGCCCCTTCACCCCAGAGGAGAGGAGCCCCAGCTGATACGGGCCGTAGGGACGCACCTCGTGTAGCATCACTTTGCTTCCTCTCGGGGTGGCCAAAGGGTGCTAAGGACAGGGGGGACCTGGGGGTCACGACCGGCTGCTCGTGCTTCCCTGGGCAGGTGGGTAGAGGCTGCGGCGCTGCGGGGCTGTGGCAGGCTTCCCACAGGCTCCACGAGGAGGGAGCGCATTTTTCTGAGACAAAACCCTCTTCCTCCTCACAGACAGAGGGGGTGGGGAGAGAGAGGACATTACATCCTTCCTGGTCTCCCCATGTGGATTTTTTTTTTTTTTTTCTGTTCCATGGGTTGTACTAAATTTGTAGTTATTTCCCACATGAGTAATACCTGGATAACTTATGGCTTACATAGGCTCGACACTTGAAATGAAAAGCAGATTGCCGTGCAGATTTGAATTATCTTCCAATATTTCATGATATATATTCCATCTTCATGGGTTAGTATTGTTATATATTTCATAGTTATGATTTCCATGGTATCAGACTTCTCATTATCTGCCAGTGCTATCCAGCTATAAATGCCAGAGCTCTCCAGCAGCAGTGTGTCCTTTTTCAGACGTATAGTTCTGTGTTCTGTGGATATTCAGCATTTAATGGTGCTGAATAAAACAGAACTGCCATCACGCTCACACAGAAACCCCAGCTAGGCTATTGACAGTGTAAGTTTCATTTAATTCCTTGATTCAACAGCCATTTCTAGATGTTTCCTGAGCAATGCAATAAACACAAAATGCAGTGCTCAAATTGAATATTTAAAAGTCAATCAGGCTTGAAATTTAATTTTATCTAATTGGTTTGCTACATTCACACACAACTGAATGACATTTAGAAAAACTCAACCATCCTATATAATTTCATGTTTACTCCAGTCACAAGATGGATATTTTTTTTAACTTCTTTTAATCTCATTTTAATGCTTTAGCTAATTGACTACCAGCTCTGCCACAGTTTTAATACAGTGTTTTGGAATCCATCTTTGTTCTACTGATACACAGTACTATCAAAGCAACCTCCAGTCTTATTTAGCTCCCCGTGCAGGATGCCTAAAGGAAAAGCATATATATTTTTGTGGATCTCATTTTGCGAGGTGGGAAAGGGGTTTGGTAATTCTGTGACATTTACAGGTAAGTGTTGAGTCAGGAATCAGACACAAGCCAATGTTAGTTTATTGGTCCTATAGAAAACCAAGGGCGGGTATTTAATGGTCTTTAATTTCCTTTACAGGTTCTTTGTTAATCAATGATACACACACACTGAGGGACAGATCACTCCTGTCTAGAGCCGGTGGGCAGCGTTACAGGTTTCCAAGGTTCTCCTCTGGAAAAGGAGTTGTGCCACAAGCTGTCAGTGATGCAGCCTTGTGTGGAGTAATGGTCACCTCAACAAAGACATTTTTGAAGCGTTTCTGAAAAGCACAAGGAAAATTATAAAGGTGCAACATATATATATGTCTATATATGTGTGTATATATATATATAGACAACATATAATGTACCTTTGCAAATAAAAATTTCTCTTGACTGTAAGAAAGAGACCACTGTGAAACACAAGTTTAAAAATAAATGTGCAATTGAATGTCGTAGGTGAAGAACTCACATTACATCTCTCACAACACCAAATTCCAGGGGACCTTCAGGGATGGGAACCTGAAATCCCAGGAAGATGCTGCGGGGCTCATTGCCACAGGAGCCTCACCTGCAAGGGCCAGCGGAGCAGGTCCATGCGAGTGCCTGGACGGGAGCCCGGAGCGCTTGGCACTGCTCTGCTCCCCCACCACGGCCTGTCTGGACCTACCAGCTTGCTCTCCATGCCACCATCATGCTCTGCGCAGGCGCAGCCAAGGCTGACCAACTTCACAGCATCTTTTAATGAGTCATGCACTCCTATAGATAGTATTAGCTACATTAGTTAAAGCTTTTACTTTAACTAAGTTAGAAGGTCTATAAAAAGTCAGGGTGTAGTGGTGGTCTCTAACGGCTGGAGAGACATTTCTAGGAAGACATTTATTTGGAGAGGACATTTATAGGGCCACAATTGCCCCCTGGAAAAGGCTGAGCCAGGGTTTCTTGCTCCTTCCCAGCAACCAAGGTCAGTCATTTCTGCAAACAAGGTACTAGACCAAGCAAACAGCAGTCTGGGTCCTATACCTCATTTGACCTGTCCCTTAAAGCATTACCAGCCTCTATGAGCATCTCACATGATGCCACTAATTTCAAGCAAGATCCTACCTCAGTGAGTACCTGCTTTTCATTTCCCGTAGGAAAACCTGAGGAGCTGGCAGCATGGAATTATTTTATTTTTATTTGACCATTATTTTTCTTCATTTTCCTTTCCTTCATACTAACAGCTATACAAAAGAGATGAATCCCTCCTGGAAACATACCGAGGGCACAAAAGCTGCTGAACATAAATATTATTTTTTGGCATATAACATCAGAGCAGATATCTAGTTTACCCTTAAACTTAGTAAAAGCTATTATCTCGCTTTGATATGTGAAGCTTTATACATTTAACTTCCCATATAATGAGGTGAAAATACAGCTCCCCATCCCTGGAAGCTCTGCCAATTTGTCATACTGTGTGAAGATGGACAGACAGTGCCTCTTCCTTTAAGAAAAAACACATGGATAGCAAAGTGATTGCCTAAGAATACAGCTATGCACAAAACACTTACAGAGTACCTGAAAATAGAGTGTGTTTATAAAATGTGTATAATATTTGCTGTCAAGACTTTAAAATTCACTTCAGTAGTGACTAGCAGAGACTAACCCATGCCTGGTCGGCTTGTGGTGAGCTAGGACACAGTCAATCCAAACAGCACTTCAGGTTTTTCTTGTGTTGTCCTCATTTTCTGCAAAATGTATGCTTTCATTTTTCTAAAGTTGAAGTTTTTTAACTGTAAGATTTCCAAGACAACCCTCAGAGAGGGAAGCAAGGCACTGGTGTTTGACAGGGGCAGCAGGCAGTCAGGAGCAATACTTCCAAGAGAAGTGTGAACAACTTCATTTGTCTCAGAAGAGCATTGGCTCCAACACCCAGTGATGACAATTTAAACATCAACTATTCCAGGCTAAGTGATTTGAACAGAAGCATCCAACTTTGCCTTTAATCCAGTGTTGGTGGTTACAATACAGATCAGAGATACCAAATACATGGTATGACACCTTTTCCATTTCCTGAAAGGCCAGCCTAGGTGGTTTCTGAACGTACTTATACCTCAAATATTGCTACGTCTAGTTTTAACGCAGAGCTTTCTCTTCCACAGGTTTTCCCACCACCACAACTCCTGCCCAAAAAACCCAAAAAACAAAAAAAAAAAAAAGGGGGGGGGGGGGGGAAGGGGAAAAAAGGAAAGAAGAAAAAGGTAAAAAAAAAAAAAAGAAAAAGTATAAAAAAAGTGAAAAAAAAAAGTCAAGTCTGCTGAAGAATTTCAAAGTCGTTCTGGGACAGCAGCAGCACTTTGAGTTGGGCAGGTGCAGGCTGCACCTCCCCTCTTTGGGACAGATCCAGCCCACCCAGACTGGTGCTTTGGGACTGCAGACGCTGCAGTTTAAAGAAAGGAAGAGGAGCGGGGTGACCTAAACACCGATGGCTGTTGTCTGGGTGCTTTGCGTGCTTACCCCAAGCATAAGCAGCGTGGGGGGAAAGAGGGGCAGAGCCGCGGGGCAGGGGGTCTCCCCCCAGCTCCCTGCCTCCCCACACCGCGGTGCGTGTCAGATATCCAGGCGAGGTACAGCAGCATTTGATGTACTTTGAAATGCAGCCCAGAGCCAGTTTCTCAGAAACCTGATATGCTTTTAAACCCCTCCGGTCTCCCATTAGTAAACTCAAGAGATATAAGTAATGACTTTCCCTAATCAATTAGCTTGTCTGGAGAGTGTTTAAGTCTACACCTGCACTGTGTGTTGAACCCGTGATCCACTGGCTTGTTTAAAACTGTCTTTCAGTTGTGGGTTTTTTGTTTTGTTTTTTTTTTTTTTTTTGTTGGTTTGTTGGTTTTTTTTTAATATGTTTTGGGTGTGTTTTGGCTGCCAGATCCTGGGAGTAAAATGGTTTTCTTGACACCACTTCTGTGTTATCTCACATCTGCGTATCTAGCTCCTTAACACCTAATAAAGTAAAAACCTTGCCTCGGCTTCTGACGTGTAATTCCAAATGTCAGTCGATTACGGCTCTGGCTGTTTGAGCATCTGCACTTGGGTGGATATTGCTTTTTGGCTTATTGACTCCATACCTTGAGTCTAGCCTGAAAGAACAGAAGCAGAGTTTTCAGACAGTGAAAATTTCTACAGCCTCTGAGGAGTAAGGACCCACATCTGATTTGGAGAGGGATAATTTTGAAGGAAAGGTAATCCTCAGAAAGTGTAAGAGCAGCTTATGCTTTCAGTCAAGCTCCCCTAGGACATGCCGTGCATTGATGAGTATTTTTTCACTAACACTTGTCAGTAAAAAGTCCAGATTCTGAAGTAAATGCCATGAAAGAAATTCATATGAACATATTAATGAGATTATGAACTATAGAATTTCTCCTATGATTTTTTGTGGGTGCTGTTTGTAGGTCCTGTGTCTGTTCTCTCAGAGGGAATGGACAACAGAGCCTTCCATGGAGGGACCCCCTCTTTTTCCCTTTTTCCCTTTTGAAAGAGCTGTGGTCTGCAACCAGTCTTGGTTGACCTGGTAAAACCAAAGCTGTTCGGTGGCAGAGATCTCCACTGTGCTCTCAGGCTGCCGTGGGTGACCCCAGGGCATTGCAAATGGGGAGCCCTTTCAGTGACAGCACACAGCACCAAGGGAAAGCAACCCCCTCTCCTGATGCCGTCAACGCGACGCAGGACCACAAGCAGCTGCCTCTTTTGGAAAGAGCCATGTCAAAAGCAGCCTGGCCACTCTGCAGCGTGACGCAAGGTGCCACGTGGGTTGCAAACTCTAGCTAAGCCTCCACCATATGGCTTGAGAAAATTAACCATGTATGTTACACCTGCTATAGGAATGAAGCAGAAGTCCACACTCTTTATTGTGTTTTCTCCTATTTTGTACAGGTAAACCCCCTTTTTTCTAATTTCTTTAATTTACACTAGGATATCTGTCTATAGGGAAAGACAAGGAAGAGGAACAATACCTTTACTAGTGGGAATAAAGTCAGCTGTCATTCATTTTCATTGGGTTAATTTAATTTGGGTTAATTTTGCCTAAAAGTGTCTAGATAAAGGACTAATAAATAAAAGGAAGGATTGATTTAATCATCAGGAAATGACTGGGAAAAATACAAATTAACTGAGAATACACAATAAGAGATCAGAAGATACAAGGGCTAAGATGGAAGGTGCTGTGAGCCCTTAAATTGCTATACCTTTTCTCAGCTGAGTCAAAAAACATTTATTATTTGCTTGAGTGATTTAATCTGACTAGGTTTGAGATGAGAATGGAGATTTAGACCCTATGAGCATTTCCATCCTATAGAAACAAATGCCCTTCATCAGCAAGATCGATCAGCTGTAGTGATGACTCTGCAGTGCTGGAGAGCCTTCCTCCTCTGGTAACTAGACTCTCCTGTATAGTTCATCCTGTGAAAAGTGAAAGCATAATTATTCCTCCTAAAGACAGCCTCTTAATTGGACCTAATTACCTGTTGTATTAATTTGACAATAGATCCTGTTTGTGCAAAGATTTATTTTCAGATATGACCTCAGGTTAGTAGAACTGTAGGAACAATCAGCAATATATTTGCTATGCATATATTGCCCAGCTTACTCTTTTTAATAAAATCTATAAAAAGTACACAGAATGGGTGTATTCCATTAAGCAGCAGCACGGTTCATAAACTTTGAAGGCACAAATATCCTTAGGTTAGAAATCTTCAAGGTATTGGATTCTGCTTCCAAATTAATATCAAGGTCCTTCACAGAATGTTAAAGCCATTCATGGCACAGACACCACTTGGCCATTTCATGGGCAATGGATCTCGGAAACTAATTTAGTGCTTTGCAACAGAATCCTCAAAGTTTAGTATGATTTTTTTTTTCCTTAACACAAACAAATCAGAAGCACTCAGATTAATTTAATTTTGCTGTACAAACAATCTGGGGGAGAGCATTAGGGAGAACAAAATAAGGCATATGAGAAAAAATCATGGGTCTGAGTTTAAAATGATACCAGCCCTCGAACACTAAACGATTAGTAAATGTATTTCTCCATGCTGAAAGGGAGAAGAAGGAAGAGTCAAGACATTTGAAACCCATCAAAACAAAACCACCATTTTGTTATAAAAAAGAATGAAGAAAATTCATCCACATAGTGTAACTGTTGGCATGCCAACAGGGGTGTCCTGAGGGCCATTTGGAATAACTGTATGGATATTTCAGGAGCATCTAAGATTTACAGTGGACCCGAGGGTGCACTCCTGAGTGACCTGTCGTGTGCTTTGCTCCCATGTGGCATGCCACAAGTCTGCCAACATATTTCCCACAGTTGCAGTATGGCCCTTGCTGTTATCCTCCCAACACGTGCATGACAGAAGGAAAATCTTCCAGTATCAACGATCTTGTGATCTCTGCAGTGGGTGCTGGGTGGTTTGACATCAAAGGTGAACATGTTGTGCACCCTGAATGCTGCTGTGATGCCCCCATAGCGGAACTGCAGTATGGTTTTCGCCAGGAAAGGTTGTGCAATTTGCTAAGAAATCACCCTGTGGGCTTCTTGCATGAAAACCTTCTGAAGCCTGACAGATTTGAAAGAAATAACTATGCAGATGATGTCTGAGAACACAGAGGTTTCACACAGTTTTGAGAGGGACAGTTTCAGGAGGGCAAGGTAAGCATTTAGGGCTGGAGCAAGAATGACACTGCCAGTCAGAGCAGGTTTTGTTTGACGAGAAGCCTGTCCTCTGGAGACTCCCAACAGCTCTAATCCTCCTGCAGTGTAGCAGAAGATTGTTCTTGCTGTTACTCCATAAGCATGGTATTTCTAGATGTGTTTGTATATATATATATATATAAAATGGTATTTTGGAGTTATAGAATGAGAAAGAAGGCCAAAATGGAAGAGGCACTTTAAGAAACCAGTTTATCTATATGCCTGCTGAGTTCCTTCTTCAGGTGTTCTCTGCTCTTCCAGCTTTGAGCAATGGTTTGGAGGAAGGGGGGAGTGGTGAGGGGTAATGGGGCTGACAAGAAAAGTACAGTGTAAAGGAGATGATTGATGACAGAAAAAAAACAAGAAGATACACAAGAAAGTTCAGATACGATTTGAATTTTGGGCTTGTAGATTATATTGAAGCACCAAATCATTTCTTTCATGTATCAAAACCCTAGCATGCTTTGCTGTTACCTGATCTTCCCCCTCTTTTTCCACTTCACCCTCATAGTTTTGCACCTTTTAGATATGCTTTGATCTGTAGGATAAAATTCCCGTTTCATGAACTATCATTCGCATAATTCCATGATGCACATTGTGACTGGGGACCCCTTAGTAAGTTGCACGAGATCTGCTTTACTCCAGCTCCAGACCAAGCAGCCAATGGTTAACACCACCAAAGAGCTTCATAGCTTTCCACCCAGTCTTTGCCTCTCAGAAGTTCAACCCCTACTGACTCAATCCTCTGTAATATACAATATGTATTGCATGCAATATGCAGTGCAATAGAGAACTAATAACTATGGATTACAATAATAAGTTTCTGGAATTAATATTTAGCTTTACTGCCATGCCATCTTGACTCAAGTAAGTTTGAGTGCTGTAGGAGAAGGTGGTCCGTACCAGTTAGAAAAAAATGAAGAGGTGATGCAGCTGTGTGAAGGACTTGAGATTCAAACGATAGATCATCACACCCCCAGGACAATTTCCATAACATTTTCACCTCTTACACCTAGTCTTTCATTTCCATCGTTACACCCTATGTGTTCAGAGTCAGTGCATTCGTGGGGATAGTCAAGAATGGAAACAGGCTCAAAAGACAGTGTCAGCAACAAAAAAAGGTTAAAAGCAGTATCCACAAGTGCAGTAAAAGCCTATCTGGAAGTATGTGTTCAGTTTCTTCCTCTATCTGCAATAATCTGGAAGGCTGATAATGTAGGAAAGAAGTTTCAGTATTTGAATCAAAGGAGCACACAAAGCCAGCTGTGGGTATTATGGCTCAGTAGTTTGTATTATCCCCAGTCCTCTCCTCCATGAAGACATTACTCCCAATTAAGTCATAGATACAGACTCATTCCTTGGATTTGGCCATAATTCAAAGCACTCTTGTGCTCTCATGTGCAGACACTTGGTTTGTATGATCAATGGCTTTTTTGCATGTCTGATGTTGCCCCATTGATTCATTTTTTGGCTCACATGCATATTGTATCACACTGGCTTGTCGTGCTGTGCGGTGAATAATGGTGGAAAGCAAGATAACAGATGTAACACAATGCAATAACCAAAAAAAGACAAGTAATTTTCTGATCAATAAGCCAATCCAATTGGTGAGATAGAAGACATCGGTTTGGAGACATGATTTATTTTCCCTTTAGGCAATGCTTGAAGGTCCTTACAATTAGGAGTCTTGTGTGTCTGACTTACCAGAACTCTCCTGTGTGTAGGTCATGTAGCACAGCTGACAGATGCATGATGGTTTTCCACAGTGCTCTCTGTGGGCATGCTCTGCAGAATTTCAGGGGTCTGCACAGGCGCTAGTTTCCAAGGCGCTAGATGTGCCCCCTTTCTCTCTTTTTACTGCAGGTTTCCATCTGCAGAGGACCAGCTCCAGTCAACGTGATCCTGCTTATCTGACATCCCCCGTGTGCTTGCCTGGACTGCGAGGTGGAGCCAACACATCAGATATTGCTCACTAACACAACTTCTGACCAAAAGCAAAATAAATCTGGGACATCTAATATACAGGCAGTAGTCGGAGCTACCCGACTAAAATCTAGTGGTTCCAATCAAAACATTAGGCTCAAAAGGACCAAAAGATCTCTGCTCACCTTAATGCCTTTTCCTGTTCCCTTTTCATGGTGATGGTTCGTTTTACCATCGGCATGATAGCCTTATCCCTGAGAGACAGCACTGTCCACCAGCCTGCCCACCCAGAGGATGTCCCCTCTGCCCACAGGACAAAGTGCTTCTCCATACAACACCTGGGACATACAACACCTGAGGACCTGGCTGTCCTCAGCCTTGCTTATATATATATATATGTGTGTATATATATATATATTCCCTGTACACCCACCACTACTTCCAGGGCACTCCAGTGCTTGAGAAGCAGTTTTATTGGGGGCAGACAAATAGTTTTCAATACACATCAAGGGACTGCAGCTCACTGCGTGTGTCAATGACGCTTGTTCATACCTTCTGCAATGGGTGAATGGGTGCCTATAGGAGGGGAGAGCCTCCTTCCCCCTTCTCCAGGAGTCTGAGTGGGTCCTGTCTCTTCTTCCAAAGATTTATTGACATTTGTTACGTTAAAAAAGGAGTGTGTTCTCTAAAGTGTTTTTAATGAGCTCCTGAGGTTGTACCTAATGGGAGAAGCGATCAACACCAGAGACGGACAATTCACCCCAAGTTTTCGCTCTTGTTTGCTGGCAGAGCATTACCAGCAGCTATAAGGATCCCGTGTTAGCGCATCACTGGTTTTATGGCTGTCAGGTGGGAATCCTGGTCTGATTATTTGTCTGGGAGGATTTCAACTCCTCATTTCAAATTTCAAAAGGATAGGCAGTAATTAGTTTCAGCACCTTTGTTCCTTCTTCTTCACAACCACATGCAAAACCCGGGATGTTTTACTCTCAGCTATTAGTACTTCCATGAGATTCCTCAGCCTGCCTTTTCCTCTTCCGCTCTCGTCTGCTTTGTCCGAGAGTGCAGAGCTGACACAAACCCTGATAGTTCAGTGCCTCAAAGAAAAGTTAGACATCACCGTCATGAGACACAGTTTGACTGCTTGTTAGCAAATACTCCAGCAGTTTGCAAATCTCCTGAGTCTGATCTTCATGTTTTCTGATGATTTAACAAGTCAAGATTTAAAGAGAGAGGGGAGCAATTAAAAAAAGGCAGAGAACAAAGGCTACCATCATAAAAATCTGGTAATGACTTATCCTGAGGGCTGGATGCTAACTATTGCCTTTAGGATCCTACACACAAACTTTCATCTCTTCTGTCCTGTAAGTTGCTATGACCCTTCCTGGTATACAGATGTTCCTTCTTCTTTCTTCACTAGCTCATCACTTTCTGAGGCATTCACCTTGCAAGAGGCATTTTTTTCAGTGTTGGCTCCTGCCTGCAGCCGTTTTATTTTTTTAACAATGTTGTTAAAAGAATCCTAAAAAAAGTGTAGTTAAGAAAAACGTACTTTCCCTATTCAGAAGGAAAAAAAAAAATGATCCAGGTTATATTTTAATAATTACAGAATCTTAAGGGGATAATGGAATAGTCAGTGTGGAAATAACCCAGAGGGTAAGGTGCTATTGAATCTTCTGTTGAAAAGTCTCGATGGATAGAGAATTTGCCAAAAATAGTGATAAGCGTGTGAACAACTGTGACTATGCAGATATTGTATTTTTAAAAGGAGAGATTTCACACAGGATGGACAAAACAAGAACTGTAAAGGTGACCTTTATTGTTTCACTGCACTATTGGTAAAGCCAAAGCTACCCCAATTCCTCTGTAGGGTTAGAGCTCACAAGGCAGGGACTTGTTTCTGCGCACCCTTTGGCAGCCAACACACAGCACCAATTACCAGTTGATTTAGAGGAAGAATCTTTCCATCACTTTCTCCTCTTAAGTGCACACATGCTCTTGCCCCAAGCTTGCCAGCTCTCCTCTTCTTTTGCAGTCCACAACTTCAGCATCTCTTGCTCTCCCTGCTTCTGGATGCTTCCTCATCCACTGGGCTTTGCCTGTCTGCCTACCCTTCCCTTCCCTCCAAGTCCTCCCCAAATGAAAGGTCTTACACTGCTGTTGCCTTCTGGGACATACCTAGTTATCCCCACCTCTTGGAGAGCAAAGGTGAAAAATCAATCGATGTTTTGGGCTCCTGTACCTTGCCTCAGACATTGAAGTGTCATTGACATGACCACCACCTGTTGGGAGCCCCAGAGAATACTGCACTCTGGAGGTGCCTCCTCAGAGGGAGGAGAAAATGCCACATAAAGGAGCTACTGTTGCTATTTCAGTATTAGGAAATTGCATTAAAAAAAAAAAAAAAAAGTGCTGAAGTTATGCATCAGAGGCTGTGAAAGTCAGGTGGGTAGAAAACTTTATTTGAACATCCACACATATCCCCTTCCCTTGCACAGACATGTTTAATGTTTGTCCTAATCCCGTTTACAAATAATGCTGCATTACACACTGTTCAGAAAGCTCATTTTGATGACTAGGCAGATAGACGGTAGATAGGCAGGCAGGCGGATAGGCGGGCACAGATGCAACAGCGAGATGCAGCTCTTCCTTGGCCAGGGCACGCTGCTTATCCAACCCCCCCCACTCCCACCTTGCTGCCTGGGTGCCCTGGTTTGTGCATGTTTCAGGCTCGGTTTTGTGTTCAGGTAAATCCTGACCACCAGGGATCCCTTGTTTGCAGCATGTTTACAAGCACAGCTTGGCAACACCCCCAGTAACGTCTGTATGGCTGGAGGGGTCACTGCCCAGCTTTGGCTCCAGGACATCTGGCAAGGGTAGCCTTTTCTCAATATTAGACCTATAGAAGTTTTTTTTAGTTAATTAAGTATTGATGGCTGCTTTAAAGTGGAAGTTTAGAACGGGTGAGTGCTGGCATCAGTTGCATAAGGTCTGTTTTCTCAGAGAAAGCATCTTCCCACACAAGACTCAAAATAAAGACAGTGGCTGATGAAAGCAATAAAAACTCTACAGCTACTACAGAAGAAAATAATTACACAACACATTGTTACATATTTTTTCAAAAGAGTTAATGATAGCTTGGGATGTTTCTGCTATTGATTCCATGATTTCTGCTTCAGCAGTAAAATGTTTTATCATGGAACCGTTGCATGACTTCATCACTTCAGAGCAGCACTAATGAAAATAATCAATCTCTATATTGATAATATGTAACTGCATATAACCATCACTACCCATGTATAGAAGACAGAGAGCAGAGTGTAAAGGACTGGAAAGTTGTTTTTTTTGCAACAAGGCACTTTCAAGAGAAACATGTGCAGGTCAGCTAGAGTTTTCAGCTCCAGATGCTGAAGGTGCATGGTTGCATTACTCAGTGTTGCCATCATTTGGGTCCCACACTGAACAGTAATCCCTGGACTGAGAACACTGAATTAGAACTGCTTGTTAGACCAAGTGGAGAAGGCAATTCTGACAGCAGCCATCATTCCTGGGGTGAAAAAAACCCATACAAAGCACGGCAAACATGAGGATGTGGTTCTCACAGGTGTATTTGTGGAGACAACACCAGCATCAATAGTTGTGTGCCATTTTACATTCCCTACATCTCCACCATCGGTCCTCTTTGAAGACCTTATCACTGTTTTTACTGGAGCTTTTAACAAGGTGCTGTTAAAAGTCAAAGAGCTCCCGTGGCTTTGCCTCCTCTGTGGGAATCCGGAGTACAAGGGCATGGCCAAGACGCATGTCGCGGCAGTGAGCTAGCTATGGCCAGAACCCCTCACAAGCCACAGCCTTCACTTTGGGGCTTTCAACATGGAAATCAGAGGGTGGTTACAGCAATAGATTATCTGGCTCACCCTCCACTTTGTCACCTGTTTTTTTACAATGATAATTTGGAAAATAGCTCTGCTTTCAGAAACATTTTGATGGAAACATACCACGTCACTGTAACCTCTTATTTCGTCAGCTGCTCCTGGTTGTTTCCCTGCCCCCCCACCCACCCCACCCACGCCCCTCCCCACTGCCCCAGCACCAGTAAATTGAAAAGGGCCGGCGTGTTTTTGCTTCACAAAGGCCACATGTATGGACACTTCAGACCGTTTGCAAGACAGAAGCCTGTGAAAAGAGTACAATCTGTTTTAATGAGCCAGAACTCCGCTTCTATGAGACTTGTTCTGCACCCCACAACAGGGTTAAGTGCCATACATTACCTGCACCCCACTACATGGTTAAGTGCCATACATTACCTGCTTAGGAAAAGCCCCTTCGTGAAAGCATGAAGTGTATGAGGGAAGCCATTGACTTCACACAAGCATAACGAGTGCAGGAGTCCTACAATAATGATGCACTCATAACTAGTCTCTCCAGGCACACATGTTCTCTGACTCTTTACAGAGCACTGGTGTATAAAAACAATGATTACACTCGTTTTCTTTTTGCTGGAAAGGTGCAAACCACAATCCCCTTGTCCTTGGAGCGAGAAGCCTACGTGGGCCATGATGTTGCACTCAGGCTCGTGCGAGGGGTACTGCAAGCCCACCGAGGGGAGAGGTGCAATGGTGCTTGTCAAAGCAATCGGTGTTTGGGGGGTAGGAAAGATCCATGGAGGAATGAGAAGGAAGAGAGGGAAGGAAACGCAGCTGTACCACTGAGCTTATGGTGTGGTAACCAGTGGCTGGATCATGCAAGCATGCTGAAAAGAGCTGAATGCCTGAGGGGAGGGCATGGATGGGAAATCCATGTCGCAGTCCAAGTGTGACCATCTGGGGCGGATACACCTAGCTAGTCAAAATGTCATGGAATAAAACCGAGAGCTAAAATCCTTTCCATGGAGGAGGTCTGCAGCCCTGCCACCCTTCCCCTTGCTGGCATTTCCAGTGGGTAATGGTACATTAAGTGACAGTGGGGCTGCTCAGTCCAGTTTTAAATGAACACTGTAAAGTGGGCTTTTGACAACTTATTAAAAATTTAAGTAAAATTCCAAACCCTCGAGGTAGTTGATTTTATAGTTAACATTTCTCTGTTGGAATAGCAACACATGATGTCTGTCAGCAAGCCAGCCACAATAGCTCCAGGCTGATTTTCCAAAAATAAAATAGCAGTCTATATCTCTCAGGGCTGTGCCGGTGCCATGTTCTACATGGGCACTTCTTTAACCTGATAATTCACACAGCTGGAACTTGTCTAAGGATCGGCTGAAGTCTTCTTGCAATGTGGAAGAAACCCTGTTCTCTTCACCAACATGGCATAATCAGACTAGCTACTGGCAACAGGCTTTCAAAACAGTCCACAGGTTATGTCAGAGAGCACCGAAAAGTCACAACTTACCAAAGTTAGGCAGGTACATGAGGGAAAAAAAAAAAAAAAAAAAAAGAAGAAGAGAGAGGTTGGTCCATTTTAAAATGAAAAGACGGTTATAGAATTTTTTTTTAAGGGAAGTAAGATCAAGGAAAAAATGTGCTTCAACAGAGCACTGCCCCTGATGGCAATGGAGACCTAAGTTTGCCCATGTTCATGACTGATTTGGTATGTGATACCTGGCACAAACACAGCCCGGCTGGGTTTGTTTTCTCCTTTTCTAAGGAGGGTAGTGATGTCCCAACGACTTGCAACTGCAGTTGAGTGTGTACAAGCACCCATACAAAATCTGCATAAAATGCAAATGTTTACTGAAAATCAAGAAGGTTAACTTTTAGGGTTTTTTTTCAAATATAGACTAAAATCAATTGTGCCGAAATATTTTAAGGAAAGAGGCACACCACCCCAGAGAACCTAACAGCTTTGGAGGCTAACAAGGCAGCCATGTGCAAGCCCTTGTGTTGACTGACTTGCAGTAACAACTTGGGGCTTCCTCAGATGCTACCTTAACCTAGGGACAGGGAGTCAAGCTCTCTTCAGAAACTAGTTTTTACAAGAGGAGATAACTTTAGCCGTATGATTGCTAACTGGAGGAAGAGAAGGAGCAGAAGTTCAGATGCAGATAAAGATGGGCTTAGCGTGGGACCCAGGTGCATACCAAAGCTCTTGACTGTTCTGCAGTAACAGAGTACGCAATGTTTTCCTCGGTAATAACTGCTACCCTGACCGTGAGAAAGTGTTTGCAAAAGCAGCTTTGCTATCTCCATCATTTACTCCATATAATTTCGTTATTTGGGTAAGCTTGCTTTTTCTGTCTCTCCCTCCCAGTTAAAACTTGCTCAACTCACACATATGTGTGCACAGTATTCAAATATTTAATAATGTGCATATGTCTCTGTAAAAATTTCAGCACACACACAACTTCCAGCTATAGTAAGATTGATAGTTGGTCTGGGGGATGTTCTTCAGAAAAATGAAAGAGCAGAACTAAGTAGCATTTACTTTGCAAGTGCTTCCAGTTTGGCGAATTTGAAGGCCTTTTTAATTACTTATTCTCTGTCTATAATACTTCTATCTGTGAGCGTTATAAAGGGCGTCACAGGGAAGGATTATTAATTTATGGTTTCTTTTTTTCTATTTACAACAGTAACGAATTGTGACAAGGTTACAGAGCTGCTGTAGTCTGAACATGGGAAATTACATGGAATATTCCCATTTCACTGCAAAAGTGATTGTTTATAGTCTGTTTTTCCTTACAGAATGGAGATCCATAAGGACGCCACTGTCTGCATTTCAGCTAAGAGTACATATGAAAACCCAAACCATGAGGCCATGGAATACAGCCCCTTTTTAGAGATGATGAAGTGACAGTTCAATTTGTCATGGCACTGAGCGCAGCTGACCACTAAGGAAAATGGATCCTCTGTCTGCAGCAGTCACGTTCTGAAATTAATCCTTTCACTGTATCGCACTGTTAGTGAGACTGTGAAAAGCCAGGCATTCCCATCGAAACTGATCAAATTTAATGTAATACAAGTTACAATTATTGCCCATATTTGTGGTAAAGAGATTCTGCTCCAGAACTTCACTTCTTGGATGGGACTTTTCAGTTTCAACCCCCAATTCATTCAGAAGCAGTCTGTATGTATTTATTTCTGTGCCACCCCCGGTGTCTTTGCTTAGCTCTCATTTCACAAGGCCAGAACCAGGCGAGGGGGTCGAGCTTTCCAGCCATTGCCCTGGTCAATTGGCCTTTTTTCTGCATCTATTCCTCTTTTATTTCAGTAGATCTTTCCTCATCATGGAGCATGAACATTGTACACAGTGTCTCGTGTGGAGTCTTCCCATATTGTTTAGAAGGCCATTAACAGCACTCTGGGAAATGCTCCCACTTAGCAACACTTGGTTTTCTAAGGAAAAAGTTGCTTTTCTTCTCAACAGACCCTTATCTAACTGAGCCTAAGGTGCTGGACCTTTGCTGCTTCCCCCTTAAGTGAGGTCTGAGATTCAGCAAGACTATTACTACTGCACAACAATACGGATTGCTATAATTGCAAATGGATTTATTGGATGAAAAAAAAGAGGTACAAAACTGTATCTACGAGACAGGACAGAAGAAAAAAATAAAGTAAGTTAGGCATCAAATGTTTCTTACATTTTTTAGGGAAGTGCTGAGTATTGTACTTCTTGCTACATCACGTAGAAGTTACATATGTCATTGCCCAGTTTCCAAGTGTAACTATATCTGTCGTGGCCATTACCCATCTTGCGTTCCATCAGAAGGGCTGGTTTTAGTTTCAGTCCAATCTGTCATAGGTTGTGTTTGCTCTACTAAAGAGGATTGTATTGCTGCTCAATGATGTATGCTGGAGGCACTTTACAACCAGCTGTAAAAGATATTAAATATACGGGAATGTGGGCAAACATTTCAATTACATAGAATGGACAAAACCCAGTTTTTCTTCCCTGTCCTCCTCCCTTGCTACTGAATTAAGGAATAGCACTTATCCTTAAGCCATTGGCTCCATTGTGCTCATATGCTTAAGTCATTTTAAGCACAAGCATAGTAACCTATACTGAGAAAAACTAATTCTCATCTCTCCCTTGCACCCTGTTCTTGAACGTACATGCTGAGAAGCAAGGGGTGAGTGTATTATGGAAGTGGAAGGAATACATTAAGAGAGATAGTCTCAAATTTTGTACTTCACTGTGCAATACTGTATAATGTAATAAATGTTATACTTACACTGATGTCTACTTTATAGGTAAGAATTGTTTGAGGAATTGGATAGCACCTCTTGCTCCCTCAGATAGTTTTACTCATCTTTGTCCCATTTATCACTAATGTGCGTAACACAGGAATAAAGGACTGGGAGGGACATCCTGGTCACAAACGTGAATGCCAAAATACTCAGCACCCCTGTAAAAGTCTCTTCCACCAGCTGACAGCCTTCCTCAGACAGCAGTCCTGTTTTAAATAGCGCCTGCGCTACTCTGCCTTCACTGCAGTTGCACGTTTCTGTAGCACACCATCACTGATATGGAAATGCCATGTAACTACAGCATTAATAAGGAGATGAAACTGTCATGATTTTTTTTTTTTTTTCAAATAAAATACCGATTGTCTGCAAATTGACTAACATATCCAGGCACTTTGTACTTCATTCCCAGCAAAAGTTCCCTAAAGACACTGGACTTAGATCTTACACAAGGACATGTCTATAGATCAGGAATATATGTGTGTGAAGTTTAAAATGCATTTGTTTCTTCTCTCCAATAATATCCTGTCATTTGACTTAATTTATTTCATCATCAATAAAAATTTTCTCTCTTACAAATCCCAGCTTTTGCCCTTTTGCAGCAATGTTAGCTAAGTCTTTCCTTCTATGAAATCTTTCAAGACATACTTCAGAACAGCAACATAGAAGCTTCACTGAAGGATTGAGGGTTTTTTTATATTTATAGACATTTCTATAGAGAATATCACCTGAGCACTTTGATTGAGTTGGAACAGACGTTCAAGAAGGGTACAAGGAAAGAAACCTTGCTTAAACATGAATATCTTTAATAATGGCTCACTGGGAAGGTGACTTTGATGGCACTGTGGGTAAGGTGAGAACCAGGCTATACATCTATCCAAAGAAATTCAGAAGGCCACATCTTTTGTAGTGTGTGCCTTTTCACGTGTGTGCCTGAGCACAAGCCCCTGGTGTTTCCAGAACCCTCCACCTGGCACGGGAGAGCTCTCAAGCTATATTTGGAGGTATGCAACACATTCAAGAAAATACCACACTATGCACAGGGCTGTCAGGCACTTGCTGGTGACAGCTCATATGATGAGTTAAAAATGGAGAGGTAGATAGGATACCAAGCCTCTGCTGGGCCAGATTAGGAAAGAGAAAAAAAAAAAAAAAAAAGAAAACCAATCACGGCTGTAAAGTAAGCATTAGTGGAACTGTGTCATGGATTTACCTTGGGACCGTACTGAACTCCCAGTATGAGCAGTCATATATCGGGCCACAAGGAGAATAGTCTGGTACACAAAGCAGAGAGAAAAGACGAGTATGTCGAAAAGAAAAAAGAGAAAGATATAAGTCCTTACAATATTTGGACTCAAAACTCCTCTGGCATTTCGCCTGCATCTTTTGCCCCCATTTAAGCTGATAATTGCCCAGAATGGCAAGGAAACCTCTAAAAGCACTACACTGATTCCCACTGATTCCAGATTTCAACAGGAACCATGGCTATGTATATTGTTTCCAGGGAGAAAGTACCCTGACATTCAGCCATATATCCTGCTCTTTAGCAGGCAGGCATGATTTATCAGTGTTCTGGCAGAGCTCTCGCTTTGAAGTATTTGTCTTGCACTTTCATGTCAAATGCACTATGTCATATGCACATGCCTCTTACCTTCTGCACCAGAAATATCCTTGGAAATATCACAAGAGAGCCAGAGGAGAACTAACTGATTTTCTGGTCTAGAGTGGACAGTTTGAAGCTGCAAATGAACCACTACCTCTCAAGCAATTTAGCTATTCAGGACTGGAGGGAGCATGTTTTAAAGCTGCTTAGCATAGCCAGTGACAGCACACAAATCTGTTGGGCTCTGTCTGGTAACAGCAATACAGGAATCACAGCGCACTAATTGTGTCTGACACTGTTGGCTCTGTGCAAATGTCTTTTTAATTAGAAAATGTGGGAAAAAGTCTAAAGCACCTAGGTTAAACTGCAAGTGCAAACATGACATGTAGAGATACAGGTGATTTGGTTTAGGCTTAGATGAAATAACACAACAGTCCTTCACGATGAATGTTTTCAGTCTCTCAAATGTGCAAGGAATATGTATATTCATTTTCACTTCCCTTTATTGAGTTGTTTCACCTCTCTGCTGTCATTCTCAAAGCAAGGAGAAGCATTAGTGTGACAGCACAGGACACATTCACAGTGGTGTTCAAAGGTTTCAGAGGCTTTCAATATTTTTCTAGAGATGTCAGAAGTACCCATTCACCACGGGACGGCACAACCTTCAGATCCAGCACTTGAAAATGCACCAGGAGTGCCGTGATAGCTCACACAACTGATAGGGATGTAGATAGCCAAAGATGCTGACATGAAGGAATGCAATCGTGGCCTCACTGGAGTTAGCACAGACTCAGGCATCGATCTCAGCGTGACTGTGATTTTAACAGTGATTTTAGAAATGCCAGGCACGCCTCATGAGCCTAATTGGTGGAAACATTTTCATGAATGTCAAATTTTAAAATGCCATTTTTACCTCAAACACATGGCTTGCTTCTATACTGATTCCAAGTGCAGACTTTTACAGCACAGTATAGGACATACCATGATTTTTACACACATAGCTCTGGTAGCGGGGTCCTCGATAGCTGGAGTTATTGCTAGGATGTGGAATAACGCTCAGGAGCTCCAGCTTTGTGCCTGCATAGTTGTGCTATTGGTGATACCAAGCTGTGCAACAGTAACTTCAAATAGTTAGCTGAGAAAACAAAACAAAACAAAACAAACCCCCCCAACATTTCTATGTGATTAAGACTTCTGCTTGAGCACCCAGCATTTCTGCAGTGCCTATACAGCAGCTTAGGGAAACCAAACTAAAATCAGCTGTTACTGCATCTACAACTCCTTTCACTGTTCCCATAGAGGTCCCACAGAAACAGCTGCAAGTCAGGTACTCGGACTGGAGAGCAATAGACGTTCTTCTTCTTCCTCTAGTCCCCATCGTATGCTGTGCTATCAAACAATGCCAAAGCCAGAATATAAATAAGGCTAGAACATATCTTTATAAAATATACATCTGTATGCATGCACATGCTGTATACGTTAGCCCAGGTGCACATAGCATACTGGACTGCTAACCAGCTCTCTGTATGGGCTTTGCAGGAGCAGAGACCCTGTTATGAACTGCTCCCCTTCATTATTTTTTTCCCCATACACTCAAGCTATTGTAACATCTTCTCTCCCAGCAGTGCTTCTTTTCTCTTGACCTTTTAACCCCTCTGCTTCAGCACTTCTATGAATGGCAGTGAAGCAAAACGGGAGAAAAATCAAGAGAAGAGTAATTAACAAGACGACGACTGTTCCAGCTCCTCAGAGGTATCCTTACAGAGTGACTCTCTCAAATCACCAGTGCAACAGAAGACACCAGTGTCAGGGTTAAACAGGAATGGGCAGAACTTGAAAAAAACCCTAAGATAATCAAGGGACTGCCTTAGTTAATTTTGACTCCCTTTTTATTGGAATAATATAACATCAATGCGAATTAAAAGCTTATGCAATTTAGGCTGGCATTATGTTTTTTAAGCTATAGCTGTTCAAGTGGACTGTATGGTTATACTGATGCTTCAGCTCCTGGAAATCTTGTGTCATGTGTGTTTGAACAGTATCAAAACAGTAATACTGGGAGAAAAGTCTGTTAATACTCAGTTATTCAATACGGTATTGCCAAATTACCTGGAGAGACGCCGTAGATAGAACGTTGAATGTTAAACAGCTACCGAGCCTTATCTGTTTCATCTAGCTCTACCTTGAGTAATACAAGAGCTAATATAGATTGGGGAATTTCAAATGTATGCCCCAAGCATGCACATATATTACAGCAGTAAAACCTAATAGTGAACCTGTTCCTTAGGCATTATTAATAGGATTTGGATAATCACAGGAAAAGCCCTTGGTGCTGAAATGATATTCTTTTTGTTGACAACACATTACCTAATGGGACTGTATGAAGCTGAAAAGAAAACACACTGATTGACATGCATATTACAGTCAAAAAACCCCAACAACTTCAGTGAGGCCTCCCTGCAAGTTAATAATTTGCTTTACATTCCCCTCCTTGCTCGTCTCAAGGAATATTTTTGAATGAAAATAACATGCTCGTGCCTCCTAGCTGGAGTTAAGTACTCAGATAGCAGGTTCTACAGTGTGCGCCATGGGGCTTAGAAGCCCTCCTACCAGGAAGCCACACCTGGTGCACATTTCGCGCAGGGACCACGGGGGTCCTGCCTTGAGAACGCTTCTTCTCGGTCATTTCCTTCATCACCCACACACAAAAAAAATCCATCAGTGACACTTCACACGTTGTTTGCTGCTGCAAGCTCTCCTATCCTGGCCCTTGGCCAACGAGATTAAATTATATATATTCCATAAAATTACTGAAAATTGTGTTTCAGCATCTAATGCTGCATCTGATGTTCCAGCATCTCTTAATACGATTGCTGCTGCCTGCCGAAGAAAGACAGACCGAGTTAGGTAAAGAGAGGCTACAGCCAAACTGGAACAGTTAATAATTAACTGGGAAGTTTGAAGGACAGATGCCTCGCAGAAGGAGGCTGTCCCTTGGCTCTCCAACATGCCCTTCTCCCGGTCATCCGTGAGCTTCTCCTGAACATGCAGCCCGAGTCATTCTTCCATGCAAGGATGTGGAAGGAACAGCAGATTCTGCTGCTTTCCCCCCCTTATTCCTGGTTTCTGTCTTTTGCCAGTGGGCACACAGTCCCACAAAAGGATGACAGAAAAGCAGGCACGTGTAGAAGTCACTCTCCAGTGGCGTTTTACTGGCACCAGGCTACTGTGCCACGAGCAGTTATGGGTCACACACTACAAACTTTTCTTTCCCGGCTTTCTGGCCACAAGGTACCAAACGCCCTGCCCGCAGCAGGAGGCAGGTGCCTGCTGCTGGTATGCGACCAAAGGGAAGAGGAGCTTTCCAGACTCCTTGGGCTATTCACAGCCATTGTCCTAAGCGACCTTTGGCTGCCGGAACGCTGTACCTTACACTGAACATCACGTGGTGGGGGTAGAGGCGGGGCTTTGATCCCTTATTTCTACAATTTGTAAAAAGGTAAATGTTTATCTCAATTTTGGCACTGCGAGGAAGAACAGAGAGGGGTTTAAAGGCACCTTGCCTGTAAGTATTCATGAAACAATTCTGTTATTCTTGCACAGCGGGCGGTAACCAGCAGAAAGAGACATAACAACGTAGCAATGCAAAATGAGCTCCAGGCATGTGGTAATTGCACCTTTTTTCTTTTTAAAAACCCTCACAACACTGAATTGCACAGGGTCAATCTGACCTGTTCTTGACGCTGTTCACAGTGGTAGGAAGCCTTTGTGATTCACACTTTCAATCAGCAGAACACTTTAGATTATTCAGGTGGGGAGAGAAAAAAACAACTGACTGTTTATTTGCACCCATTTTATGACCTCAAAGGGCTCTGGGTTTCATGATTTGCATTGGTTAGTGATTTCTAAAAGTATTTATCCAAAAGATGTGGTTTTATCATGCAGCCCCCAAACCAAACGTAATTAGTTCCATTATATGCAACCTATCTTTCTGACTTTATGTTAAGACATACAATGATATGGATCTGTGGAAGCATGTGATTCAGAGAAGCAATGCAACGTGCCAAATGTTTGCAATTTAAAGGTACTGGCTGTTCCCTGGGGCAGGTACTTCAGCATCATGACAGCCAGGATGCTCTGTAATGAAAGCAATGGCTGTGGATGGCTCAGCCTCTGCTTCTCAGAGTTTTTGTCAACTGGTTCCTCATGCAGCATCTAAAAGCCTGTGCTCCATACCTGGTGCTCCTGTGGAAAGGGTGGGGAGAGATGAGTGCTTTTAAATCCAAAACCCAAGCATCCAGGCAACAGGAATGAGCATCCTTCCTGGCTCTACCAGAGGCGAGTATAGCCAGGCACCTGCAGAAAGAAACATGCACCCACCACCAGCAAGGCGAGCAGTGACACTGGCTTTCAGGTGCTCCTCTGCTCCATCAACACTGCATCCCAGGTGGTGCAACAAGGAGACAGGTCCCACCACACCTACCTCTAGTGCCAAGAGATGGCATCAGCCAGGAGGTGCCAGGCTAGCACAGCCCCCCGCGGTGCAGGCGGCAAGAGCCCAGAGCCGCAGGCGGCCAGACTCACACGATGACCACAAGTGCCCCATGGCTAACCTCGGCACGGCACTGCGCCCAACAGGCACAGCCTGGGAAGAAGCCTGTTGGCTGTGCACCATCCTGATGGCTGCATGGCTCTCCGGCCAGAACGGGGCTGGGAGCACCAGTTGGGAGCACCAGCAAGCAGCCCTGCTCCCCAGCAAGTCTGCTCCTGCCATCTGTCATCGCTGGGAGCTTGGTACGTAGTGATTTGGGCAAAACCAGGATCTGAACCTCGCATCCTTCCTCAAGATGAGCAGTCAGTATTCTTTACTCACACCACTTCAGTGTGCAGGTCCTCTGCAGTAAGTAAATGCCTTGGGACTCAGCCAATAAAAAAAAAATTGATGACAAGTGGATGTAAAAGATTGCGTATTCCTACAGATAACGTTTATGTGCCTGTAACCCACCTTGTAGTTAACCATACAAACAGTATTAAAAAACACCCAAACAAAAATATTTAGCTCTCACCACTAGTTCTACTTCTTGCAATTAAGTGTCATCCATAAATACCGAGGGGTTGTTCACTCCAACCATGTTATGTTTTAATTGTTAGAACCAGAAATAGTATTACTTTTCTGCCACACATTCAATTTAATAATAGTTACCATGTTGGAAAGAATAATGAGAAAAACCTTTCCTTAGGTTATCAGAGGGAGAGAGCTAATATCTGCCAGCAAATCCCATTATGATTATTATGTATGACTCTAGGTTGGATTCATTCACAGATTGCACAGATATTACTAAATAAGAATTCAGGCAAACACACATGAATTTCTGTAAATTGTGATCAGGCCTCAGCACAGTGGCCGCCAGGTAATGGATTAACGAGCTGTCAGTATTAAATTCATTCATTTCCTCTTATCATTTACAGCGCAGGTGGCCTCTAACTCTACCAGTCTGCACACACAGCTCTGAAAGACTTCGAGCTTTTTGCAGAGAAATGGAAGGAACAGCAGCAGATTTCATTTATCAGGAATAACATTCTGCTCATGACCTTTCATCTCCAGCACCTAGGCAGACTCAATCTGCCGCTGCTATTGACCCTGCACATTTTCTGCAGGCTGGGGTGGAATGATGATAAATATACTGAAATAGGATAGACTTGCTGTAACTTGAAATTAAGCAAGGCCTTGAAAGAAAAACCTTCAAAGGATTAAAAATGTGTGCATGCATGCATGTATTTGTTCAAAGAAAGCACGTAGTGATTGATTGGACCGTGTTCTGCAGATATGCACATATATTGGTTTTGGTGGAACTGTAAAGTGTATAACTCAGTGCAAAATTTGTCTTACCCTTCTAAAAGTCAAGTCAGTCCTGGCTGTTTCTGTCACATACACAATGTAAATTCGGATAAATTTAAAATATGTGAATTAATTTCACTAATTTATTTAAAACAAGTAAAACTAAAAATGCTGGAAACATTTAATAGTTATTTTAAAATAAAGAGAGATAACCCCTAGTCTAGTCAGGATATATTGTCCCTTTTCCCCCTCTCCTTTCACTGTACTAGAGCCAATAAAATATTTGGCTTGGAAAAATGAAAAAGGGTGGGAAAGAGTTCCATTTTGACCTTTAACTCAACAGCTCGTCTGATTGAATCTCCATATGCTGAACAAACGAAGGCGGGCGAGCAAGCAGGAGAGTTTCCTTTCACTAGGCAGGGCCTCAGTGGGGCTACACTTCCTATCATCTCCCTTGTTTACACAGTGTGTTTATAAAAACTCTTGCAGCTCCCTATCTGCGTCTGCAGTATTCCCATTACAAGCTAAAAGGGTACCAAGGACTTGCTTGGGGAGGAACGGCAATCACAAACAAAGTGAAATGTCCACCTGCTCTGCACCAGCAGGGAGCTCTTCTGCAGGTGAAGATAAAGAGGAGCAGCACAAGATTTGTTGAAAGAGTTTTGTAACACTTCTCATCTTGTCTTACCATGGTGGTAAGTGTTGTCAAGGAGTGCTTTCCCCGAGGAGCTGAATTACAGTCATCATAAAGAACGAGGCCATGCTATTGCCATCAAGACTCCTGATGGCATAGTGCAACGCTGTGTGCAATGAAAATTTGAAAGACAGGATGGATCTGCCATCAAAGGAAGCTTTTTCTTATCTGGACAGGGGAGTTTTGCATGGCTTTTTATGAGACTTCTGTATTTAAAACAAACATACAAAAAAACCCCACAACAGATAAAGGAATTTTTAAAGTAGCCCATGAGAAAAATCGTACTAGAAACACTTGTTGTCTTTTGGGGGGTAACTGGAATGTATGAATTAGGGTGGGTATCTCAAAAAAAAAAAAAAAAGAAAAAAAAAAAAGAACAGCCAAATCGTTTCTCCAGGAATTGTGTATGCTTACATTTCTGAGCCCTACACATGTGCTAAAAAACATCTCTATTTTCATTCCCGAAGCACCGCTGCCATGCACGGTACTTGGAATTCAGAGCAGTGTGACATTTAGAAGGCAGGTATAATGTAAAACTGTTTCATTAAAAGCACATCATATCAGGAGCCAAACAGAAATACACTTTATCCTGGAATGCCTGAAAATTGGTCTGCACGGTCTCTTTTGCCATGAGCTTCTCCGAAGAAGGTGGCCCAACTAGACCTTTACGTTGTGCCCCAGAAGGGCCTTTGGACACCCACGTTGCTCAGAGAAGTGTGACAGCAGCTGACGCTGATTCCTAATTCCCAGGCAGTGACACCACAGAGAAGTCCACTTCCACAATTTTTTAACAGAAGTAATCTCTTCTTTTTACCTCCATGTGGATGAACATACTCGCATGGATCCCCACCTCACTCCATTTATATATAACTGAAATTATTCAATTGAATTGAATATATAGTAATTTCAATTGTTATTGAAGGTAAAAAGGACAGTGGCTGGTTTTACAAAGTCACAGTAGACAATAAACCCATTTTCAGTCTTTTGGCATACATGTCCTTTCTTCCTGAAAATAAGAAAATTATGCTTTAATAGAAAAAATCACCCAATTGTTTCCCCAATGAATCAGAAAGTAGCTGTTTCTGTCATGAAAAAAGAAAAAAGTAGTACTTGAAATGGCGACACTCAGATGCAATTATTTCTATTTTGCTTTTTCCCTTTCTTCTTCCTCATTATTCCATTGGGTTAATGTTCTCCATGTGAAATTTTGAAGAAGTTGAAAAAAGAAACCCGTGAGATTATCCTCCCTTTATCTGACTTGCGACCTGTTGTGTATAATGCCCTATGCATAAATAATTATATATACATATAATAAAATAGGTTTCCCATCAGTTGTTTTTTTTACTTCTATGGGTAGCCCTGACCTTTTTCCCCTGCTTCTAAAATAAATGTTTGCTCCAAAAATATGCTAAACGTCCAGTGTTTTGTTTGCACTCTATTCAGGAGCTTGCATAAACATTCAAGATACACAGAGAAAAAAGGGAGGAAAATGCCTGATATTCTACTTTACGTTACTGGGATTCCTTACGTGACTGAAACAAACCCTTAGCCACGTTTGGTTCACACACTTCTGTGGGGAACTACTGGCAAGCCATGTGAACCCTGGATGCTGGGTCTCTTCTCCTTTCATCTCCTCTCTTTCAGTATATAGGGATTCCTTACTGTATACCACCTACCTACACTTACACTGCTGGCAGCACGCCAGCCTGCTCTCCCCCTGGTTCCTCCTTCACACCCTCTTTGCCCCGCCCAGCCTGCCTGCAGCATCCACCTTGCTCCCTAGGCTCTCCCTCATTCTCTTCTGTTGGTGCCCTGCTGATTAGAACTCCTCCACCAGTTATTTCCCAATCCTTAGATACAAAAGGGTATGTAAAATGCTTTCAGTTTGCCACCTCAGTGGTGTTAATCAACTACTCTTCCCCAATCCTTACTAATGAAATGGTATGTAAAATGCTTTCAGTTTGCCAGCTCAATGGTGTTATGCAAGTTATTCCATTGCTTATCAGATTAATGAATATTTAGATCAATCAGGCTTTCTCTAGGCAGCCGGCTTCAGTGTGTGCAGGAATGCTAATTGCAAGGTGGGGGAGATAATGACTCACTTGGTACTTTGAGCAACCAAGCAGGTACCAGGGAGGGAAGCCAAACTCTTTGAGCCAACGACCTTCACATCTCATTGCTGATGGAGACCCACAAGTCACAGCCCATAACCAATTACCTATATTTTGGAGTTGTTCACATCAATCAATACACTTGAGTTTTCTCTTTGTTTTGTAAGGAAACAAAGCCTACATAGCCGCTCTCTCTCTTTCTACTCACAAACGCCTAACACCTGGTGTTGGTTTTTGGTACTGGATTGTCCCCTTTCACATGCTACCAGCCATCAGCCAAGACACAGGTCAATAGTCCTGCAAAATGGGGACAGTGCAGAGGTTTGCATTTGTGCAACGTAACCCATCCCAGGCACTGCGACGGTGGGAACACAAGAGACGGTACATGACAGGGAAGAAGCCCACTGACATTTGCAGGAATGTCTCTGGTACTTTTAACAGCCTTTTGTACCAGCCCTGTGAGAAGCTCCTCTGCCGCAAGCCTCTCTCTGCTCTCCTGTTTGCAACATTTCCTAGTCCAAAGCTGAGATCTTCAAAGGATACAAAGAGATTTAGGAACATAAATGTCCCTGAATGCTGATGGCACTTTGCTAATGTTCTCAAACTACTTATAAGAAATGCCTCTTCAACGGTTCTGTGAGTGATTTTATTTTTTTTTTTTAATCACATGGTCATTCTTTTGGTTCCTTTCTGGACTGCAAATCAAAAGAAACCAATTTTCTACTCATATAGTAGCTTGCAGAAAACTTATTCAGCCTAAACTACATCCAAAATTTAGCCACAATTCAGCATGGAATTTAAACAATATTACAAAAACAAAAGGCAGCAATAGTCTATCACTAACATTTAAAAGCACTAGCTTTATCACACTTCAAATATAGAAAATGTTCCAGGATTAGTTAATACCAGTACATTTTTCTTACTCTCAGCCAGAAGTAACTGATCTCCTGTTAAACACTTTTTCTCAGAAAGTAATCCACAATTTGTAGTACTTCCTGAATTTAAAAAGTTAATTGCTATCTAACTGAAGTAGCTTATTATACAAGTACTGGGACTACGCCTGTCTGCCAGTCGAATACACTAAAGCATTCCATTTAAGCAATTTAAATTAAAATATAATTTTATAAAGTTGTTTTGATTGTGATTGCATACTGAGATTTTAAATAATTTTGACTTAATTTCAAGGGAGATGGATTCATTTTGTATATTATCAGATTGTAATCATTTCTATGTGATTAACATTTAATTTATGTCTACACTTTTAGCACTTTCCTTCCCTATAGCCGTAGTTGTATTATACCTTGTAAAACAGCTGAGTGTTCTGTGCAATGCACGGTGGAGATGAAGTTGCAAAAAGCACGATGCAAAACCCCACATTTGGAGCTCTACCACCAGCCCCCCAGTAGAAGGCCACCATCACGTTTCATCTCACAGCCAAAAAGATAGCGCTGTAACGGTAGAGGAGGCTTTGTAATAGAGACAAATCAAAATACCAATGGGTGCTCTATAGTGCAGTATAGTCCCTTGCTAACCAGAACCAACACGAACCAGAAAACAGCTCTAGATGAGCGTTCAGCCCAACCTTTTTCTACTCAGGAGACAGCAGCACAGACATAGTAGCGCTGTCCTCTCTGCAGCACAGGCGGCTGCCTCTTCTCGGTCCTTCTTCAAGGTCTACTTCAGGACTCACCCCTCCCCCATTTTGAGAAACAGTGAGACCGCACATGCTCCACTGCAAATGTATTATTCATGAATGGAAGTGGGCATTTCTTTTCCATTTTGGTAGCTGGTGGGGTTTGGGGGTGGGTTTTTTTTGGTTTTTTTGTTTGGTTGGGGGGGGGGGGAGGGGAGGGTATGCAAAATAGCTGAATTATCAAAACAGTGAATAGTCTGCACAAATAGGTCATCTGTGGTGAATGGCTCTAGCCAAATGTGATAAAGCAGGAAAAATAAATGTCAGGAGCAGAAAGACAAAGCCTTCTGATTTTTTTAAAAATTATTTTTTTCTGATTTTTTTGCTAAGTTCACTGGGGGACACCTTTTCTAGTCGTTAAGCTGCATTTGAGGTGAATTACCTGGAAACAGTCCAGTTCAGATAACTTGGATTACCTAGGGAAGGCTGCAGGAAAATATATGCCTCTGAATACGCTTTCAAAGTTAAAGGAGTGCTCTGAATTCCCTCAGCCATGAGCAAACTGGTGAAGAACAAGCACGGACTGAGACTTTAGCTTTTGACTTACACTGAATTTCACCCAGGCAAATCTTTCACGTGTACACAGCAACCGCTGTGGTCAGTACGACTTTAAATCCAAGTGTCCCAGGTAATTGCACAACTCCCCGTGTCTCTTCTGAAGGAAATACCGTTAGCAGCGATCTGACTGAGCTCATCGGAAACAAGTGCCAAGCAGGAATTTACATCCTGTCTTTGTCTCAGGGCTTGATCTCCAATTTACAGATTTGTTTTCCCTGCTAAGGTTTATAAATGAGTCCATGGATGGTTTGTCAATGCGCACCATGTATTATTTTCCCCCCTTGTCAGCTCTTTGCTTTGGAAAGATGATGTGAAATATCCCTGCTAGCAGGTTTTTTGAGTGTTCGGTTAATATGCTGTAAACCAAAATGCACACATAAAATAGAAAAAGAAATAAAAAATCTATAAGGTAAATGCACCAGTACAGCAGCTGAAGGCACTTACGAAATTACAGTCTTTGTAATGACGCAGTAAAAGCAGGAATAACGTAATCCAAAGGGCAGATTGTTTTAAAAAATCTGCACATGCAAGTTACAGCAACCATATTTAAAGTATATTAATTTGGAATTTTTGGATTTGGTCTTTTTAAGGTTAAAAGGTACCTTTAAATACAAGTTCTAGCTCACCAGCCTCAGACTTTGATTTGCACCTAAAAAGGCAAATCCCAAGAATTAGACTCCTCAACCTTCTCTACCTTCAGGCAAATTCTACTTTAAAACGCCTATTCTAGTGATCCTAACCAGCTGACACCACCGTTTTGTTCACCATCTTTTTAATTGACTTTGGGACATTCTCAAATAAAATTCCCCTTGCTTAAAAGGCTGTGCACTGAAAACAAAAGGTTAGTTTATTTCAGTGAACAAGCCTCACCTGAGCCTTCTGAGTTTGTCTAAATGTAGACACTTCAATCAACATGGATTGGCAGAATGAAAACCCACCAGCAGAAAACAAAGCTAACGACCTTCACACTGCACAAAGGAAAACGTACAAAAAGAATTGGTTGCAAAGGGCCAGATCCTGAGGGACTTTAAGCACCCACAGGATTGCTAAATTGACAAAGATGTTGGCACTTGACAGCTCTGAAAATTTGCATCTAACATCAAAATCTACCTGTTCTCATGTTGCATTTAATCACATGAAATACTGTCATGTGCCGTGCTTCTGTGCCCCACGGTTTTGCTGCCCCTCCTACACTGAGGATTTTTGTCCAGCTCTAGGTCTTCTAGATACTTTCATATTCAAAATGGACAGAAGAATTTACAGAGCATTTGTTTTTTATATAGCATCTAGTATTTGTTCTATCTACAGAAATTACATCCCTGAAGCGTCTTAACCAATAACAACTGGAAAAAATATTTTAACTGAACTAATGATCTTCATTCCTCCACCTCTTTTACATTAACACATGAACTACTGTAAGAGCTCCTTACAGAGCTGCAACACAAGCTTTGCAACCTGCAAGACTTATGCATAACAGGGTTTAGTGTTTCACATGACAAACTTTTGCCTTGATTTCCAAGTGCTCCATCACACTGTCTGAATTACTCCCCAGGCAGGACACCTGAAGGTATGGCAGATATGTAAGAGGTCACCCTTACCATTAGCTTCAGGGACCACCTAAAGGTCTCTGAAGAACTTGCAGGTTTGATGGACTCTCAGAAAAGAGCTGGGAGTACAGATATCTGGGCCGGTAGAGCAAAAAATGAGGCAGAACAAGTTTCACATCTTCTTCCATTAAAAACAACAGAAAAACCTTGCACCACTGCTGCATGCAGGTTTTTTTGAGAAGACAGCATTACATTACCAGTCATTCTTGAACAATGATGTTCATCTCATAGTGGCATATTAATCTTATCACTTACCGCTTTCATCTCTGCCATTTCTTCTCTTATTTACGAAGGCAGTGTGCTACCCTCCACTTTCACATAGTCACAGAGATTACAGCCTTACGTAAAGGATTTGGGTCAAAATGAACACTTTCTTCCTCTCTTTGCTCTTTCTTGATGTACTGTGGGAAGTTGCCTGAAGAACTTACTCTCCAAATAAAATAGTTTTAAATCCCAGCCCCAGCAGCTTTTGAAGCTAATACACACTTTTTTTCCCCCTCTAGTTACACATGCTAACTTTTCCAGAAATCCCTCTAATACAATATCTGTGTGTGTATACACACATCTTTTATTATCTCGGCAAGGAAGCGTGGACAAAGAAGACTTAGTAGCAAATCATTTAGATAAGAGCTAAAAATCCATAAAAGACTGAAAAGCTATCTTACTGTGGTGTTCTTTTTTTCCTCCTTAAAACATTGCTATTCCAGAGAAGCGCTAAAAAAAGGAGCTTTGGGAAATGAAGCTCTTCAGAATGGGTTATCAGTCTCATTGACCCATATCTCTGTCCTGCCTTTTCATCCTTGTGTGACAAGTTCAGTCCCTGTGACTTCCCTAACCCACTGCCAGCTAGGTTAGCCAAAACAGCGAGGATTTACATAACACGCTCGTCTGTCCCGTAGACAGGAGGATGAAATGCAAACATGCAGCTGTCAGATTGTCATCACCTTGAGTCTCTGCAGAGCAGGCTCAAGAGCTGTGGAAGGCCTCCTGCTCACAAACCCCCTTGCACAATCAGTGTTGCAAAAAGCAGCAAAGAAGCCACATTCTAGTAAGTTGACTGTAATTAACTACATTATGTGAAAGGCCTGAGGAACAGAGGGGGAGAAGTGAAGCAAGAAGTCTGTCTCCTGGGTGAGGGTGCCCAAACACCAGCATGCTGCGACCTACCTGGTGGCACATGCGCTGCCTCAGGCAGGAGGGCAGATCAGGGAGCTCATCCCGTGGCTGGCTTACCGCCCAGGGAGCCTGCAGGACTCTCTCTCTGAGTATTTCCTAAAGGTAGCTTTCAAGATATGCCCCAGCTGGTGAGCCTGTAATTAGAGTAAGGGCTAATCACCATGGTGGTGGCCCCAAGCTGGCGGACATGGGTGAGTAGGCTGGGCAGAGGAACTTGTTCCTCCAACAGGATTCAAGGTCAGCCTCCAAGGCAGCGAGGGAAAACACAGATGCAAGGAAAAACATTGGATCTCCTGGCAAGGTGGCCACACATGCTCACCCTGCCCTCCCCACCTCCGGCCGTGCCACCTGCACTGGCATTGCCCAGCCTCCCTGCTTCCCCAAGGAGGGGGGAAATATTTTTATATACATATATATATATATATATATACAAGTTTCCCAAGTTTCAAAACACTTCTAACAATGAGCTGTTGCTGCACCTGCTTCCTTAGCACCGAGTGAGCTGCCAGAGCTCACCTCCTGTGCAAAGGCAAGCCTGGCTCACGATGATTAACTCCAGAACACAATGGTCAACATCTGAACCGCCTCTGTGCCAAGGAGCATGTTTTCCTTGTTTATCTTGCACAGCAAGTTTTTAGCACCGCTTTTTTTTTTTTTTTTTTTTAACAAAGGCCATGCCTACTCCAGATTCCCAGACAGTGAGTCAGCCACAGTCCCTGGTAAACCTGGGGAGCCATGTGATGGAGGGTGAGGAAACTTCACCCGGTGGAGGGGTCAGGCGGGCTTGCCACTGGCACGCAGCCGGATTTTAAAAAACAAACCTGTTTCCTACCTCCACGCTCTGGCCTCAGCCAGCAAGTAAACAACTCGTGGAGGGTGGGTTCCCTGCAAACCATGCTTCTGCTCCTGCCTGTCTTTCCAGCCTCAGGGCTGCAGCAGCAAAGTGTCTGCTTTTCACCAACGCTCGGCATTATACCCTCATGGTATAGAAGCATGATTACTCTTTTTCTTTTTTTTTTTTTTTTCCCAAGGCTGAGTAATCTATGTACATTACAGGGCTGTCATCTTAATTCCTAAGCCACCCAAGCTCTCAGTCTGAAGTACAGGGTGTGGATGTGCTGTCTCCAGCAAAACCCAACAAGGAGAACAGGAGTTTGAGGTCATGAGCAGCCAGTTGGAAATTACAGCAGCCCTGAGGCTAAAGAAACTCAGAGGCGGTAGAAAGTTTCAGCTAAGCAAGAAAGAAGTCCAACGTGCAGAGTGTGTGCTACAAGGACGTTTGCGTCCCACAGCATTTGCCATCTCAGTAAGTGACTTGTTAGAAGTGAGAAGTATGGAAGTGATGATATTTTGCACCACCTTCCCACTTTTGTAGCATATAGCAATGACATACACAATTCATTTTCTGATAGAATGCTATGGATAATATTCTGTAAGGGTATCACATTGTGCTATGAAGTGGGGAGTGGTTGTCATGACGAGGGAATTTATTATCACTGCTAAAGATGGCCCCAAAGTGCCTAGAATAACCTTTGTAAGATGCAAGGTAGATTAGAAAGTGTGAGTGTTTTTCTGCTTATGCTATTGAGGGCTTTTGCTCTATCCTTCAGCCTGGGTATGTGTTATCTTACCACCACTGCTGTGCTGTGAGTCAAACCATGGGCAACAACACCGTGTGAGGCCAAACCTAGATATCAGTGCTATCCCAGCGCCTCTGGCACCGCTGTAGCGCCACTCGGTGAAGTCCAGCCCAGGTCTGCTCAGCACTACTTGGTCTCAATGTTCTTCTACCTTGTTTATCTTTTCCAGGCTTGGCCTGTGTTATGAGCTGGGGCTGAGGGTGGTGGTGTGGTGTGAATAGATCCCAGGATGGGGATAGGCAGGGTTGGTGGGAGAACAGAACAGTAATGAAAATTGGTCAGCCTCCTCAGGCTGTCCATGCACTGCCTGCTCTCACCATGCACACTGTCTGACCTACCCTCCCTTACCACCTCCTCCCCCAAGCTAGCCAAATTTGTGCTGGCCATCATATCAGGACAACCTTGGTTGCTTCATGGATCTGGCCCCAGTACCAGTTTCACTGAGATCAAGGTGGCAGAAAGAGAAATGTTCCTCCTTTAACTCCTGCAAACCTTGAAGTATGTGTGATTTAGAGGAGAGCTGTGGGGACCAGAGCACTGTACCATTTAAATTATGGTTTGCTGATTTACCCTCCTTGTAATTCCGCATTGGTTTTATTATTACTATTTATTAAGAACTAAATATAATGAAAGTTTTGTCTTTGACCTGAGTGAAATTTTGTTTGGTTCCTTTACCGTTAAGCACCACTTTCCACCATCTCCTCTCACAGGCAGGGTTAGTGTAGACCTTGGTGAGAGGTGTGAGCTGCAGGCTGGGAATGCCAGAGACTTCCCACACAATGCCCACAAAGTTTCTGAGACTGATTATGTCGTAGCTTGTTTTTAACAAATGTCAAAATGGAAAAAAATCAAGTCGTCAGTCCACACACTGAGCCCTTCTTTGCAAAACAGAGGACCTTTATGGGAAACCCAGCATCCACGGTACAGCATCGTAGGTGCCCAGCGACTTGTGTGATGGACATACAGATTACCCCACGTTTTTTCACCTAGAGAAAATCATGCTTGAAATCATGATTTCCATCTCCAAGGCTCATTCAACCCAGAAGGTTTTCATTTTATAAAAGAACATATGGTTTAATTGAAGTCATGGTATTGAGCCTAGCTTGCTGAATGGCTATTGTTAGAAAGCATTGGTAACATGTGGGATAGTGGAGTTTTGTTTTGGTTAGAGGTTTTATGCAGGATTTTGATATTTATTTATTTTTTCTTAACAACTACAGCAACACAAGCTGGATGGATTAAAGCACTTCAGTCGTGTCATCGTTTATATTGTCATAGACTGTCACAATGATTGGTGTTCAGAAAGGATGAGATGAAATGTTTATGTGGAAAACTAATCATTGTTTTGTACTTTTTATTGACACTTTGCATGGTATATCCTATGCTGTTTTTGTGAGGCAGGAGGGTGGTTTTTCTTTTAGCTGTCTAGCTCTTGCAGACGGCCTGATCCCGCTCCTGCTGAAACCTTTGGGCATTTTACCACCCTTGTGAGCCGGCCTGGAGCCATATTGTCTACGGATGCAATAACAGAAGCCCCAAGTCTATGATGAGCTCTGAGCAGAGGGAATTCCATCCCCGTATATGAGACCTTGCTCAGCTACAAAACATGTCAGCTTTAAGCCAGATTTTCTGCAGAGCGGCTAAATAGAGCAAAGCTGCTTTAAGTGCAAGGTACTGCTTTAGCACTACAATGTCAGCTGCTGTTTTTCAGTCTGGGAAGCGCATCTGGACTGTTCATACCGTTCACCTTGCTAAACACTGGCATTAAGGTCTAGCTCCACCGCCTTTCTTTGAGGAAAAGGAGCTTCTACACTCTTCCTCTGTGGATGCAGGGCTAAGGGCCAGCAGACCTCTGGGCTATGCTGAACTTGAAGTGTAAAGGAGATATATATCCCTTATTCATAATAAAAGAGTAACTGCGGTTTTTTTCCCCACATGCCAATCTGTTTCCAAATTGGATATGCTCCATTTTAAAGAGAGGTGGGGGTGTTTTGGAAATAGCTGATGGCAGTGACCCCAGACAGAGAGCTGTCATCCAAAACCTGGTACCCTACAGAAAGCCTAACTATTTTCCCAGTGTTGGTCCTTCACCCATCTTACCTGCTCAACCGTGCCAGCAAGTCCACTCCTCAGAGGGTGCAGGAGCCGCCTCTCAGCCTTCGGAGGGTGGATTTCCTTGGCAGCACTTGGCGGGTGATGCTGGCTCTGGGGTGTGAGTGAACGGGCGGTGTAACTCCAGCGCAGAGGGACAATCACACAGCTTCAGCCTTCTTTCACGGCAGGGGGAAAACTGTACTTGACTTTCACATAACTTCCACCTCCTGGCTTTCCTCAGCAGTTCCCCAGGTAGACGAGATGGCTGAATTTAAAATGGAGGTTAAGAGATGCCCTGGAGCATTATTTAAGCCTTATTACTTGTCCTTGTGAAGACCTGTACTTTGTAATGTGTAAGTGGCAGTGGACATCCTATTGGCCTCCCTCCTGCCCCGGCTCATCTCACATTAAGGGGATACAGACTCAGAAATGGGTCATTTTATACCTGGAAAAGAAATAGGGGTTGAAATTATGCCTTCATCAAGGACAGAGATGTCAGACTAGCCAGAAAGTTAATGTCCAGGATTACTGGAAACATTACCTAAAATAATAGTTTTCTAAAGCCCACTTATCAAAGGATAGATGCCTGTGGCTGAGACATTGCTGAAGATTAGACTCCAGCAGTGATGCATCCTGCTGGGAGGGGCAGTAGGACAATGCTTCCGAGAGCGAGGCGGTGGTGGGGACAAGACATGTCACAGCTGTGTCCCTGCAGGCTGGTTTCTCCAGCCAGACTGAAGCCTCAGCCAAAGCAGCCACCTTTGGCAAAACAAACGTCAAGTGGGTTTATGTTACAAATTAGGCAGCATTTCTTCATAACAACTTCTTAATCTAAAGACAAGGTCACATTTTTTTGTAGGCATGGTTTCTCACTAGCCACCTTGGCATGAGTAGTTCTTTATGTCCACTAAGTTTTGATATGTCTACATTGGTATCATTTTTCATATCTGGGGTTTAGATTTCTGTATGGATGCGTGTAGAAATTATGATTAAAAGCCTAGACTGAAATTCAGCATCCAAGGAACAGGAACAACAGTGTTCGAACTGCAGTTTGTCCTCTGCCTCAGCTCTTCAATGACAGTGTGTATATGGTGAAAGCTTCTGCTCGGTGTGCATTACCCACTCTTTGCTGTACCGTTACTTCCAGGGAGATGAACCTGTTGCAGATCTCAGCTGCACCTGTCTGCAAAAGCAAATTATTTCAGTTTATCTACAAATCAGTTTTGCAGTTTTTATAATTTCTATGGTGTGTTCAGTCCTAGCTTTAGCTGATAAAAAGGATTTATAGGGATGGAACAGTGGAGGAAATGGAGTTTCCTTCCTTCCTTCATTGTCCTCAGAAACTGTGCACCCAGATTTTCCTTTGTTCATCACTCTGAGGATGTGACACAGCTGGAGGTGTCACACCACTTGCAGGCATAGTGGCAAATAGAGAAGGCTACCTGAAGAGGTGTGTGAAAATGTTAGCAGTAAGGGACATGCTATAGATAAGGCAGAGTTTTGTAGTTAACTTTTTAAGGCATAATATGGAACAAATGAAGAGTTTTTAAGGGACAACATTCTCTTTAGTTATCATGTTAATAATTGAATTTTGATTATTAACAGTGGTAATTGATCATTATCTATGGATGCCAAGGGGATTATCAATAGCCGTAGTGGGTAAACCAAAGGCTTGTGCAGGTCAGTACCCTGTCGCCAGCAGCAGGCGTGAAGAGGTACATAGGAAAGATAAGACAGCGAGCACATATGATGCTCCCCATGGTTACTCTCTCATCTGCCAAACATTTTAAACTTCAGAGTTGAACTAAGGTGTCTGGAGTTTCTTTGTGTTTGGTAATAGATTTCAGCTACATACACTTGTCTATCCTTCCCTCCCTTTTGAACTTTTGGCATTCATAACATCCTTCGGTTACGAGTTGCTTGTGCCTGCTCTGTTGTGTGGACCATCTCCCTTCCCCTTGAGCCCAGCTTCCCTTACTGTTCTTTCATTCTTGTACCGAATATGTTCATGTTATAACACCATCACCAAGCAGAAGGTAGAGTGGATGGAGCCAGGCAAGTTCTGACTTTTTGGTATGCCCTGAAGGAACTCTCCCCAGCTGAGGAGCAGTGCAGAGTGCAGCACACAGCCTTTAGCTGGAAACGGGGACAGAGGAACCCTATCAGCCATGCACAAAACTCCGGTGACAAGAGGCTTAGAGCTGCCAAATACTCAGTAGCTAAAATTCACTCACTAGAACCTTCTAATCAAGTTCATATTGCATATTGAAGGTCCTACAGGAGGAGTAACGCTATGTGTCTCCGAGCACACGTCTCTGTGCTCACTGTATTAAATTTGGCAATTACAAAGAAAAACTTTGCATTTGGAGATGGTTCTAACACTAGAGAGGTTTGCAGAGTGCTTAGGAAAGTCATGAGGAGCTGTAGATCATTCCATAATGTGCTCATGAGTTCATGAGTAATAGTGTTCTTTGATTTGAGTATCTAAGCCTTGAAATACAGACAATTATCATCTTTTTTGGTGATGTTGGAGACACAAAAGATAGCTTAAATTTCCATAGAGCTCTTCTGCTGAAATTCTAAATGTGATAAATGGATAAACTCCCCAGCACACTGTGATGTGGGTCTGAGTTGTCCTGAACAGAAAGGATTTAGGTGGCCATGGGAACACCTGGTGAGCAGAACCTTTCATAAGAAGACTGTACTTGTACGTGAACTGTGTTTCCTTTTTAACAAAAAAAATGGTCAGCAAAGGCAGAAGCTGAAATTCCACTTCACGTAGAGTAACACCCAATTTGCCTATTATGTTACAGATCTCTCCTGCATTTGTGATTCAATTTAGGAGATAATGTCAATGAAATTGAACGTTGTGACTGGATAATAGACAGCTACTGAAAGGTAAATGCTAAAGAGAAGAGATATATTTTCAGAGAAAAAAACCCCCACTATTTTTTAATGATGAAAGTATGGTTCCATTACAGGTATTACTGTTATACCAACCAAGATGCTATTATTTGTGCAATGCGATAAACAATTTTCTTCTGTCCATGACAAGCAAAAAGAAATTTGCTTTTATACTTCATTTTTTTTTAATTCAGAACTTAATTGATTCAAAATCTATGGTTTTGTTAGCCAAAAGATGGAGCAAATCAGTGAGAACTTAGTCTGTGTGTCAGCTCCCCAAATGTTGCTATAAACAACCCTTTCCATCTCCTTCTATAATTACCTAAATATCAGTCACATAGATCAACATCTTGAACAATCTGAACTAAAGGATCATTTAGAACTGCAGAAATGTTTGGTTCAGGAGGTGGCCAAGACTTCTGCTGGCTAACACCGAGTTTCTATGGTATGCTTGCTACAAAGATTGCATTAAAGGAAAAGTTAAACGCCAAGCACTGGGGTTTCAAAGTTCCAACATTTAAAACAATAAGAAATTTAATAGGTCTGGAAGATCTAATTCAGACCCTTTATGCATATGCTTTGCACCACAAGGCTGTGTTTTCTTTTGTTTTGTATTATAACAACCTGACCTCTCATTGTCATTTGCTATCTCTGCTCCTTTCCCCCTCTCTCCCTCTTATCTGTCTTCCCTTTTGTTTTTTTCCCCTAGTCTAATTTATCATTCCATCTTTGCTTTCCTTCTTTCTTCCTCATCCTTTAGTGTTTGCTGCAGCAGCCACAAGGAGTCTCCAGGGCCTCAGCTCTCATGTCTAGGCGCTATGACAGCCAACCAGCGGAATGGCAGATCCACATTAGCTTCTGCCTCCCTCTCTTGTATGTACCGTCACTTCATTGCTATAAAAAATAATAATCCAGCCATCGGTTAGGAATTTTAAAAGAATGCAAGATGCTTAGTGTTTTATGTAGATGGATCTGATAGCCAGACTCTAACAAGTTTTGGGGAACCAATTATTTATTTTTATTTTGTTTAAGGCAGGGCAAAGGCAAACAGAATCCCAGTCGTTATATGAGTAGAGGCAGCTGTATTTACAAATGCAGGCGCACACGGAAGCACGCTGGCTAAGAGCACACACAGTTTTGAGCTGATCTGCAGCACAGGCTTCCAGCCGACTGCTTTCCTCGATGTCTTCCAAATGGAGGTTTCACCGTTGTCCTCACGGACACTGCTTGTTGTGTGGCAGGTACCTGGTTGCCTGTGGAATTATCTGTTGTGGAAGCAATCTTGAAAGCAGCATGAACAAATTCTGAGCTGCAGCAACTCACCAGGAGTTGACCATAAAGCTGAAGAACATTTGGGATCCATGCTTGTCAGGCCACATGCCAATGGGCCATGCTGTTGGCAGGGGAGATGATTGTTCTCGGGTTACTGATGCTGAGATTGTGGGACTGATATGCAGCATGTATCAGGACCCCAAGACTGTTAGCTGTAAGCAAAGATAGAATGATATCTTCCACAAATGCACTAAGGGCAGCATTCCCCCGAGTGGAACCCAGGTGTACTTGTCTCGAGGACAGACCCAGTGCAGGTGGGTGTTCGGCTCCTCTGGGCACCACGGGGCTATCACAGACAGCAGGCAGCCATGACAAAGCAGCTAATAGGCTGTGTCACACCTCCCACAGCAATGAACGGTACAGTGCCAAAATTGCTATGCCCAGGAGCTGTACAACCCAACATATGTTGTCTCTCTTTGAGGTGGTACTTGCTTCTCATGAAATGCCATGAAGCCACACCTGTAAAGTAGTAGTCCTCTAGTAGCTATCCTTTGCCAGTTTGTGCCTTAGGCAAAGTCATGACTACCATGACATAGCAAAACTGAGTGTGTCAGCAATTTTTTCTGAAGATTTCTGGTCCACTTTCTCATATCAGTCAGGGTGGCATGGTTTGGAAGATGACTTGGTCCTCCTTGCCCATCAGGATTCCTCCTGTTCTTTTTAGCTTTCTTGACCTCACTGATAACATCTTGGTTTAGTGGGGTGTGAGCAATATGAATTCAATATTTTGTTATATGGTAGGTCTTAATGTCAGCACATTGCAGGCATTGGAGGAATACTGCGACTGCCAGATGGCCCTTATTAGGATGGCCACCAAAGATCTGAAGAGTAGGTGACATTTCAAATCCAGCCAGTCTTGCACACCATATAGATGCGCCCGGATGTCCTAGAGATGCCCTAGGAATCGGAAGCATCGACATAGAGAGATCACTCACGCTTGGGACTCTATGACTTGGGACAGCACTTGTGATGGCCCTAAGAATCAGGAGAAGCTTGGGACTCAAAGATGTAACAGAGCTGAGCACAGCTGTTAGCCACTACACCTCCACTCCCGAAGTATAAACACATTTTTCAAGTATTTTCAAGTATTTTTCAAGCTATCATAATAGCTGTGCATGGAGTTCCATCGACAGAAACTCATGGAAATACTGCCTAAATTGGACACTTCACACAAGTCGTTACTAACATATTTACAGGCGTGCCACAAAGTGAAATAATTAATTGCAACATTAATGGTTTTCATGGTATGAGTATCCTGTGACAGCATCTGTTGCTTTCAAATTCCCCACACAACAGATTTCTTTTTGCTGTGGCCTTGCCTTCACATTAGACACCATCGTACCTCAAAGAACATGCAGAAGTTCAGTTGCCTTCTCAGCCAAGCAGTGAAACAGAAGCACTATGTGCCAGTTGGCAGTTACAGACTCACTGAAAGAGAAAAAGAAAGACTTCAGCTGTTTGCATCCTTTTGTTTGTGTCAGGTTTACTTGGCCTCATTGGGATGGTTATTATTTGCTCTATGTGAATATTTCAATTAAAAAGCAGACTGCAGAACAAATAGTTTGCTACCAAGATACAATACAGGCTTTTCTGAACAACATTAATATTAATATTAATATTATTATTAATATTAATAACAACAACAACAACAACAATAGAGGAGACTATTAAGAAGATTATACCACATCTTGGAGAAGTACACTTGAGTGTTGCTCGGTATCTAACAGGGCTTATGGACAGCCTGATAAGCCTTCAGTAAAAAATCTTAAAATACATGAACAGGTAAATCAGTGGAAGAGGATATACAGCTTGTTTTCATCAATTTTGCATATGAGGTCATTTGTGGCTGTGTCTAGGGGGTCCCACATGCTGTGCACAGGGCACAAAAGTTAAATTCAGATTTAAAAAATCCATTGTATGTTCCCCCATCAATAGGGATTGCATGGAATTTGTTTACTCAATGTATTTACATTCTTTGACCATCTTTAATAGTCATATAATTTCATATGGATATAACAGACTTTAGACATCTATGAAAATATTCTGAATGTTCTCAAAAGCAAAATAATGTACAATTTACTAAAGAACACCAAAGAGAAGTTGCAATTCTTGTCAGAGTTAAAAAATTATTAATAAAGAAGTGCCTTTGCAGATTGCAAGGACTCTTGGCAGTAAAGGGGCCTGATGGTTTTGGTTTTTCTTCAGCCCAATAAAAGCAAATGATTTCTATGGGGAATATTCTTATTTCAGTGCTGCAGGTTCTATTACCTAAACCAATAGTGTTTTTTAATGCAATGAATCAAGATATTCATAGGAACTATTTTTTTTCATAAAGTTTTCCACAAAGAACCAAAACAATGGGAAATGCATAATTCATGTGTTTCACAGGAGAAGGGACACATTTTATTTACTTGTAAAAGTAAAAAAGAACTTATGTTGTGAAGTACCCTGTGTAATATCAGATCAAATTCAGTGTTAATAAAAGATGGTGTGAATTAGAGACATAAGGTTCAAGACTGTACAAAAAGTAACCCTTTTGAGGTCTGGTGTATAAAAAGCAGAAGACTGGAGGATATGGTTTCAAAGGTTTTATATGAAATATTTTCTGTCAAGGAGAACAGTGCACTCATTTTTAGAAATGTATAAAGTGATACTATCCACTTCAGTCCATCAAATTAGGTCTAAAATTACAAAATATTTAGAAGGGGGGCATTGCATTTCAAAAACTACAGATTCTGATTATTTCTATTATTTTCTATTGTAGGTTTATATACTGAATTTGCTGAATTTATGACTGTTTCTTAATATTGTATTGAGTTAACCACTCAGTGAATAACAGAATAAATGAAGCTGGAAGGGAACTCTGGAGATGGTCTGGTCCAGCCCTCTGCTCCAGGCAGGGCTATCATCAAAGGCAGACCAGGTTGCTCAGGGCTTTGCTCAGCTGAGCTCTGAAATTCTCCGAGGATGGAGATTCCACAACCTCTATGGCAAACCCATGATGATGTCACAGTAGTATTCCAAGGCATGTCTTTTTTTAGAAATATGTGGGGCTTTCATCTGAATTCCAACTTCAAATCCTGTTGATGTGCCACCTAGAGCTGTACAAGTCTAGAATTTCTCATGCCCAGTTCAGTATGTTGCTGTATTTCAAGTATTTTCAGCATTTAAATGATATGTATGTGAAAGACACATCAGCAAAGAATATAATCCCCTTAGGATGCATTCAGTGTGTACAGTGATGTAATGCTGAATTCATTTCTGTAGTGCTGCATATGTTTATTATTGCTTGAAAACATTTTAAATTATTAATATAATAACTATTCAAGTGGTATAGTATATAGTAGTACCTCTTATAGACTAAGGATGTTATTTAAAGTCCTCTCCCTCTTCTTGAAGTAGCAATTAGTTTAATTTCAATAAAGAATTCACTAGGAAATGCTCATTTTTATTCCCCACCCACCCCCACAACAAAAAAAAAAAAAAGTGAAAAGTCGTGCTTTTCTCCCAGATATGTAAATAATCTATGAAAGTGACGTGTTTTGTGCGGATTCCAAGTCCCTCAGTTGACTAAACACTCCTTAAACTCACTTAAATTAGCTAACTTTGTCTCACTAATTTGTAAGTTATGGAAAGGCATCCAGGCTATTCTTTGAGGAACGATATTTTTTATATATATTTGAAAGAATTTCTGTATCTTTGAAAGAAGGTGTGCATTATCGTAGACACAGATTTGGAAGATCTGTTTTGGGGATTATATGGAAAGATGATTTGAATGGTGCTAAGTTTTGTAGGCACTGATGAGAAGCTAAAGCCTATGGAGTGGTGCCATGAATTTTTATTTTATTGGAGGAGGAGGAGATATTGCACTAGCTAGAGCTTCTTCTGCTGAAAATATCAAGTGCTTAGAAGGTGATGTGTTGGCTTTTTAGTATCCACCCTAAATTCAATCAGCAAGATTAAAATCGACTATGATGTGCATGCAAAGCATGTATGTGCCACAAACAGGCAGTGCGCTCGGAGTGCTCTGTCATCGGCTGCAGCAGACCAAGGATACACCACTCTCCACTCCAAAAAGAATTTAACTTGATGGTGGTGGGTTTGTTCTTTCTGGTTTGGGTGTGGGTTTTGTGATTTTTATTTTATTTTATTTTATTTATTACTTTATTTCATTTCATTTCATTTTATTTTAAAGTTGCTCTCTTATTATGAAACCCTAATGGTCCTCCTGTCACTTGGATAGCCCGAATAGATAATGTTATCCATTGTGACAATGCTATTAATTCACTGTAACAATAAACCATGACTATCTGTAGTGTGCATGCTGCAGGCTGAAATTCATATGATTACATTAGTTAATAATGGGGGATTTTGTCTGCTATTCTTCATTGTTTTTTCCAACAGATCTTCATAAAAAGTTGAAGTTTCTCCCACTCAGTAACAGGTCATAACTCCTTGCAGGTACCTCTGTTTTCTTATCATATAAGGGACTGCCCTTTCTCTCTTTCCTTTTTTTTTTTTTTACTGACTGTAATTACTACTTGAAATCTGTGTCCATCTTCTTTTGATAAAGCAAATAAAACTGCAAAATCTCTGAAAAATTAAGCACTGTCTGTATTAATGAAACAAGCCAAGATGGTGTTTAGCTATTGACACCGGCGTGATCCATTCTGCTAAATATTTGCATTATGTATCTTGCTGCATGTATGTAGAAAAACCTTGACCTCAGCACAACCTTTGTTTCAGTTTCTTGAAGGATAGCTTTGCTTTAGTCCTACTTCAGTGACTGCATGAACTATCTGACCTGGCCTGTGTCAAGGGAAGTAGCTCCTTTGCGGTGGTGCTAAAAAACTGAATTTGAAAGCAGTGACCTCACAATCACTCGAAATTACCAGTTGCCCTCCATCAATTTCAGGTAGGGCTCCCAGATTTCCATCTGAGATTTTCTGAGAAAAAAACAGATCCCAAGAGGTCTACATTTTTCTGGCTTACCTACCACGCATCCGACCTACCAAGGCTTGGGCTATAGAAACACATTTGCTCTCATTAAGTACATCGCATGCCAAACACATCAGACCTACTATGTGGATAATCAATTTAGTAAGATGATTAGGTTAGTAAGATGATTTGCATGCAAGGTTTAGCATAATGCAAACATGAAAACGTTTGTCAGCTGAACACAGCAGAGCTGTCCACTTTCACTTAAAGCATCTAAAATGAAGGCTCCAAAGCCAGCAAGGAAAGAGGGTGCTTTGTACCACTTGTTGTCAGCCGTATCCATCTCTCTGTGAAGACAGTTGCAGGTTCCCACTGGTTTCAATTACAGGTGACTACCTGTGCATCACCTTCCACAAAAGCAACATGAGCACAGTTTCACCACCTAAGCCAGCAGTGGTAACTAAAACATGACATGTATGTTCCTTCCAATATGTTGGTATAAATATCCAATATCCACAGACAAACACATCTATCTGGGCATAAGGGTCATTCTTGTTAGAAAAAGCGTTATTCTTTCAGTTGGTTATCTTTCCCCCCACCCCCACCTCCACCCGCCCCCGATGAATACATTACAATTTCCAACAAAAAGAAAATGCACAGAGCAATGTTTCCTGCAATCCCCTCAAAGGACTTCCATAGAAACACCAAAAGTTTAGAAGAAAACTATCTGAATAACCTTTGCTCTTCTGCCAAATGTCTTCACTGTGGCAAAAGTAAAGGCGACTACGCACTCCAGCATCAGCATACACAGCAGTGACGGTTACAATTCCATGAGCAGGGGAGAACTCTATGCTGGATTATACTCTTCACTGTAAATAGCAAGAAGATTTATAGTCCTTTTTCTACACTTTATCGAAAACATCTGATGATGACTATACAGTGATAAAGACCTTGGCACTAAAAATGTTTTCACTGCAGTTTACACTCCAGTTTAACAATTCCATAATATCTTCAACTCTCCCATGTATTAATTATGCCACAGCTTCTTCCCTTGGGCAGGATTTGAGAACCAGTGCGGTGGGATTGCAGCCTCCCCGATGCTGCTTCCTCACTGCTGGCCCTTGGAGGAGGAGGGGAGGGGAGAGGGGCTGCTTAGCAAAACACACCGTCTCCTTGAATTTAAGTTGGGTTTTACATCTCTGCCCCCACCCCCACCACCCCCTCCAAGTCCCCCTGGCCTTTTGATGAACCCTCGAGGAATAAGGCCCCAGGAGCAGGCAGGGGAGGGACGAGCCCCTCTCCTGCCCGGTCCCAGTGCAACGCTGCTGGCAGGGCATGGCTCTGCCCCTCGCCGGCTGCAGGTGACCGGGCAGGGAGTCGCGTGTGAGGCTGGGCACAGTGCAGAGGAAACCACTACCTCTCAACTATGCTGTAACTAGGATGACTTATTACTCTGGGGAAAAAAATGCATATATACATACATAAATTTAACTGGAGCTGGAATAAAAATGCATGGGAAGGGAGAAGGCATATTCCTTTTTTATTATCTCCCACCACCGGAATGCCGTTCCTTTCACTCTGTAGCACTTAAGTACAAGTGGACATGCCATTTACCTTCTGAAGCCTCTTTTTGCTGCAGAAACATTTCTTGAATTTGTCCTGGTGTTCAAGTTCGCTTGACAATTTGAGGATGCGTTGTGTTAGATCAGGTATATTTAGATCCTTGATCTTTGGGCAAACCGTGATCAAGTGCAGGACCTCTGTCTATTCCCCCGCCTACCTGTGTCTGTTAAGCTGTGATTGCTTGCATCTGCATATCCATAAAGCCGTGGTGTGGCGTTTTGCTTCTTTTTTTTCACTTGCTCAGCGTATCCTCTCCTGATACCTAAATTTAGATTCAGCAGCAATTCATTCTGCAACTGGTACTGCTGACAGGGTAGATTGTTCCACGGTGATATTCTCTCTGATGTGCTGAACACTGCACAAGACAGAGAAGAAGTCATTAATGTATTAAACTTAACAAGATGACAATTAATGGAGAACATGGCTCTCTGGATGTATTTCAAACATACATTTGAAATTTGAACGTAAATTGTTTTACAATCTGAACTGTTCTCTAGTTAAGTTTCCTAATTGCGATTGAGAGCTACTAATGATATTGACCTGATCTCAAGCCACTCATGCCAGGATTGATTTTCTAAAGGGATGAGCACTCTGGACCCAATTCTGCAAGGGCTTCTTATGCACATGCCTAACTTTAAGCCACATGAATAGTTCCATTTAGCATAAAGTCCGTTCTTGTGCTCTCGGGCTGAACATGTACTCAGCTGCTTTGCTGGAGCAGGGCAGGAGCATGCATCCCTTTTGGTAGTTTTTCACCCACAACAATTTAATTGTCTTATCCAATATCTTATTGCTGGGCTTTCAGGTAAGTCATTTAGAGCAAAGACTCCCCTCTAAATCTTCCTTCCCTTTCTGTCTGTTTAACTAAAGCTCCATTTTTAAAACTGCAGCAACTGCTGCCAAACCAAAAAATACGTTTTGGTTTAGCTTGGCATTATTTAAAATTGACTTCTTTTCAGCAAGTTAGGAGAACCCTAAAGAAGCCACGCTGAACACTAGAGTAGGGATTTTGCATCAGGTTTAAGTTAGACACATATATCCAAACAATCTTCTTGCCTTTCCCTGTTATCACACATCACTTGGACTGTGCCGATCCTGATGTGGAATAGCACTAGGCAAAAGGCATCACAGACCCGCTGTGCGTGTTTTCTCTGAAGTATGGGGCATATCTTATACAATAAATTTAAACCTGAATTTATTTCACCACTGTTTAAGTGCAGCCAGATTATTGTGAGTTTCCTGTGATTATTAATGTACATCTGCCCATTATCATGATCAAACTGAAAAAGCTCAAATTCTGGCAAACCGCAGCTGCTAGATCACATGGTTCATAAAATACTTTGGAGACCCATTTATTCCAAGTCCATGCAAGTTCCTTGCATACACAAGTCTCAATTTAGTTTAATGCATCATGCAATGGTGTATCATCAGTAATAGCATCTGCAGAGTGTAACAAGTGGCTGAACATGGCACAAGCCCAGCTGCAAGAAGCCTGACCGAGGGAAATCTAGTTCATCTGAAGTCTAGTTTATGAATGCTCTTGCAAGACTGCTAACACAGTTCTGCACCTAGAAATACACCAGAGGCCTTCTGGCTTCCTACAGCGAGGAGGAACATAGATCACAGCATGGAAAATCAGTTCAGGAAAGTTCTTTGTGACAACAAAAAATGCATTCTTGCTTCAGAGCATCTTCAGAGCATCCTTTGCCCAACCCAAAACCACAGCAGCAGAGTGACAAATAAGTCTCCCTCTCTAAAGCTATGATGAAGAGCTAGATTAACAAGGCAATAAAAAGGCTTGTCATAAATTAACTGCTTGGTTTTCTCAGGGAACAGCAAAAATGTTCCTGTTCCAGCCCATTCCACCCTCTACATTCAAACGCTCCCAGGGGCTGGCAGGCGCTTGGTCCTGTGGGGACATCCCGCTCTCCCTGCGGGTGGTCTGCTGAGGCTGGTGCCCACCCGTGGCATGGAATATGCAGCCTCCACCCTCTCCACCCATCCACGGTGCTGCCCCAAGGAGGCCAGAAGGCTTATGGAATACCTCCCTGTTGGTACCCGATTTCTTCTGCTTGTGCAGAAACAGACTGGCAGCAGCATCCTTGCAAAGATATGGAGGCATCAGGCTGAGGCATGACCTTTACTTCCATACGGTCATTTTATCATGGCTGTATATTAACGAGTAGCGGCATCCTAAAGAGCAGCAGATATGGAGCTCATATTCTCATACTGTTAATTTTTTACCATATATCAAATTCAGTAGGCTAAGCCTCCTGCTGGGACGTTGCTTGGCACAAAGGTGGGTGCATGTGCGCAGACATACATGTGTGCGCATGCACGGACATATGTGTGTGCACATGCGTGTTGAACAGCTGCCTGTGAGCAGTGATGGTTTAACAGTGTGTTTGCTGGAGTAAGTGGTGTTCACACAGTTCCCGAGCAGATGTAAGGTATCCATAGGCTGTGCTTTTTTACCTCTTCAACCAGATTTACTGTTAAAATATGTGCAGTATGTGATGGCGAGTTTTAGCTTATCTATTTATCACTACTGGGTCTTGGATCTTTTTTCTTGCTTTACTTGCTTGTGAGCATCCTGGTAGAACATTCATTAGCATTTACTGCGTTAATAAAGGGTTTCTATTTTCCAGTCCTGTTATCATTTTCTACTACATTTTTTGAATCAATTATTTTATTATGCTGTTATCCAGCCTTGTAAAAACAACTTTGAAAATCAGCACCTTAAAATGAAATACCCACTAGAAAACATGTGACAAGAAATACCTGTCCCCCTGTCCCTTGATGGGTTTTCTCACTGTTTTAAGCAAACATTTTGGAGCCAAGTCCTTTATCTCTAGGCTGCCCAGCAGCTAGATAGAGATGCACCCATATATCCGTCTATCTACTTAGCTAAATATCTTCTGTTTGCTTACTGAAACATTTTTCCTGGACAGTTTATTTTTTCAGCAGAAATTCGCAACTTCTGAAACAAAGTGAATCAAGGGTTGAATATGCTGTTATCCAAACTTTCCCCCAAAAGGGCAGACTTTGGGAAGTTTTCTTCCAATGCACAGATCATCAGTACTTCATATTCTCTGCAAAAAAAAAAGTGAGTGAAAAATGAACAAGTCATGGATTTTCAGTGCTCTAATGACTTATACTAATGTATTCCTTCATCTAAATACAGATTTCTATTTAAAATTCAGTATGCAGGGGTATTATGAATTCTAGTTTAATAGATTCCAAATAATTGCCCTTTAGAAATGATGAATAGCTGTTTAAAGCCACTGATAAGAATATACTATTCCTCCCCTAACAATGGGCCTTCCGCATTAACTGTATCATATATGCCTGAAATTAGTTTATTAATTTTTTTTATTGATATGCAAACTACCAGCTGATGGCAGATGGCAAATAACCCCTCACTCTAACACCAAACCCTCCAAAAAAAGCCTTGTCTCTGCTACTGTTCTTGTAGGGGGACAAAAAAGAGAGATAAGAAGATAGCTTTTATATTGAAGGCAGGCCACTGAAATGCAGATGATGCCATCCTCTCTTGTACTCAGTTTTCAGATTTTCTGGAAACAAGGTTGAATTAATGACCAGATTTTGCACAACTGCAAATCAAGATGCTTTCTCTGTGCTGTTCACGCTATCTCTGACTGCCCTTTAAAACAGCCATTCTAGACTTGTTCTTTCATTTAAAAGATGAGCATCCAGAAATACTGAAATTAAGAATACATTATTCATATATTCAACATAGGAGTGACCTGACAAAAATTTCACTTCACTGAGCTGATGGTTTCTTCACAACATGTGAAACCCTTTGAAAACACCAAGCAAAATAGATTAAATGCATCTGCAGTTGAATTTGCAGTTATGCACACAACATGATATTGGAACTTTCTGAGGCTGTATGTGTTTTGTGTGCTTAAACACACCTGCTGTACTTAAATGCAGCACTTGGGAAAATATATTCAAAATGTGAATCTCTTAGAAAACTAACACCAATAGCTTTTTCTTTAAAAAAAGTGTGTTTGTGTATATATGTGTGTGTGTGAAGTATTATCTCAAATATTTAAGAAGACATACAAAGATATTGGACACTGACACCAGTGGTTTTGTCAAATACTGTGGTAATGCTGAATTTATTAAAAGACTGCTGTATATTCATATGGGTTTTCTCTGCATAATGGTTGGATTCTACCAAGCTTTTAGATTACAAGCAGAAATAAAACACCTGCTGTGTGAAAAGTACATATATTTATTTATATATTTATAAAATTAAATTGCATTAAGAAACATTACTATTTCCTACTATGCACATACTGTGCAATGTAACATCCTTGTACTGGTGCTCGCTTGGTCTCTCTGTCCATGTGTGACTGCACGTAATTGTATTTGTGTACAGAGACTGCATCTCAGCTAAATGTTTGCTGCTGGAAAAATAGTTGCTAGTGTCCTTATATGCTAAAGCTAACAGAAGAAAGAAAACCTCTTCGTTCTTTCCTAGAGCTTAGAAAGATACGGTAAGAATTGTTTCACTTTCCTCATTTTCATCCTTCCTACCTACAAGCAACTTAGATTTACTTTCCAATTGATTTTCCCTTAGCAAAGTTAACAACACCGCAAGAGGTCCTGAAAGTGGTTTTAAGCACTTTTACGTCTTAACTGTAGTTGCGTCTATAATGCTTGGCGCTGGTCCCTTTCGCCTTTCATTTTTTTTCTATAGGAGCAGGGCAGTTACCCCTGTCTCAGGGCCTTTTCTTCCTCCCTCTGGGGTAGGCTGCCTTCTCCACACACCACTGGTACCCAGAAAAGAATGGTTCTTCTGTTTGTCTGGCTGCCTGCATATTGCATCCATTGCTCCATTCAGCCTGTCTTTTCAGGTCTGCTAGCTGCTGTACAACTTAGCTTTTGTGCTCTACTGCCAGGGGTTTTCTGAAGCCAGACGCTTTTTGAAAAGAGGGTATATTTGCATAAACAATACCATGTGAGGAGGTCTGCTGGAAACAAAATCAAAATTCAGCTGAGCAAATCTTCCTGAACAACTCATTTCTTGCAACCAACACCTCCTATCTTTACCATCTGTGTACTAAATTATGGCCGAAAATGTGTGCAGCTCTTCTTTTTTACTTGCTCTTGTGTACAGATGCCTCATATCAGCTGCAGTGCATTTTGTTTTCAAATTTAGGCTGAACAGGGACCCTTGAACAGAATTTGGTATATGGAATGAGAAAAATATGGTTGTGTTAAATAAGGAACAGAAGGCCAGCCATGCATCAGCTAGCTTGCAACCCAGATTGGATTTGTACTGAAGGCTCATCAAAATGCATATCAGAAACAAGATCTACCCCTCAGCTTGCTGAGATTTCAGGTCAGTGATGGCAGGGCAGCTTTATCAGAACAGAGCAGGGAGAGGAAGGCTTACCTCTGTGGCTGATAGCTGTAGGAATCGTCCTGGAAATGTGTGTGCTTAAAACAAATCTCTAGTGGCTTAAGCTATCAGGTATACTGAGTGCATGTGTCTGTGTACGCACATAAACACAAACATATAGAGGTCATACGTACATATACATGAGTGAATTCATGTCTATTTCTACGCACAAGCAAACATACACACATGGTCTGTGCTACATCCTCTGTGCATTTACAATATCTTACCCATGGGAATAAAAATAATTAGGCTAACCCTGCAAAAAGGCAGGCAGGCAAACCAAAAGTAGCCACATGGAAAAAAGGAAGAATGCAGTTTCATAAGCCACTGCTCAAATCTCCCTCTTATTTGCATTTTTTATTCAAATATCTAGCTAGGTAATGCATCTCTCACTATTCCATTAAATTGCAATCTTAATTTTGCTTTCTTGCTCAGATGCTTTAGATATAATTAATAACAATATTCAAAATGTGCCTCCCCTAATGCATTAGGTCTGTACGTACAGCATCTCCTGGTTTGCACTGCCTGTTCAACCACATTCCTGTGTCCGAAAAATGGTGCCTATGGATGCGTTCAGCACACACAAATTCCACAGATGAGGGCTTCTCTTCTCCTGCCCCGCTGCCCTGGTCATCACTGCCTGCTTCCCAAGCCCTAGTGCCAGGCAGGTTGGGGAAGCCAGATTGCCTCCATCCACGGGTTAAAACAACACACAGAGGGGATTTTTGTGGGCCTCTTTTATTAATCTGGGTTCTTTCCACACAAAACCCAGCTCAGGGGAGCAGTTTGAACAGAAGATCTTAACGTGTATTTTCACCTACAGACAGAGGTCCTATCCAACAGCTTCCCAGGCATGTCCTGAGTGTCTGAACTAGCCCCTTGCCATCAGCCAGACTTAATTTCTGTCACAGGGCTCCAGTCAGGGTGCATCCCACCCCAAGGATGTTCCCAAATAGACAGGTAGCAGAAAACTGGAAGGAAACACATTCATTCCTTTGTATAATTTCCTGGTCCTCTGTATCAGATGTGGAGCTTTGTTATTCTTACCAAGAATGTAAAGTAGCCCATTTCATACAAGACTGGGAAATGAAGGTCAGTGAAGATCCTGGTAAGGAACTGGGCTTTGTGACTCTTTTTACCAGATTTCAGTTGGGGGAATCATCCCTTTAAGGTATTTACCATTTGTTACATGAAAAAATTAGCTACACAAATGACACACATAAAACGCCCATTAGGGTTTAATAGGTGCGCTAGAGATAGGAATGCCCACTACTTAGCATCTGTAAATATGGCTTTATTATTCTACTTCATTGCCTATAATAAATCTTTCATTATTATGAAATTGAAGGCATGGCCAGCACCCGTTATTCAAACCACGCCCAGTATTAGCTTACAACATAAGGGACTGTATCAAGCAAAAGAGAAAACAATAACAACAATAAGCAGAATTTGGCACTTGACCAACAGAATCCCAAAGCCCTGCTCCAACCATGCCATTGAGTTGTAAGCTGAAGCACCAGAGAGCACGTTTGCTCAGCCAGCAGCTTACAGGTTTGCAGTAAGGAGTGAGTCTCTCCTGAGCTCAGTCGTCCCCACGTGTCCCTGTGCAGCCCCGCAGGGCCAAGCACAAGGTCCTTCATCTCTGCAAAGGCCAGATGTGACCCCATTGCTACCTCACCCAGCTCACTCTGGTCCTGACCGGTACTCTCATATGTCTTGTCCTCGCAAGGTCTGAAAATGGTCTTACGGATCTTACGGTCCCTCTGGCTGTAACCGTGCGGAGCCGTCCGCTGATGGCAGCAGGGAAACATCTGTGTCGTGTGTTGGCCTCAGATCAGCCAGGCTCACGGAGGGCAACCTGCCCTGGTCTCCCTCGAAGCAATTCCTCCCATCACAGCTGGACATACATGGGGGAGTACAGGAGAAACACACATTTCAACGTTAACCGGTGCCACCTTGCTGGTGTAACCATGGTCTGTGCTCCCTTCATTTAAGACCAGTTAGCTTTGTGGTGACTGGGCTGCTTCTTTAAAACGACCCCCCAAGGGTCTATTGACTAATAAAGACTATTTCAAAAACAAAGCTCAGGAATATGTCAGTTTGATAGCAGAAGTTGCACTTGAGTGATTGCATCCTGCAGTTAATAGGTTCCACATATGTTAGCATATACATTAATCTGCATGTTAATCTCTCTGCTTTCTTAAGGATTTTCTCTATATTACCCTCCCTGTCTTGAAAAAAAAAAAAAAAAAAAAAAAAAAAAACCAACCAAAAAACCAAAAAACCCAAAACAAACCCCACACACAGAAGAAATGATAGTGTGTCTGTAAGAGAGACATTGCTTGATTAGCATTACCTGTGGGCTCATTATAGTGCAAGAAAAATTAGAGGGGAGGCTCGGAAGTAGGAGAGAGGGAAAAGTGAACTCTGCTGTTTGCAGAATGTATTTTTCATGGAGTCTGCAGAATGCTTTGGAGGGGGGTTTGCATGACTGGATTTTGTAATCCTCATAACTTGGAAATCAATAAGATAAATGGAGGAGAACTGAACAGCTAGTGGCCTCAGTCTTGATTCCAGGATAAATCCTTTTAATAAACATGAAACTGCAGCAGAGCAGAAACTCTAAGTCCTACTTTTGATTTAAAGATGTTTACCTCTGTATCTGCTACATTTCTCAGGTTTTATTCTCCTCCTATCTTTTCAATTTTATCTCTCTGGCTACCCATACGGTTAATTGTTTTTTTGCATTTATTCTTCAATGGGAAAGCACGCATTTACGTACATAACACATTAATATATGCAGGCTGTGGGGACATACATATAGTTTTGCTTTGTAGTGGCTCCCGAGAAGCCTTAATGTAAAATGACTGTCATCCTATAGTCATTTGGTGCGTGCTTGAAACATGCTGTTTTCTATACGGGAGAGTCACATTTCTGAAACAGGCAGAGGTAGAGGAAACGAAGGGAAATGTCATTTAGTGAAAACTTAGTTACAGATAGAGTCTGCTGGTGGTGGCAAAGGTATTGTTTTAAAAAATGAAATAAAATTGCACTGGTTTCATGGTATTAGGATTCTGTCACTAGTCAACCCACCAGAAGTGGGATTTGACAAGGCTTGGTTATATACATATGTATGTAAGTATATATATCTGTATGTGTGTATATATATAAAATAAATGTGATTTATACTTTTCTACACTATAACAAAAAGAATTTGGAAGTTCAAGATTTAATATCATGGCTTCCTTTGATATACACGGGGCGGGGGGGAGGGGGGAGAATACATTTAGATCTCTCATTTATTTTCCAATTAACTGTTCTTTATCCGTGCATTAATATTACAGATGTCTCAAGAATAATTAAAACAGATAAGCAATTTATAAAAATCTTCACATTTCATGCTAATTACCATAATGTAATGTTACATTTCTATTAGCAGCTTTTGTTCCCTCCCTGCACCCTTTACTTCCAGCAACCCTGGGGCCTTAGCCAGTCAGCATGTTATAAATCTTTGTTAAAATATGACACAAAGCTAAGAAGCTTGCAACAAAGCAAATTGGACAGTGATGGAGCTTCCTTTCTTTACCTTCATTTCCCAACAGCCAGCCTGTCATCAAATATCAAAACAACGATGTTTTTTCACAACTTTTCACTGTGAAGGCTAAGGGGCTCCCGGGACAGAGGGCTGTGAGTACGGACCTCGAAGGATCACGGCCAGGCCATGAGAAAGGCAGAGGAGAGCAGCTTGATCCTGGGATCCTGTTGGACATACATCATGAGTCCAGGAAGGAAATGTAGCATCAACATACCTGGTATCACCATATCACGCAATTCTATTCACAAGTAATTAAGTCCCGTTTGAAAATGAGTTGGCTTCCTTGTTCCCACCATTCCTATGCCAGATTATTACAGGGATAAAAAAAAAAAAAAAAAATTTAAAAGTTCTAAGGGGAATTTTCTGCTGATGTCTAATGTTCAAGCCAACAAACCAGAGCACAGAAGTGATGCCCCGTGCTAGCACACAAGCTCTCCCACACCTCCGGTCCAGCCATCAGTAGAATCGAACGTGCAGTCAAGCTAAGCAGCGTGGCTATCGTGAGTAGTTTGGAGTACGAAATACAAACAGGTTCAAAATCCTGATCAAGTGAATGGTTTACATTGATAAAGAGGTTTCCTTTGCTGAAATATGAGACTTCGTCTCAGTAAAATTAAGTAGGTGATCAAATGTTTAAAGGACCAGGATAAACACGTCCAATGAATTATCTAGAACGATACCTGAATATCATGATATCACGAGCAACAGGATGAGCTCCACTGGCAGCAATACAAGTGGCAAGCACGTTCGCATGTGCCCGGGCAGGCTCACGTGTGCATCCCTGTCTACTCCCATGCTGTGCGGCAAAGCCAAGCTCTCAGCTCTGCCACTGGCTGCACCTCTCCGCAGCCTCTTCCACTCAGCCCCTGAGCAGTAATTTGTGTCATAATACCCATAATGTACCTCCATATGTTTCAAAAATACACTCATCTAAGCTTTCAGAAATAATAATGCCGTTTAGGTTTCAGTTTTGTTTTTATTCCTGAAATAGACTTTGGTACAAGGCAGTGGAAGTGAGATATTAAATAAAAATCTTCCTCTGGTGCCAAGTCCTGAAACCTTTCTTTAAGGAGAATAGTACATATGTGCATCTTCTCAGCTGCTACCCAGACTATTGATTCAAAGCTACAATTTTTTTTTAATATTACTTAATTTATCTTTATTTATTGCAACACTGATAACATTCAAACTGCATTAGATAATGTACTAGATTAGATACCTTTTTAAAACCTCTTACTGAGATCCTATTGGGACTGGCATGTAATTGAAAACACTTAATGGAATATTTCAGGGCATATTGCCAGAAAATGAACAAGAGAATCACATTTCATTTTAAACTGCCATACAAAAATCACTTAAAATGATCATAGCTGTGGTTTAGCGTAGAAAAGGATGGGTATTATAATTTACATAGACTTTCTTTCTTTCTAAAATTATTTTCTCTCTTTGTTACATCTGACAACTCACCCACTGTCTTTTCAGAAATGCCTGACATTCCTTTTAATTAAGTAGTGAGGGGCGACAAGCAATACATTTTTTAAATATTGCTGAATGCATTGGGTGTGTTTTCAGCCCCGGGGCCAAATCCCAGTTGGTTTGTTCCCTGGGGAAGAAATATCAGTGCTTACAAGTTTTGCCTTGACCAGTGCTGCGACGGCGCAAAGCCAAATTGCACTGTTCTGAGTTGGGGCTTGGTTTGCACTGTCCTGACTTCTGTGAGGCCATAATAACATTTGAGCTCTCGGGAGGCTCAAAGCTATTAACTTCTGTGGTTTCTGTTGACAATACAGCAAAACCCAGCCAAGACACTTTGCAAGCTGGAGGTCTTATCGTGAACTTTCTGGGTGCTTGCACAGCCCCAGACAAAAGGAGATGTCCTTCTTCACCTCTTAGAAGTAAACTGATAAACAGAGACTTTAAGCGATCACACAAGAGACTACCAAGCAAGCTAGGAATAGCGGCCAACCTGCCTGTCTCCATCATCCTGTAGACTACAGAAGGAGATGCCTTGTAGGCAGATGACAACACATTCATGCTGCAAATTTACCACTGAAACTCTCCCTCAAGTGCTTTTGCACAAGGAAAGCTTTTGCAGAAGAGAAACCTTTTGTGCAAGGAAAAAAAAAGTTTCCACCAGGAATGTTGTAGCCAGGAGAAGCGCTAAAAGGTGCCTTCAGCTGACACAAAAAAATCTCTAAGTTAAATGAATAAAAGCAAGGAAATTAATTTCAGATGTAAATTTGCAAAATCTGCCTCTACACACAGAGGCAAGTACACAATAATTTGCTGAATCAGGCTTGGCCAGCCTCATACTAGAAGCCTCTCTTTGTATATGTGAGGAATTATGTATTATTTTTATTACACAAATGTTTAGTTGGACCTGTGCAATTTTAGGAGCCTTGAGCACTCAAATCCTTTTACCCTCATTTCGTAGACTAATATTGTTTAATTGCTACTGACATTTTAGCTCTAATTAATGCTAAAAGTATTGGTGCCACAAAGACCTGTGTCACCCAACTCCATTGCATTTTAACAGCAGGCAGAGAATCCACCTGGGGCAAAGGACTGTGTAATTCAGCCTCTGTTCCTTTCGCAGTCTCTTCTGCAAGTTGCATTTAGCACTTGGTTGCTTTTATCCTGGCAATGGGCAAGAGAACCAGGTCCCTTTTATGGCCTGGCATTAAAAATTAGGGCTAAATCCAAACACCAAGCTTGAATTCAAAATCCCTCCAAACACCGTGTTTTGACAGGCAGCTCCAGATCAAAATGTGTTTGAGTCCTGTTGGTAACTAACTCTTCTCAGAGGAATCTCTTAACATCAGTCAGCCAACGTCTTACAGGGTGTATAGCTTGTCCCTTGTCTATAATCCTGGTCCTGGACCTGGATTTATATGAGCACAGGGATGTGACCACATATTATCACCAGATGTCAATGTATATTTGCCTGCAGTTTTGAGTGCCACATTAGTAAATAGGCCCTTCATAAATGTGTGCAATGACAATAAAATACAGCAAATATTCTGAGACCTATCTCATCCTTTCCACTTGTCACTATCTACATGATTCTGTGCTGCTATCAGCTAATATTCCCTGCAGGCAGATTTTTCCCACTGGGTGCTCCGAAATGATGAGGTTCACTAGAGCTGTTCTCTCTTCTTTTCTGTTCTGAGTCTGTTGCAATGATGACCCTAAATCTGGAAACAGAATGTGGTGAGGAAGCCACAATCACCAAAACTGAGACGGCTTATCAGCTTGATTCTTGTTTTGCAAAGGTCAGCCCCAAGCACCCCTGATGCTGAGAGATCTCACGTCACAGAGATAAGCCGAATGTGGAAAGAGCCTGCAGTGAGCAGGAACCTGTGTACCAGAGTGGAGATCAGAAATCAACGCACTTGGATTTCAGCCTATGGAAAATGGATGGAATGTGTGAGCTACCTGCACTGATGGTTGTGCTGCTGGAAGTATGGGGGGTTTACCACCTGCTTGAACAGCACCAGCCAATTTATTCAAAATCAAAGTCTTACTAGCTAATAAAAGCAAATCAGCATCAGTCACACGATCACTGCTAATTAATGCCTCTCTCAGAATACATCCAAACCTCTCCGATAAAACAATTGCCTTGATAATATCCTGTCTGCCTCTTGCAAATCTCATGCCCATTCTCCCCTGACGCTCCTGAGGCAGAGTGATCGAGAAGGAAGAACACACAGCATATGCTCACAGCTGGGTCATGTCAAAAGCAGGTTTTGAACCAGGGCGTAGTGCAGAGATGCTTAAAGCAGTGGTGATAAATATCTTCCTTATGGCTGTGATTTAAAGCCCAGGTTTACAGTGTTTGACCTCATCTGCCTTTGACAAAGTCACAGGTACCAATGACCTATTTCTGTTTATAGTGCCAAGCTGGAGTGGATGTTGCCTTGGAGGACACACTCCATATATCCTCTGCTATCTGAGGTGATGAACACAGGCAGGATACAAAAAATAAATAATCAGTGTGGTGATGCCATGCAATTCCACATACACATCATGAGGGACGGGGTTTGCAAGGGTATACGTGCGCTGCTGCTTGCCAATAGACACAGATTGTTTAACAGCCACCTCCAGGCAGTAAAACCAGTTGCCAGTTCAAGTGCCAGGTAATTTTATAGGATAATTATTAACCTCACTGAAGTTATTAGAGACTAGCTACTGGGAGACTTGTGAAGTGTGAATTATCACTATCCGTCTGAGCAGGAAGGATAGCTAATCCCCTCAAACATTTTATGCCAGGCTGAAGATTATCCCCCTTTTTAGATATTAGAAAAATCTTCAGAAATGATCAAATTACATACAATTTTTACAGTTGTGAGAGAGAATTTACAAGATTTCTCTTCCATTTCTCCACCACCCTTCATGTTCACCCTTCTTTCCAGCAATGTTAGGAAAACACAGTTCTATCTCAGCCCTCTCTGATACTGCCATCTTCTTAGTACACCGCAAGTAGTGAAGGAGTGATGTGAATCTCATTATATCATGCATGGAAAACCTTTCTAAAGATGATAGCAGAGCTAACACCATGTGTTAAGGCAGCCAGCACAGCTCTTTCAAGGTCCCACAGCATCCCTGCCTCCTCCTTCCCACTCAAAGTAAAATTGGGTTTGCTGAGGATATAAAAATTAGGTTTTATTTTTCTTTTTTATCAAGCCACTGCTGAACTACAACTGCGAGACAGCATGGTTACCTTGCTCTCCTTCACACCACTTTCACTCAACATTGTCCCTAACGTTGAGCTTCCAGTACCTGTCCCAAAGTCCAGTGCCACTATGGGACATTACAAGGCCACATGCTGTGAAGGAAAATGTGAGCAAGTTCTGCCTCTGCCAGGGCCAACTGGTTCAAAGAAAGTAGCACATGACAGTACTGAAAAGAATTGGAGGTTAACCAGAGCAGAAGAAATGAAGAAAAATGGTAGCCCAGGTTTTGGAGGGTCTCTTTGGTTGCCTTGAAAAGTGAAATGATAGAGTACCACCGCAGCGTGCCCTCTCGCATGTGGTGTTCCTCACCAGTGGTGTCTCAGCCCTGCCCTGACACACAACCATGTGTTTGCATATCCTTTCTCCCTGGGTGTCTGGCACAGCCATCTGTGAGGAACATGCCGAACTGGACTATTTCTGCCACAATTGCAGAAACGTCGTCTCAGTACCCCTGGAGATGCTCATGTCTTTGTTCCAAGCCCCAGCTGATGCTGCTCCCACTCGTTAAGCTCCTGCCCCATACCTGCGTCTGTGCATACTGGTGTTAACTGTGCAGATGGAGAGATGGTTTCCTGATGTGAGCTACTGCCATTTCCAGTCTACGACTGGCGACTGTCTGCCACTAGGGAAAGCCGTAAATTTCAAAAGTCTGTCCTTTGCTGATTTGTTGCCCATCTTGCGGCTGCTTACTCTCCTCCCTTCCACATGTCTCTTTTGAAATAGCACATTTCTGCTGGCATGCTTTGAAGAGATGTTCCCTTCATTGCCTTGCCCTTTCTTCTTCTATCCCCAGAGCTTTGTAACTGTCTTTTTCACCCCTGAGAGAAAAAAAATATATATATATATATACTGTGCTGTTGCCTTCCTCTTCAGAGAATTGCTACATGTTAATGCACACAGACTTGCATTCCTTGTCCTGTTGGCTTCCTCTCTACCCACTTTATTTTTGATCAGGAAATATCTTCTTAAGGACTGCACAAAGGCAAAAGTTTGCTATTTCTACTGCACCAAAAGGGGTGAATCTGTGTGACAGTAAGGCTGCAGAAAATGCAGCCACCCAGATTCCCACCACAGAGCAACTGCTGTGTTACATGGCCACGACTAATAGAACTGAGACACACGGGAGTCCAGCAAACACTTTCAGTCATACCCCTAAATTCCATAGGAATTTTTTTTGGTTTGAATTTTTCTGAATGTGACACTAGATTAAATGTGAGTTTTCTTATGCTATGTGTACTAAGCAATCTCCACTTACATACTATTTTTGTGCCAGTAAGACACCTTAGTTATTGCAGAAACTAAGAGGCAAGGACACTCATACCAATGCATTCTCTTTCATGGAGCCTCTGGTATCTTTTCTTTATTCCCTGATTTTATCTTCAAGCTCCAAGAATGCTGTATTTTCACCTTTTACACTCTATAGTATAAAGGAAAAGGAAGCCTTTTATTACTTATTTGCCTTGTTTGATAAAGGTCCTGGTGATATAGTTTGTAAACTAAAAGAATGTTGGGACAGCTTCATTTAAAAGAGGGTTTAAAACTACTCTTTTATATTGATGGGCTTACTTAATTTGTTGAACTTCTTGAGCCTTCTACCAGTCAAATGTGAAAATAGATTTGTAAATTATTGTTATTCATTTAGATAGAAGGGGAAATAAACTGTTGCAGTTTCTGTATATATAGACTGGTAAGAAATTCTGCATAATCAGAGTCCAGAGGCCATTGCACATTCAAAACAATATTATTCATTTCATAAAGTGTAAGGCTGAGGCATGGGATTTCTTTTCCTTGGTGCCTTTTTTGGATATTTTTGGTTAATCCAGGGCATGGCTTGAGTAAATAATTTCCTCCTTATGCTTTATTATACCCATCTTGTCCATCTGGGCCTTTTTTAGCTTGTCTACTCTCAGGAATGAAGTTATGTGTGTTCACAGAGTGCTCAGTGCACTGAGGCGCTGAGCTCAGGTAAAGCCTCTAACTAATTTCTAAGTAAATTCCACAGAAAGGAAGAATTTAAGCCATCAAGTTTTGTCCCACAAAGACTTCCTGGCTGGTGGGTAAAAGGCATGAGCCTTGCCCCGTCTTTAATCCTGGAGGACCCAACCTTGTGTTTGCACAGGTAGGAAAAATCAAAAGGCAGCTGCTCGGTGCTGGCCGGAGGGGAGGGTGAGGGAAGGTCAGTCTAGACAGGAAAAATGGGTGAGAACAATTGCTCCACCGCTTGCTCGGTGCCTCTTAAGTCACTCTGCCAACAGGCCAGGGCTCCCCTCTTTGACAAGGAGACATTTTACTCTTAAAGGTGCCACCTGCAGCAAAAACATCTTTTTTCAGTTACCTAGCCAAGTATCCTGAAAATATATTACATCAAATTAATAAAGTTTGATACATGGGTTTTATATATCTTGCTGTTGGAAGGGAAGGTCTCCAAGGAAATTTATTTTATTTAATTTATATATTGCACCCCATGATCAACTTTTAGACAAATTTTAAATAAAATACAATAAATATTTCAGTGTGACATGCCAGCTGTATCAGTGTTGGCACAAGGGCAGCAAGTGCCTCATCAATAAATAAAGCTACTATGGGTCTTTCAGGTAATTTTACTCCTTGTAGAAGCCTGTTCCAACACCCCCCCCCTCTGCAGCTAGCAGTGTTTTGCTGACATGGTAGCCTTTTCAAGGCTACATGGATCCACAATTATGATCTACTTGTTATGTCAGTATTGTCCCTAACTTTAAAAATTAATCTTGACCATAGCTGCCTCTCCTCCTAATATATTTAAGGGAGCAGTCACATCACCCCTTCTGCCTTTATTTTTCCAGGCTAAAAAATAAATATCTTATTTTTTCATTCAGGTTTGGTTACCGTAAGTGCAGCCCATTCTCTAGAAGCCATTTCAACGTGATCGCTCCTGCTTAAAAATGAGGTCTTAGGAGAGGCTGCAGAGCATCAGATGTAGTTTTCCTCATGGAACAACAGTCTGCCCTGCTCACAGTACAACAGCATGGATATTCTTCGTATAGGAAGCTACTTCAGGGAATTAGCTGCCTGAGTTTCATTTCACCTGGCTTAAAGGTTCTTTTTTGATTACTCCATAATGAAGTTTGTTTTTTTTTTTTTTTCCCAGTCCCAGCCCTCATTTCCTAACAGATATACACACATTATTAAATATTTTTTACAAGAATCCAGTCTAGTAGTTGTTACTGTTTTCCAGGCTTTCCCATTTTAGGGGGTGGGAACCACTGCTTTATAGCCACATTTACCCACTGCAAACTTAGAAGCAGCTTTAAACTTGGTAAGACTATGTGATATTCTTTTGCTTCCTAGACATTTCCTCTGCTGTTTGAACGTGTTACAGAGTCCCAGAAACTTGTCCACCTATCTTCCATTCCAAGGAAAAGGCTTGAAATCACCACAGCTGATGGCACAGCAATGTCCCATTGAGCGATGGTGCAACCAAATAGGTGAGGATGAAGCCAGCCTGTTACCCAGGGTCAGTGTGGTGAGTGGTGGTTTAAGAACATGAAAAAGTGAAATATGGATTTTTCATGGTCCTTTCCCATTCTATAAAAGGATTCTGACTGGAGGACTGTACCCATCTGAGGACTTGGGGAGCAAAGCCCAAGCGCTGCACTCGGTTGAACTGCTTGGGCCAATGGGATCTTGCTTGAGTAAGTATGGAGTAACAGAGTATGTAGGACCTAGGCTTATTAATCATCCCACTCTGTACACATCTTGGCTTATGAAGGTCTTAATTTTTTCTCTTACTAAATCTTAAATGAGACTCTGACTCCCCTTGCACCCAATGCTCAGGAAAAGTTCTTTCACTGAAACAAAAATGTTCCCATATGTGTTTATTTCAAGGAAATGCATCCATTTTTAGTTCTTTGGCTTCCTTGATTTCATTTCCCAAGATATAAATCTGCTCTGGAGTCCCTTCCATAGCTTGTTTACTTCTTTCCTTCTTTCTTTCTATTTTCCCTTTTTCTAGTCTTCATTTATTGCTCCAGTCCAGGCTTAGGTTCATCAATTTTCAGCCCGGCCGAATTTAAAAAAAACCAACACACTATTCACTTCCTTCTGTTGTGTGTATCTGAATTTGGTTGTGTCTTTTCCTATGAAAAGCTTTGCCAAGAGACTGTTAATTTAACCTTGTGTCATTATATCTTTCATGGAAATCCATGATGTGGAGAGGTCTTTACCATCTGCTTCCATCAGGAGGGTTATCTCAGTGTCTAGACACTATAGTGATAGGCTTTTTAGGGTTGCTGATAGATAGACGGGGCTTTGGAAAGCTTGCATTTAATCCTCTTCAGATGTGGATGGATGTTTTCTGGCAGTCTGGGATGAAGGTCAGGATTGTATTTCAAATTTGTCCTGGAGTGTAAATGGGACAACTTTGGTTAAGAGTAAACTCTAACAGGTCTGAGGGATTAAATGTGGGACTAAATAATATGCGAATCAGAGGGCCTGCATTTTGATCTAGGATAAGTTTGTCTTCTTTTGATTTTTAGCACAAATTAAAATTCTTAAAGTAAAAACTTATTCATGCAATTTTAATGGCAATGGTTTCCTTCAAGGAAAAATGTTATAAGAAAAAAAAAAAAAACCACCACATAAAAGAGCAAAATAGAAAGGAAGTGTGTACCTATATGCACGTGAATTTTTTTCACTGACTCTTTAAAATATATAGATTATTAAATTATTTTTTAAAATGTTTCTAACTGCTCACCCTTTGTTTATTTTGGCACAATTCTGTTCTCAGAACATGAGAATAAGGCAAACAAACATACTCCTGCCCTGTTGCATTCTGGTTCTCATGTGAGACCACAATGCAGCAATGTTTGTGTCTCAAACAGCAGAAAGCAGAGTCTGTTCTGCAAACCTGCCTCCGTGGAAACTTTTAAAACCGCCAGACATTCCTGTGCTGTGAGGTGTATGTCCTGCAGCAGCCTTCCTGGTGTTCCCACCATCCCCCCTGCGAGGTGGGCAGTGCCCTTAGGAGCAAGTTCTTTCAAAGATGCTGAAAGTGCTTTTACCTGAGAGGAGAAGCTCGCTATCACGATGCTGGTCCTGCATCCCTGCCCTTCTCTGGCTGCAGCTCTCACCAACACCCCCATCTCGACCCTCTCTCCTGCGAGCCTTCCTGGGCAGACCCCCATCATCTTGCCCTGGCTCCTACTCTTGCCCCAGCTCCCCAGTCATCTTGAAAAATGAGTTGGAATACTTCGGGTAGTACAGCCGGGAGGTGATAGGCACAAGTCCCCTTCAGGAGAGCTAGTTCATCAAGGGGAGTTCCTCAGGAAACAAATCTGGGACTGATCTTGGTTTTATTATTTACCAATGCAAAAGTAGGTGTAAGAATGAATGAATGAATGAATGAATGAATGAATGAATGAATGAAAGAAAAGTGGCCATTAGCTAACACCATAAATGTGGAAGGTGAAAGGAAAGAAGACCTCGATGCTCTTTCAGAGCAATCTTCTTTTCTTGCAATATGATCAGAAACACGAGTATAAAATCATGTCTTTTTAGGAAAAATAAATTAATATTTAATGAATATCTGTTATGAAATGGAACCAACAGAAAAATCAGAGAGGACAGACTCATGTCCAGACTAGTTGCATACAGTATGGTTGGAGCTAGCACTGTAACATGGTCACGAGAAAGATACGTATGGCCCTTGGAGATAGATGGCAACTCTCTCTGGCTGAAGTAAGGAAGCTTTTATACCTTTATACGAAGATGTTGATAGCACCCTCATGGGAGCATTATACACTGTATACTGACAATCCACACCGAGGAGCAACAAAATTGGGAATGGGGGAAGGAGGTCACTGCACCCAACCAGGAGAATGGAAGGATTGTCATGCAAGAAAGATTAAAAGGCTTAGGCCTGCCTGGCTAAATACAGGCTTTAAGGACATAGGTTTGCTGCTCCAGGGAAACGTGCACAGCCGGAGGAAAGCCCCCCAGGCTGGCAGCCAGCCTGCAGTGGGACAGGCAGGTGGGAGGGAGCTGTGCACAGAGCCGTGCTGGGGAGCAGAGGGTTTCTAACTGCCACTGTCCAGAGATGCACATCCCAGCGTGTGGAACAGCAGCATAGTTTTTAGTGTCTTTGAGACGGAACCAGCCGTGTTTCTGAGGGGGTCACAGAGTGTCGCTCCCTGCAAGTGCGGCAGCTGAGCTGAGTGCCCCCACACCACTCACTGCGCTCGTGCTTGTCAAGGAGCCAAACAAAACCAGGTAACCCTCTTATGCTGTAGCACTGTTTCAGTTTCGATGCAAACTACAATACCAAAGTGAAGAGACACCGAAACGACATATGCCTTTCCTGCCTGGAATTTAACCGTCCTTCCGAACAGCCTGATATGCTGCTGTCTTTCTCAACTCGCTGGCCCCCAGGGTATGCTTTGTTCTTGTTCTTCTCTTCCTCTTTCAGGGATTTCTCTCATCAAGCTTTCAAACCTTCTCATCAGCCTGGTTCAGCTATGGAAGACAACTCTGCACAGTGGTGGAAAAAGAATTTAAAATCCTACTCCGGAGGCGAGTCCTACGTATTGGCTAAGACACATTTGTCAGCGCATACCTCAGGCACATCAGGAAACGCTGCAAATTGGGCTGAAGGGCAGTTTAATTAAGCTGCCTCTTCAGTCATTTACCTGTTGAAAGAGACTGTTACAACGTGATGTACGTTGGACACAACAGGCTGGATTAAGCTCACGAACACACCCAACACAAGCTGCTGACCAGACATTGAATTTACCAAGAGTGCTGCATGCCAGTTTGGCATGCACACATCCCAGATTTTTCACGGCCAGGCTGTAGACTATCTGAGCCTTTTCCAGCTCAGGAGGGTCCTGCAAGGATACTGCCTTTTGTCCACCAAAAGTACAAACTAGCACTTCACCACTGGTAAAGCATGCCTGGCTTCATGCCCACGCTTCTGCAGAGAGGAGCGCAATTCAGTTCTTCAATCAAAGTTTCACACCACCTTTTCCGAAATGGTTTTCTTGAGAGGTTTACTGAGTGTTTTCCTCTGAAGCACAGTAAATTGAGCATTGCTGGAACTTGTCCTGACAGCCAACAGTGTCAAGATGGCATACCTGCAGGTGAAGATACGCCGCGGCAGGGTTTATGGGGCATGCTCCCTGATGCCTGGCAGTCCCACGTGGAGGAAGAGCAGATGCCCCGCTCTGCAGCACCGCAGCACGCTGATGCCGGAGTGAGCAGCTCTGGGACAGGCTGAGCTAAACATTTCCCTTCAGCTGGGATTCAGAAGTCGGGACAATTGACAGGACAGGGCTTTTTCCTTGTGCTTTTGCAAGCAGCCAGAAGAACGCATGCTTTCTGGTCTGAGATGCTGTGTGGCTATCGGTGTCTGGCTTTCGTAACTGTCACTTGTTATTGTTACCTCACAGGGAATAGCAGGCAAGCAAGGAAATAAACCCCAACCCAACATGTTTATTTATTTAAGAAGTTCTTATTTGACAAATGAAAAACTAAAAATCAGATAAACGTGAGAACAAGCTGCTGTGGAAAAAAAAGTACCTAGCTGTAACTCAGAAAAAACACCCAAATTGGTGGTCTTGCAATATGATCAGAAATAAAGGAGAACAAATATACAGTGTGAATACAGGTATCTGTCATATCTGATCTGTGAAAGAACAACTTACATTCCTGCTCCTGTGTGGGTTATAGCTCAGATTTCAAAGCTCCGACTGCAAAAAGTGTAGGAATTTGTTAAAAACATCACTGCCCTTAACTAACAGGCATATTATAACTCTCAGACTGTAATTTATCAACTATGTAAATTGAAAGAGATTGATCACGAGAGGCTTCACAAGTCCTATCCTGCTGTTAATATTCAATAGTGTTTTAACATACTGAAGAGTTTGTGTTGCCCAGAACACTGGGGTGCTCTGATTTACCAGCTATGATTGATTATGTTTCTGGTAGTACAGACGGGCTGAAGTTTTGGTCAGGGGAATTTCTTGATACGATGGAATAAATTCTCAGCTGCCACATCAGGGCACAAGGGTCCTTCTCCCTGGGGAGAAGGCAGCACATGGTTTTGCTGACGGGTGCGTGTCTGTTGTATTTGGGACCATACACACAGTTCTCCCTCTCCTCTCTACGTGCTTTCAACTATATTCTCCTAAAGGAAGCTTCCAGTTATCAGTTACAAACGACCAATGTAATCACAGTTCCCACTGAAATGGCAAGCAGGGACTGCCAGTCAACTGGTGAAAGGAAGAAGGTTGCTGGATCCAGCCACTGCTTGACTGGTCTTGCTAAAGTTTCAATTCTGACCAATCCAGCGTGGAAGCAGAAGGATGAGAGAAGAAATCATATAGAGTCTTGCTTCTCTGTCAGATCAGTGTAGAGTTCAGGGACTCACTTGCATTCCTTTGCATGTAGAAGAACTGGGAGAAGAACAAGAACAGAACCACGAGTGAATTCCACTTGTCACGTGTGCTGAAGCATGGTCCAGCCTTTAGGCAGCAGATGGCAGATGAGTGATGTTGGTCACTTCTGAAACAAAACACGCTCACATACTTTTCCCAGGCTCATCCTGTCAACTCAGCTTCAGAATTGGGGATGCACTCAGTGGGGATCTTTGCCAGGTTCAGCCAGGGTAGACAAGGGGAAGATCTCTATTCTAGAAAGAATCATTGCCATGATCTCAGCAAATCAGGGCATATGTGTTCCCAAACCACTTGGAGTTCTGCACCCGCTTCCATGGCTTAGACCGCCTGCAGGCCTGAGATGGCTGCTGGCAAAGATGGTGCCTGCACACGCTCCTGAGCTTGGCTTTGTTGGCAGCTCCGTTGTGAAACTGGCTGCCACAGGTGAGGGCTGCAGTGGGGTACATGGCCACTGGGATCACATGGGCCATCTTTCTGAGATGCCAGCAAGGTGAAGGTTGGCCAGAGCTACTAGGAGCCATGAAAGGCTTCCTGGCCTCTGAATGCATTGCTCTGTAAAATCAGCTTGCTTTGGCCTTCTTTCTTACACGTTGGGGTTTTTGTGTTTGTTTGGTTTGGGGTTTTTTTGTTTGTTTTGGTTTTTTTTTAAATGAACAATTTTTTGTAATATTTTGTATCATGTCGTGCAGGTTATCATCCATGACTACATGCAGATATTTCATTACTTTGTTTTTTAGGTGGTGATTTGGACTCAACTCCAATTCTTTCAGCTAGAATTGGGACCGTATAGAGAAATGTTTCCTTTCCTGTTAAATACTTATGAGCAAAGTTCAAGAGTTAAAGAGCACATTATGCTCAAAAGACATCACTCATTGACAGCAGAGAATACACAGGACTAACAAAGGCAAAATCATCCATCTTTCCTCTGACCTCATTCTGCTACAGACGTTCATTACTGTGGGGATGTTTTCATACACATGTACTTATTTTACAGCTGGAATATAGTATTTCTCCCCACTGCTGGAAATGGAGACTCTCCTGCTGGTTCAGAGCAGAGACTCTTTTTGTTGGAGCAGAACGTTCCCTGATTGCTCAACTGGATGTGGAACAGCTCACAAAGCTGAGAGGTCTCACAAACATCACCTTCCTGCTACCTCTGTTCACAAGGCAGGAGTTCTCGTGTGATGACAGTTAAACAGGTGAGAAGTCTCACTGAATCACACTGAGAAATTTTCTCCTTGCTGGAGCGAGACAGTGTGCTGTGAAAAGCTGTTTGAAAGTGAACAAGTCTCAGCCAAAATAAGTGAGAGGTGACAGGTTTGGTCCTGCACGTTACATTCCTTTGTAAACCAGAGAGGTGCTTTCTGTGAAGATTTTCCATGGTCCATTACAAAAAATAATCTTATCTTGCATGTATGCTGTAGACAGAGACTGCTTAACTGTAGTGGTGGATGGGATTTACAAGGAAAGCTACACTTCTGAAGCAAGAGGGAAGAAAAAAGGCTTCATACATTTAAAGGACTACATTTCAGACTGTTGAAGGATAAGAAAATAAGTTTCACTAAGCATTACTAACAACACAGGAAGCTACCATCAGAATCTCGAGCACGTACTAGGAAAAATTTTCTAAGTCACAGGAGCAGGCTGCAGGGCATCAGGGTTCTCCTGTTCTGCATAAAGCTTAGGGTATGAATTGAGGGGAAACATTCTGCTTAATATTTGGCAAAACTATCTCTATATTCTGCTTCGTCATCATCCACAACAGCTCATGGCTTGTGCACTGGAGAGGAAGGAATTGCTAAGGAGGAAGAAGGGCTGCAGTTGCAGAAGTAATGACCCTAAGTTGCAGCCCGAGACTTTGGTTAGGTTTTCGGGAAAATCATAACCCAAGCCTCAAATCCTGTGTTGCAGAAGCCATTTTTCTACCACAAGAGTGAAAACCAGTCTTTCAAATGTCAGATCTAAGAAATTGGAGGCATTTTGCCTGGGTAGTGTAGACAAATCCAATTTTTATTACTGGGGGAAAATAGAAGCTAACAATTAAAAATAAAAGCTGTAACTAGAACACACGTAATTTTCTCCTTATAAAAATATAAACCCTCCATGTATACGTGGGGAACATACTAGCTGATACATTATGGTTTACCTCTATTTATTGCTAACTTGAGGCTAATGCCTTCACTCATGAGTCAAATCATATTCTTTAAGCAACATTGACCTAAACAGACTTGCAAGAGCAATGAAGTACTACTTGAGTACTCCTTTGGGGTGTCAGCACCTGGCCCTAGAAGCTGCATTAATTTTAAATATACTTTAGAAAACACAAAAGTGTTTAGACATTGCCACTTCTGATCGTTAAATTGCTATGACAAACTTTGCCAACTGGCCCACGCATACACAAAACAGAACGACAAATGTTTGCATCCAGCACAGAGCAGTTACAGAATAAGCCTTATATGCTTGCATGTACACACACACACTTCAGCTTTTTGAAGGAGAACCAACTGGAACAAAAGACAGTCCAGAAGCTTTTCCCATTGAGCTGAAACAAAGGCTTGGGTAACGGCTTGGGTAACATGGCTCTGCTCGGTGCTCTCTACAAAACAGTGCATCTAACTGGAAGCAAGGCTGTGTGAGTCCCTAAGGAGGTAGCAAGCATGCAGCTGCTCTAGTAAACAGGGCAAGCTGGTGGGAGAAGTGTTTGGCAGCCTTTTGAGAGATTGGGTGGTTAATGGAAAACGTGATCCAGAACCTGGAGCAAGTGAAAGCATTTCCTTGTTAACACATCTTCGGTATTTGCCCAGAAAATGCACTCTCCAGCTTCATTTGCTACCTGATGCCCCCCCTGCAATCAATGGCATGTAGAGCAAGCCGTAACAATGTGAGACAGGGCACAGCGAAGGGTCCTCTCGGCTCCTCCAGACCCACATCTCTATGCCAATAAACACAGAGTTGTATCTGTTAGGGTATATCAGATAGTTACAACTTCCAAAACCTTTTCACCAGCAGAACAGAGAGAAATGAAAACTCTGAAGGTACCAGTGAAATGCAGGCAGGAAGGCAGATCCATTCTGCTGCTGAGGAAGCCCGAGGCCACCAGTGACCAAGAACATCCAAGCAGACGGAGGGACTTATTCTTGGGACCAGAGCCAAATTGAATGTTTCTAAAAATAAATAAATAAATCATTAGTACCATTAATATTTGTGTTTGGGGTAACAACCGTAGTGGATTGCTTTTCTGACTAATCCCCTAGGCGAAAATGAGTGCTAGGAGTGAAGAGCTATCACCCAGGAGAGGTTTATTAAAGTTGTCAGAAATATTTTTTCTTCTCTCTTATTTGTCTATGTCCTGATTTCAACCTGAGAGTCACAGGATCACAAGATCACAGCCCTGTTCAGGCTGGGAGGGACTTCAGGTGTCTCTAACCCAACTTTCTGCCCAAAGCAAAGTCACTTGCAGGATCAGACCAGGTGGCTCAGGGCTTTATACAGCTGTATCTTGAAAACCTCTAAGGATGCAGACCACACAGTCTTCCTGGGCTTCTGCCCCACTGCTTGGCTGTCTTCATGGGCAAGCACTCTCTCCTTACATACAGTCTGATCCTCTCTTGTTTTAACTTAGGCACATTCCCACCACACAATACTGTTAAGAGCCCGTCTCCATCTTCCTGAGTCCTGCTGGGGAAGGCAAATATACCAACAGGCATAGTCACAAAAACTAATATGATGGGAACTTTTACAATCAGATTTACTATGAGCATATTATCAGGCTTATTTTCTGAAGGTAGTGTTCATGTAAAGTAATACAGCTTTAGCAAAATAGACCAATTCTGACAGAATATAGGGACACAATCCTAGAGATTAGACTTTTACTAAAGACAGACCAATCTGACTATGTATGTAAGTACACAAAAGCTCTCCAAATATTTGATGCTTGCATGGCCACTCCCCCACCCCAAGCACAGCAGTAGCTCCGTGTTACAGATCTTTTTTTCAATGCCACTATTGCAAGGAAGAGTACATCAATATTCTCTACAACATCTTTTGAAAACAGACATGAACTAGGTAGGAGTATAGAAGGTGGAAAATCTTCATAGATATAAAAAAAGAAGTGTTGTAAAGCAGATGGTGATCAGTTGTTCAAGTCAACTAAAAGCAGTCATTGGTTTTCTTTGCATGAAAGATATTAGCAAAAAATCCAAGTTATGAGGGCAGTAAGGGGCGAACCACAGGGGGACTCTGTGAGAGCAGAGTAGGCTCAGTAGAGCCTTTCAAGAAGTTAACATCTGTTGGAGTTGAAGGGTCTACCCTGGGATACTTCTGCTTCAAGACAAGAGTTAGATGGTCTCATGGATGCAGCTTTTCTTTGTCACCATGAAGGGTTAGCTCCCAGGCTTTTAATGTCACATGTGAATCTACAGTTCAGAATTTTTTTTAAAAAAAAGCCACACAAACCCCCGAAAAGATAACTGACTGCTGGAGATAAAAGCATAGAAAAATCATGAGGCTGGTGCAAGGACAAAAAGGAGAGCCAATAAGTAAGGAAGTTAAAGACCTGAAGGGCAACAGAGAGATGAGTGCTGGGAGGAGTAAGGCCATTCTTGAATTTGCTGACAAAGTTGGCAAGCAGTACTGTGGAGCATCATAGATGCTTTCCAAGCCATAAGAGTTGATTGTTTGCCAGCAGACTCACAACTTCACAGAAGGAACCATGGATGGGACAGAACCTAAGAGGAAGCGTAACAGCCTTGGGCTGAGAAATGCTTCTATCAGCAAAGACTTTGCACTTTTGGGTGGTAAGTACCATTCACCCCCATTACAGACAAGGGACAAGGTAACAGAAACCAAACTGTAGGTTCTTGGGTGTCAGGATCGGCTCCTTTGAAGCCCAGCAGAAAAAATGTTTCTTCATTAGCTATGGAGTTGTACGTTAGCTATTAGTCAGAAGGCCACATGGAAGAGGATCCTGGCTCTGCCACAGCTCTTGCCCCACAAAACCTGATTCTTGAGCTCCAGTGTCAGGATGTGTTCAGGTTGGCAGGACAGAATCCGACTGGCAAATTAGAGCAGAATCTGGCAAAGTAACTGTAGCTGCTACAGACCTGTGCTTATAAACCTGTACTTGCATTACACAGGGGGCAGGGCCAGGAGTTCGAACGCCTGCCTCCTGCACCGCTCCCAGGGGAACAGCAGAAGAGTCACTCACATAGCTACAACGGGCTTAAGGGTGTTGAGTGATGGAATGAAAATATATTTACCATGAAACAAGACAATCTGAATCCAGAGCACTTTTTCAACCATCTACAGAATATTTAATTGGTATTAAATTGGAGACTGTATAGTGTAAGCAGAACCCTTCAATTCTACCATGGCAGTCTAACCACAGAAAAAAGGAAACCCATAACTGTCCTTATGAAGTTGAAGCCTGTGGGTTTGGATTAAGAAAATAACATGAATTATTTTATTTATTTTTTTTAGATCAAAAGTTCAGTCTGGTTTCTTTTGCAGATTCTCCATAGCTCTGCCCTGCCGGGCTTTGACTGAAAGGAACAGCAGAAGTGTCAAAACATCTCGTCTATTCCTCTTCTTGCAACATTTCTGGCCCAGCCAAACCCAGGATCCTTCTGCTCCCACTGACCAGCGGCTGCCTGAAGTCTGTTCTTCCAGGACAGTTATTTAAGGGGTGTGACTGTCAGGGGCAGCCAGGCGGTGTTTACATCCTCTGCCGATCCTCTTTCCCAGAGCTTGCTGTCATGCTCCCAGGGGCATGCGTGCCCAGATAGGGCAGCGCCTCACCAGCCTCCCCAAACCCTACTAAAGACGACTATTTTGCTGCAGCAAAGGGTTTCCTCCCACTCCTTTTTGTGCAGCCACACGTTATACATCCCCTAATGTGGGGAAGAGCTGCAGACATGGATCAAAGCTGCTAATAGAATCATGGAATAAATGAGGCTTAATAGGCTAACTACTTCAAATGTGATTAAAGTTACAAGAAACCAATCCTTCTCCTTAACCAGGCCTGGCAGTTCCAGGTTAAAAACTGATTTTGTGAGGTTAGATGCTCCTCTTCCACATTAGTCTACTTTCTGTATTTTCCCCCTGTTCCCACAAGCTGCAATTTGCACATTTCCCAGCAGAACCCTGCCAAGCCATCAAACAGACAAGCTGGCAGCTTCAGGGACTCGGCAGCAGTTTTAAGCAGAAGAGAAGGAGCCGGCCAGCTACTCAGCTCCCTTCCCCCTCCCAGCAAGTCTCTGCCACAGCTTTGTAGGTCCCTGTACTTTTATTCACCTTGTATAACGAGTAATTTATCAAGTCTGCCTCTCCCTGTCACTTGCTGTCCTGTATATTGTATTGATTTAAAATACAGGAGACACTACACTGGGAGCGTTCCCCTGCAGCAGATACCGCGTGCCATTGCAATTTTCATGTTCATCTTTGAAGGTATTCCACATATTAAAAATATGAAACAAGATTATTTTTTTCATGCAAATTAAGAGTTATTGTGACAGAGGGTGAACTGAATTTAAGAGAGATTAGCTACAGTAGCGATGGATCTGGTGTGTGTTTGTATTTTCTCATTTGTGTAAAATACACTGTGTTATCGTTAGGTGTTTGTAACCAGCCAGCACTAAGTTCAGGATGGGAGACTACATGTAATTGATGCTACCTGGATTATGATGAGATTAAATTGCTAAAGTGGAGGGGGGGGGGGGGGGGGGGGGGGGGGCAAGTATTTAGGAGACATTTTGTAACACTTGTTGGATTTTTAAAACATCCATCATCCAAACAACATCAGTAAGGTTAAGACCATTTGCAAAGCCCATACCGCCTGGTAAGGGACAGCTTTCTTAAAAGGAAGAGTTAATAATCAGAAGGGACCTCCACAGAGGTCTGTGTAATTGAGACCACCAGGGAAGGTGCCCAGGGATTGAGCCTGTCACAACAGGAGAGCTAGGGGACCTCAAATGAAATTAACAGGTGGCAGGCTTAAAACAAACAAAAGGAAGTACCTTTTTTTAACCCATTACATTATGGAAATTCATTACCACAGGATGTTGCAGATGCCAAGAGCTCACACAGCTCCAAGAACAGATTAGACAAGGTAATGTGAGAAAATTAACCAAAGGCTGAGGCACACGAGGCACAGGTCCCTGCTGTAGGGCATCCCTGAGCCACCGACGGCAGGAGGCAGGGCAAGCACACCAGGACAGCATCTCTATACCCTTGCCTGTTCTTGTTGCCTCCCTGACATGTCTGTCCTTGGCTACCAGCAGAGACAGGACATTGCTCCATGGGGCCCTTTGATTTAAGCAAGAAAGCCATTCTTACACATCGATGTTAACTGGCAGCCAATGTGCCAATTCGGGCTGATACAGCACTCCCACCTGGCCTGCTCTCTTTTCCCAGAGGAGCCCAGAAATAGCTGTTCAAGAAGCAAATACCACCCAGCTGGCTCAGCTACATTCACATATAACCCAGAGTGGGGATGAACGGCAGCTGCTGTGGGTGCAGCCTCTGCCAGGCAGCTTCCCCGACTCCCCCTGAAGCAGCAGCCATGGGGCTGGCAGGCTCCCATCCCATCTTCTGCTCCCAGGCAAGCAGGGAGAACCTTAAGGGGTTTGCCCAAGGCAGGACTGAGAGAAGCATTTGCAGCATGTGGGAAGGGAGAGAGGCTTGGGCCAGACCAGTCTGAGCACTTGGAGTGTGAGAGGGTGATGCGTCCTGCCCATGGCACAGAAGATGTGCACCTACAGCCCAGGCTTAACTACTGTGAACACCGGAGCACGTTGAGCCTCGCCTATCCATTGAAACATGCCAAAAAAACTAAAATACAGACAAAGTCTTCCACATCTCTTTTCTACACTCCTAGTATACATCCACCGAAGGCAATGGCAGCTCTGCTGTCAGCTGCCAGGGCATAGGGTCAGCCAAAAAATGCAGGCATGGTGCTACAAGGCTTTTCCCCCCCCTTATTTATCATTTTTTTTCCCTCCTTATGTTCCAGACCAGAATTACATGGCAAATACATTATCTGGTGGATTAACCTAAATAAAATCTCTACTCCAGCTTCTGGAGGTAGCCACCTGATCTCCTTATTCAGCATAGATTATATGCTTTTAAGGTCTTTGAATGGCAGAAGCCAGAAATACCCCATAAAACATAAGGTACATCTGAATACATTTGATTTTTGTAAGATGGTGTTAATATTCAAGGAACCTGAGAAGTATGAGTTCATCATCAAGTGTTCCAAAGACTGATCAATGTTCATTTATGAATGCATGTATAATATATATACATATCAGTCATAAGTTCATGGGTTACATGCCTGTAAAGAAATCTGTGAAAACTTAAACAAGAAGCTGTCATCCCATCAGCCTTGAAAAGCTGAGACAGCAGAGAAAGGTACTTTGTTAATGGAGCTCTGGTTCTATTTTTGCTTTCTACTTAATGATTTTCCTTCTGCCTTTTAGTTATTTCAGCTACTTTGCAATTTAAAAACAGCTATAACACAGCAGAATAAAATACTTTGTGTTTCTAGAGACCCTTTGAGAAAAATGGATCAGAACTTTCCTTATAGCCTCCCTCTGGGCAGTATTGCCTTTTCCAAAAGGTTGGTGGGTTGGGTTTTTTCCCCCCTGCTCTGGTTTCACAGAGTCAAGTATCTTTCTTTATGCAGCAGGAATTAAGCAATTATGAATAGCTTCATGAGGAACAACATATTTTGGACACATATACATAGCTACTGCAACAACTTTTCAGCAAACACCACACTATCTCCTCCAGAAAAACTCATGGAAAGGGACACACACAGCCCTTTTTCTTGAACAGAAATCCCTTACCTTTCTAAAGCATTAAACACGTCAGTTCTTTAAAATACAGCCTGCTGTATAAATCACTGAACAATGGAAGGGCTCTTAAAGAACCAGAAATGCATCAGGATTTACTGCCATGGATGTATATTCTTTCAAGACTCCTCCAACAATTTTTTTTTTCCATTTTCCCTTTTCAGTGCCTGATGAACAAGGTCCCGATTCCTGTCCCTGCAGAGGGCAACAAAGAGCTTTGCTACTGGTCAAATGATTTGATTTGCACCCTAATGAAATGCTGTGGCCAATTATACCATGCTGTGGCTACCAGCCAGCCCAAAGCCCCCGGTGGCCCATCGCCTCCAGGAGTGTGGTACTGCTGCCTGACCATGGGATGCTGCACCAGCCGGGAGCCGGGCTCCACATCCCAGCCTTGATTCTTCTGACTTACTGACCCATGTGTCTCATGGGGGAAACCTATAAACCCTGTAGAAAAAGGAATGCAGGCAGGAAAGCTAGATCTGTGATCATTCAAAACATCATATGATGTTTTTTAAGTCGTCGGGGCTTTTTCCCCTCCTCTAACGCAGCTGAAGAATTAGGCTTTCAAAAATCTTGAATCCATAAATCAGTTGTTTTTTGGAAGAGTAAAATATTGACTTCACAAAAGTGCAGGATAACACATAAAATAAAGTTACACATAGAAACAGTTTTCAGTGTTACATTTCACATTTTTTGCAGGAGATGTTATTAGAAAGCCTGAAATATTTAAGTACCCAGCAATGCAAGCTGCATTCTGCTACATACAGAATATTTATTCTTATCCCTATCTTTCCTCCCCTACCTATAGGGGTAACTACCACTTCATCTGAACGCCCACAGTATATCGGTGCATCTGTGTGTTGGAGTGGGGGAGAGCTGCACTCACTCCGCTAGAGTGGAAGTTTCCAGCATGCCATATGCATTGTGGCTCGCAGCACAGCTCGTGCCCGCAGGCTGACAGGCTCCCGTCCTGTATCTCTTCATTATCCCCAGCCCCTGACAGCACGGTGAGATGGGCAGGCAGCAGGAGATGCACCAGTCCGCATCTCAGCTGCATGAATCGGGGCTATCAGTCATCAGGTAAAGGATTATCCTGGCAACTTTGAGAGATGTTGAGGAAAATACAGCAGAGCCTAAAACAGCAGGTGAAGGAAAACCTACCAGAGGTCTCTGTTGGGTGTGTGAGCTGTGTGCCCTGGCTACCTTCAGCTGCATACAGTTAAGCGCATGCAGAGATGGCTACCAATGTGCACACCTACATTGCCCAAATACCTAGAGTCCTACCAAATCATAGGATGGTTTGGGTTGGCAAGGACCTTAAAGACCACCTATTCCCAACCCCCTGCCATGGGCAAGGACACCTTCCACCAGACCAGGCTTCTCCCAGCCCTGTCCAGCCTGGCCTTGGGCACTGCCAGGGATGGGGCATCCACAGCTGCTCTGGGCAGCCTGTGCCAGTGCCTCACCACCCTGTAGTAAAGAATTTCTTCCCAATATCTAATCTAAACCTGCCCTCTTTCAGTTTAAAGCCATTTCCTCTTGTCCTGTCACTACAGGCCTTATTAACAAGTCTGTCCTCACCTTTCTAATAAGCCCCCTTTAGGTACTGGCAGGTGCTTTAAGGTCTGCCTGGAGGCTTCTCTTCTCCAGGCTAAAGAATCCCAACTCTCTCAGCCTGTCTCCATGGGAGAAAGGCTCGAGCCCTCTGAGCATCTTTGTGGCCTCCTCTGGGCTCACTCCAACAGTCTGTGTCCTTCCCACGTTGGTGGCCCCAGAGCTGGATGCAGCGTTGCGGGAGGGGGTCTCACCAGAGCGGAGCAGAGGGGCAGAATCCCCTCCCTCGCCCTGCTGGCCACGCTGCTGGGGATGCAGCCCAGGGCACGGGGGGCTTTCTGGGCTGGGAGCATGCAGTGCCAGGCCATGGTGAGCCATTTGTCCACCAGAACCCTCAAGTCCTTCTCCTGAGGGCTGATCTCAATCCATTCTCCACCCAGCCTGTATTGATACTGGGGTATCAGTATTAACCTCTGAAGTTTTGGTGTGGGGTTTTTTTGTTTGGTTGTTTTTTTTGATTTTTCTTTCCCCTTTTCAAATTATAGGTAAGACTAGGGAGCTGAGCAGCAACACAAGCCAGCCCCATACTGCAGTGCCTTGTTCCAGAAGGACAAGCCAAACACCCCTTGTTAAACAGCTCTCCATCACATCTGCTGGAAAGCCTTGCTCAGGTCCTGTAGCTGAGATGGGCTAAGGATAAGTGCAGGGAAGCAGGTAGGATGGAGCAATATCTATCAGCAGAAAAACTGACAGATTTCAATGGGGTAGTGCAGGATTGCTTTTGGCAATGCCAATCTTTTTCAGGTCAAAGAGCCCGGGAGAGCTCATCCCACGTTCACGCAGGGTTTGCTTCCCACAGGCTTAGCACTTCATGAGTACAACCACTCCCTCAGGTGACTCAGGTTTTCACATATCCAACAACAAACACATTTGCAAGTTCAGGGCCTAGAACATGTTTAGAAACTTCAAGACCTGGGGAAAAAATCCTGGAAACATATACAGAAAAAGTTAACATTGGAAGATTTATTTTTTCCCCTGGGCCTGGTAGGGAAAAATTGGGGGTGGGGGGAAAAAGGAGGCTTTCATGTTAAATACTCTGACTCAGAATGAGCAGTGAAAATATGTTTAAAGCAGTGTTTACAATTATACTGGAAATTTTCCCTGAAATAGATGTTTTTTCTGAACATCTCCTTCCATCCCCTCCCCCTCTGTACTTTCCAAGGAAAATATTTTCTTTCCAAACTTGCTATATTTCCAAAATTTTTACATCTGTGAGAAGATTAGGGCTGGGGATAACACTAGGATAAAGATCTGGGCCAGTAAGGTAGGATAAAATAAGGCAGACACGTCATAAAATAAGGATTATATAGGAGAAACTCGAGGTGAGGTGTGTGGCTGGTACAGTCATGGGACCCTGACTGGGGCTGGGGACCTCTGACTGCTCCTGGAAGCCCCCCCATGAGGCTGGCAGCCTTTGCAGGTGTGGGTGAGCTGACTTGGTTTAATCCTGAAGCTCACTAGCTTCTTGCTGTAACAACCAGGTCAGATCTAACAATTCCTACCATCCAGAACAAAGGGATAAATTAGTTTTAAATTTAAACCAGAGTGTGTCAAAGCTTCGCCGGATGCAGCCACGGACCGGCAGAGGCAGTGCCAGGGCTCAGGCAGACAGCGATCCTGTCAAGGGAAAGGGTGCCCATCTTAATCTTTGTTTCTGGAAATTATTTTTCTTTTCTGTATTATAGAGCTACAACTCCACTCACTGCATTTCTCTTTGAAAGCCACCGACATCTGAGTTCTTGTTTTGTATAGAGGTCACCACCACTCTTGATTTTTATTTTCAAGGTGTAATTCTGACTTCCTACCTCAAGGATATGTCAACAGTTAGCAAATGCACTTGAGAACACTGGTGTGTGGGAAAGCACCATCTTCAGCATTTGGTACAGCTATTAGTATTCAAGAGTAAAGTAATTGTATGCATTTATTTTATATACTAATACTTTATAAATTACTAAGTATATTTAGCTATACTAGCTAAATACATGCTAGCTAAACCCAGTAGACTTTTTTGTTTATAAAGAGATAAAACTTCATTTTCATAAACACATAATAAAGACAAACATTTTGTTTTCCCCAAATTTCTCTTTGCTTTTCCTCTAATAATAATAAAAAATTCTAATAATAAAAAAAGGAATCTCTAACAGTCCTCTTTTCATTAAAAAGACATATAGATGTTCTACCTTTTCTCACCATAACATTTGCATAGTTCAAATCAACCTAGTAACGATGTGCTCACAGTAAACATAACATAGCTTGCACTCACCAGTCTCAAAGCACCAGAGAAAAGTACCTCAGCCCAGGATAACATCCCACAGCCATTTGCTTTTAGCCATGGAACCAAACTTGTTGGAGGTCTACTTCCCCTCCCTAAATAATGAGAAAGCTAATTACATTTCACAGCCAGGTGTGAGTCAGAAAAGCCTTTCCTAATGTAACTCCCTGTAAGGACCCAGCTGACTTCAAGAATGTGTTTTTGGAAACTCAATTAAGAGCATGCCTCACCTGTGTTAATAGTGAGGCCAGACCTTGGAAAAAATTGTGCCTAAATTCACGTTATTTGACACTATCTGTAACTTTTATATGTGTGTGTGTGTGGGCGGGGGATGTGTGGGTGTGGGTATGTATACAGATATAAAAACCCAATGGTGTCGCTTGTTAGGTTCATAGAGATGATAACCACAGTTGAAAGCAGGCAGGAAAGTTTGACACAATAAATGTATGGAGTGTAGGAATTCATCGGTAGCAGTGCTCATTGCAGAGGCGTTTATCCCTGGTTGCTCTCACAATTCTTCCTCCAGTGGCATGGTTGTGCAGCAGCCTTCCTCACACTGCCGCACAGGTCTTGCTTCACTTTGCACCATCCATTTATTACAAATACCGAGTCCTCGTAACTCCTCATACCTACAGGTCCGTGGCCCCGTAGTGGTTAGAAAGGTTGGACAACAGTAAGTTACACTCGGTTAGCACGCATCCATCCTCAGGAATTCACTCTGGGGAGCCACACCTTAACATGGAGCTGAGCAGTATCTCAGTTACACCCCCAAGTAACTCAAGGTCAAGGCTAAGAGTAACTCCCAGGTACGTAGCTAGCTTGCCACACTCACATATTTCACCATTATTTGTGTAAGGTACCACAACCGTGCTGTGGGTTATCCGCTTATAACGTCCACACAAATGCGTCGCAGCCTTCACCGGCTCTCCTCTGCTGCCCATTACAGCTCAGAAAAGAGTTGAGAGATGAACACTTGTTTCAAATATCTGTATTAATGTAAACTTAATTTCTCCTTGAAGGTTTCTACAAACCTTTCATGATTATTTTATATGGATCCGCCCAAACTCAACTTCCCTAGTTGTGAAAATCCACAGAATAAAATTCTTCCTACCTCATTCACCCTCAACAAATTTCAGCTGAGCTGCAACCCAACTGCTGACATTCACAATTCAGAGAATTTAATTTCTGCCTTTATAACTCACAGTTCTCAGTGGGAACAGTTGCATCGATCATGCTGTTTTGCTTTTGTTCCTGATTGCACAATATAACAGTGTGACCATACCAGAGTGAAATTTTCATGTTACACCCAGATACGGATTTCAAAATTTCTTCTCTGTTGGCTTATTACTTTGGCCACCAAAAGAGGGAAGGAAACAATACTATGTAATTAACAAATGCAACATACATATTTACATGAAATATTAAATTTTTACAAATTAAACTTTTAAATTGGCATAAGCTAAATGTAACAGTTGACGGTTACACAACAAATACACCATTTCTTTAAACTCTTCTGACTGGATCTTTTAAAATACACACCATAGGCAGGACTTATTGATTATTCAGTATAACTGCATCAGTGGAAGGAGGGAGATAGAAGTGAGGCCAGGGGAACATGCACAGAGCCTTCTATCTCTAAAAAGCTTGGCAGCAAGCTCCAGCTCCAGCTCCATCCAAATATCCTTTTGTCAAGCGCAACTTGTGTATTTCTACCTAATCCATAGGCTTTTTGAGCTCCCACTGGACTAAACCAACCTCACCAACACACTCCTGCCCTACGCAAAACAGCTCAGAAATATTTAGAGGAGCCATCAGGATCGGCGTCCTGATGGGTTTCAGGCAAGATTCATCCTTGGCAAAAGCTTTCTAGCGGCATGCTGCAGGTTTAAGTTCCCCTGGATATCTGCCCTGGTCTTCTTGGAGCTGTGCCTAAATATCTAATGACATCTAGGTAGAGAGGAGAGTAAATGTGCTTTCTCTGGCCCCGAAGGCTCATGCCGGAGAGGGGAGCAGCAGGGAGCTGGCAAACCCCGGGGGAGGTTTCAGAAGCATGGTCCTTTCCAGCCTAGCCCTGCCAGCCTCAGGCACTGAAGTGTTTTGGGGATGTGGGTTTCATTTTTCTGTCCATTCGTAGCAGAGGTAGAAGATGCCCAGCTGTTTTGCTGGCCTGCCAGTCTGTTCCCATCCCTCACGCAGCCCTGCAGTGTGCAGCCGGTTAAACCGCGCAAAGAGCAAGTACATCGTTAGCCTTCCACCAGAAGTTGTAGTTTACCCACAATTTACATCAGTATCAATTACTAGACTGGGGAAAGCAGTGGAAGATCCAGCCTTTTGTGGAAGTAGTTAGGTGGTATGGGGAACACACGTGAAGGGCTTCGCAACGGCTCCCATCTGCTGGCTTGCAGAAAGATGCACGAGCCCAGTCCCTCATCCCAGCACTCGGAGGTGAACTTCACATCGCATTGACTGAGATGTATGGATGTTATTTATTTTAATAATGCTGGGTGAAACTAATCTGTGTTTTCTCAGAAGGAGCACATGTATCTGAGTGAAAAATAAAACCAAACTGTCTTTCAGGGGGCGGGGGGCGGAATATCTTAGGAAAAGTTTTATGTAAATAAAGTGAAAATCACTTAAGAATGAGATATTGAGGGACATTGGAGTCATCAGCAAAACTAACAGCTTAGGTGTCTTGGGCTTGAGCGGCCCCTCAGCACAGCCCCTCACCCTGACAGGCCATGCTGTTCCTCCTCCCGATGACTGCTAAACTCGGGGGAAGGGGCCATTTGCAGCTCTGCTCAAGGAAAACTAATCTTCTGTGGTGCTCCACCATACATTCTGGCTTTCTCTATTAACAAACACAGTCCTGCACTAATGACATGCCAGACCTGTACCATGAACAGGAGCCACTTATTTTCTGAGGGAGAATAACACTTTTTTCCCCCTTTTTCTTCCCCCTCACCTCTAACCCCCTGTGTGCTCTACTCTAATGAAAGGTCAGAGGTTAGGACTTTATTTTCCTCCAGACCATGAATGCTATATAGCATCAGCACGAACAGTTCAATGACCCCTGTGTGTTCTGAAGCCACTGAAAAACGAAAACAAATGTTAATCTGGGGTCTGGCTCAGGCTCTCATGGCTGATCTATACTTATGGAGCACATTAGGGCCACTTACATCATCGGAGCGAGGGCTGACCCCTGACCCTGCTCCGTTTTCAGATGGCCTCGCTCCTTGCAGGGGGGGCCTGGTGCCGCTGGCCCCAGGGGTCGCCACTCCTGCCCCTGTGGTGCCCGCTGCCGTGCACGTGCAGCTTACACAAACCAGAGCAATCGCCAGCACACATCAATGGCAGCGCTCCAGTTTGAAAGTAGATGGCTGGAGGAGGTGTTATTAGTACCCCGTGTCAAGCGGTGATTGCTCACATATGGCTGCAGGCTGAATAGCACTTTTGATTCAGGGCAGAGAAAGAAAAAGTTGGTGGTAAGAAGAAAATTTAAAAAAAAAAAAAAAAAAAAGATGAAGGAGGCTTGATCCTACCATTTTCTGATTTGAAGTGGCTGGATTAGAAATAACTACAGCCAAAAAGAAATCAAGTTGGATGTCATTGAGATACCTGTATGTGTCGTCTTCTGGGTTCCTGGGTGGGTGAACTGGAAGTCCTAGTCCAGCGACGTCAAAGCCACATATTCAAGAGCAAACCAGTTGTTTGCCAAAGGCTTCTAATGAAGAAGAAATTCTTCTTGGTAGCATGAAAAAAGAAGCAAGAGAGATATTTTCTCTATAAAATTAATATTAAACAACAGTAATGTTCTTGCATTTAATCTCATCGTTCTGAGGCAGACACTTAATTTCTTTTTCTTTTTCTTTTTTTTTTAATTTTACCCTAGTCTTTTTCCTTTTTCCAATGTCTCTAATGCAAATAAAAACCAGAGGTTTAAGTCTGCACTGTTGAGATCTGAAGATTACTGTTGGTCTATGAATGTGGGCTATGTGAAGACTGTTACAGAATTTGCCTTTCTTTTTTTTTTTTTTCTTTTTCTGGAAAAATATCCTGGATTTAAAATCACATGCCACATTACTTTCTATTTGAATATTTCTTGCTGAAGGACTGCCTAAAAAGCATATGTTGTGCATATACAGTATTGTGCAAGGGGAAAAAAGGAGAGGAGACATGATAGACTAATAAAGTTTGTGAAGTGAAATAAGCAATGAAATAAAGTTCTCCTTTGAAACAGTCAAGCCTCAAAACAGCAGAAAAGCCAATGCGCACTTCATTCGGGAGGGTTGCACTGAACATATTTCTAAGCTCACAGGTACATAAAACCCCGATATTCTAATGTATTGTAATTCTCTGCTTGAGCACTTAAAAACAATGTGCAATTTTCTCTGATTCAACAGGGCTCTTCAAGTGAACAGGCTGAGCACTAGGGGTCAGAAAGCACTAGACGTTCTCTTTCATAAAGCAGCAATTGTTCACAAATTTCCTGCATACTTTGAGTTTCAATACAATTAGTTTCCACTGGGTTTAGAGAATACGATTTCCTATTTGCTTCTGGGGACATCACCTGGTGTTGTATTTGTGACCATTAAACTGATGTTAGCTCTCTTCAGTATTTGCTGTTTTCTTTGTTTCAAATTTCAAGGTAAATCTAATGTCAATATGTAGTGGTTAGCAATTTCATTCAGAATAACAAAACCTCATACCTTGTTATTATTCATGATTTTTATGCCATTTAGGTGAGTCTGGCCTATACTGACTTGGTCAGAAGGTCAGGTCTTTTGTAATGTGATGGATACATATATGGGCTGGTATTACAGAGTCAACATTTACTGTAAGTTCTTAAAGTCCTGTTGGCTGACACTCATGAAAAAACACTACAAGCTTCTTAATGGTGACAACCATAAGTGGGTAGATTAGCTGTAGATGTATATTCACCTTTAAGCTGTAAAACTTGGTAAGACTGAGGAGGAAAAAGCTGATGGGAGGGAAGAAATAAATGCATAGATCACCAGCATTGCTAGAAGCAAAGCATTTTCAATTTAAGCATGTAAAACTTAATTTAAACATGTCTTCTCTTGAGTTTCCCAACTTTTCGTTATTCGTGGTTTGAAATCCACCAGTGATTTTCAACAGATATATCTTGACAGTGCCTTGTACAAACAACCTTAGTCCGGAAAACTTCCCCCCCTGCCCGAGAGCCTGACTCCTGAGCAGTTCACCCAGCAGTCCAAGAGCTGAACTGGCTGACAGATGTCTGCAAGATTCACCATTTTTGTGTAAAATCCTAAATACTGAATTATTCAATTTCACATGTTTTTCCTTAGGCTATAGGATGAGCTAAGTGAGTAATTGAGGTAAGATTGAAAGCACAGTGGGGTGTTGAGGGGTATTTTGCAGAACTGCCCAGGAGAAAAATCTCTTCCATAGAGTGTTTCTTGCCTACATTTCTGGCATCCTTGAAAACCTGTTTAATTTTTTACTTCATTCTAATTTTGAAGTTGTTTAGTGTGTTTCCTCTTTCTTTTTCCCTTGCTTTTCTTTTGGTTATCTATAAAGCAAGAAGCCTTGCACTGACATAGCCTTGTTCCTGTTATCTTCAAAGTCATCTGCAGGTTTTAAGGCTGCGTACCAACTATCCGTGTAATCTGTATAGACCCCCCATATGATAATTATATAACTTATGTAAGTATTTCTGTAACTATGAGTAAGGATACATACCGTTATAATGCAAAGCTGCGTTAGCACCACAAAAGAATATAAAACCATACAAAAATGTAGGCACTTTTTCCTAAATGATCTTACCTGGCATTGTGGCTTTGGATTGAAGTACAGACCTGGATGTGAAAGAAGGACACTCCTTCCACCAAAATTAATTTTCATTACCCAGGTGCCGCTTTCCTTATGTATGGAGAGAAAAAAACCTTGTGTACTTAAAACCTCACTCTTCTGTGAAGTATTTTCTTCTCTTAGATGTATTCTGAACACAGTCTTTCCGTGGGTAGGACTCTAGCAGTCGTCTCTTGAACAGGGGTTATATAAACATTGTGTTACTCAGTCTTGCTTTTTTTCAGGGCCAGATTTTTAATTTGGGTCTAAATAGCCCTTTCATGGGGCTACTAACTGAAGGGACCCAGACAGATTGCTTCTCTCGTATTGTCCTCCCACACCTCCCTGCAGAAGCAACATGCATATGCAGGAAATCCTGGCAGACAGCAATTTGGGAGCCAAACCCTGGAAACGAGGCAAAGCAAGGAGAAAATGCTGGGAGCAAGGCCACGTTTCTTGTTGCCTACCTCCAGGCCTGTCAGCTGGTTAATACAGGCTAGCTCCTTTCCAAACCCACCCGAGCTATGAATCCTCCTTCCTAGGACACATGGCAGCTTTTGAGCAAGAGGGCACGGGGGTATCATCTCAGATGGGGACAAGATTTACTTGTCACTGCTCTGAGTGAAGTGATTCATGTGCTGTCAGTTTGCATCTCACTTTACACCTATCGTAAATACTCTGTCTTCACTCAGAAGTGAAATATAGATATATATAGATAATAGAAAATGCAGGTCCAGGTCGAAGGGGTGGGTGGTTGTGGAGAAGAGGACATAGGTTTAATGGGAACAGACTATCAGAAACCATTTAAAGAAAACAATGGAAAGACAAGAAAAAATTATGAAAAGGAAGAAAACGTGCATTACTTCCCCAGCTTTTAAATATACAGAACTTCCACACCGAGCATCAACTGCTAGAAAACTATTGATCCCACACCAGCATCCTCAGAAAGATTTTGGAAAGTTTGTTCAGTGAGTTAGGTCTGTGAAATTTATGTGAGCTATTTGAAGCAGGAGCTATCTTTTATGTATTTGTACAATATCTGGCACAAGATATTTGTAAATGTCTAGCCAGATAAATGGAGTTATTGGGTAGTGTCACCTAAAATGCAAATACCAATAGCAACAGCAACAATAAATCTCTCTGTACTGAACAGGAATTTAACTTTGAATCACAAGTGGTTTAGCTTCATTTCTTGAAAACTTATGGCATGTATATCTAGCCGGACAAATGAGAGATGCTGGGTCTCATAGCTCTATATCTATAGCTCTAGAGAAGAAGTGCACAGTATGCTGGAAGGCTGAGGAGTAAAACCAATGGGAACGATGGGTCGCCTGCAGCAACACGAGCCAAGAACCTGCTGGCAGGCATGCAGCCGCCTTCTTGTGCACCGCTGAGCCTGCTGCTGCAGCCCAGCCAGCACAGCGCCCTGCCACGCGTGTGCCTGCGCCTCTCCACAAAGCCCTGCCTCAGTTTACCAGGCTGAAAATAGCTCTATTGCATTTTTGTTGTCCTAGGAATTATGGAATCCATGACCAAATAAATATAACATGGCAATATATGGTAATGCTTTATTGAAAGGCAGGAAATATATACCTGTGTGGCTATGTATGTATATATACACCTACATACGCATGTATGAATGCCTGTGTGCATATATGTGAATACATATATATGTATGTATAGATGTGTGTGTGTGTATACAATCACTAAAGACTATAAAACACAAGAGATCATACTATACAACATATGGTAAAGGAGAAAGAGTCGAAATCCAAAATCACTACCCCTACAGGATCTGCACGTTAAGAAACCAATTGCATAAATATCAGAACAGGTATTTTAAGCGAACTTACGGACTCCTATCCCTGTCGGAGTAACCTCCCAAACAAGGACCTTATGGAAACATTTTCTGATCTGTGTTCCTAAAGTGTAATTTATTTATTACATCAACAGACACCCATCTTACTGGAGGGAGAAAAATTTCATATGCAAAACTCTTAGTCTGGATGAAGTTTATTCTTCCTCTCATATTTTTGCTTTTTTTCAGTTTACAAGAATAAGGTCTCTGAAAAAAAGAAGAGAAAAAAAACCCCCAACACCTCTCATCTATGCCTCTAACTTTGTCATCACTGTCTGACACTGTGGCAAATATTGTTTGATACATACAGTCCTTGAACCCCCAGGAAATAAAATGGACTATGTAAACAGTGACAGCAGCAACTATGGATGAATAAAGACCACAGTGAGCTATAATTTTTCCAAACTGAATAGATATACTAGGAATGCACCCCAAAAACAATCAGGGCCTCCAGGCTGTCTCTTCCTCATCTTATCTCCTGGTCCTCGCATTAACATTGATTTCTATTGATTTAATTCCTAGAGTGTCTCAGCTGAGCTCGCTGGTAATATTACCACATTTCCTACAATAAAAAATTGTCTTTCTTTTGAAGACAGTTCCCTCTCAAGAAGTGGGAAAATACGATTGGTTTTACATGCCCAGCGAGTGGCAAAGCTGGGTGTAAAACCTACGTGTACCAGCTCCTCACCCCATGGTCTAAAACAGTTTGGTGCCAACATTCATCTGATTCACCAGTCTACCTGGACGGTGAAAATCCCACCTTAATTATGAGCTAGAAGGAAGGATGACAACCCTCTGTGCTTGCTTTCCTGATTGCAATTAATGCCAGATGCCTGCCTGAGGCAAACACGGGTGTGTGAGCTGACGCAGTGCACACAGGACTCGGGTTTGCCCATCCCGCCTAGGTAATGGGCAGCCAGCCGGAGTGGTGGGATAGTTTCATGAGCACACAGCTGACAAAAAATCCGGGTCTGGAAAGATGGCCTCACCTTTTCCAGATTCTTGTCCCAGGCAAGAGGAGCTGGAGTCAACATCCCAAAACTGTGTTGTGGCTAAAGACCAGCGAGCATTTCAGAAACGGCAAATTTGCCTAAAAGCACAGTTTCGTGGCTATGAATGGGAAGATATTCCAGATGAAAGAAGGAGTTACAGAGGGCAGAGCTTGAAATACCCCCAACACCCATTTTACCAGGGTTCATTTCTAAAGGGTTCAGATGACATTTTTTCACATGGCTGTCAATGTGGCGTTACGATAAAGCTCCACACTGCTTCTGTCTTGGCAGATGCTCAGCAGCTCTCCCTCTCTTCTGCTCTCCCTGTCAGCAGCATCTGGCTGCAGCGTTTCCACCTCTGCAGCTGTTTCTCAGCTGTGCGCACAGCCGGGCGGAGTGGGGGTGACACACAACCACCAGGAAACCAGGCAAGACAGGGAAACACAGTCTTAGAAAGGAGGTTATGGCGTGCCTAGGAATCATTTCCAACCCTGAAGAAAGGATAAGATACAGGTTTGCCAGCTGATGAAGGATGTAAAGAAAAGACCAACTGGTCCATGTGGTGAGAAGCTGGGGAACTGAAAGAGGGTGTATGAGGATGGGAGTTGTGTCCTCCACCAAACTACAGAAATCTCTAGACAGGTCTCAACATGTGGGACGGTTCAGCCACAAGCATCAACACCTGGATGGTGTGGAATGACTCCTCCAGCAGCTGTGTCAGGTGCTGGTGGCGGAATGAAATGGTCAGTGTTGGTCACACCTACATCGGCTATTTACATCAGAGGCTGTGGTGGGGCAGCAAGGTAATGAGAACATCATGGACACTCTTGGTGCCTCTGCACAGTGTTTTCTCTCTTTCTGTGAAACAACTGTTCATAATACCTTAAAAAAAATAAAATCCTGACTGCAGACTGGGAGCAGCTTTAAGCTGAACAACCCAGGCATCACGCTTGCACAGCCTCGCGGTTCTGTGCCGGGGCACCGACCCCTCCACTGTGCAGACGGGGCATTCGACTCCAGGTACTGTTGGACGGGTGAATCAACTCGCTGGAGAAACACAGGACTTTTGAGTTTCTCCTCCTCCCACTGCTGGATGGCCTTTCTCTGTTCCTGTTCATGCTTCTCTCCTTCCCTCCAGCCTCTTAACCCCACACCACAGTCACGGAGCTGAAGCCCAGCATTGCTGGCAGACGTTCTTATGTGTTCTCGGTCTGGGCTGATTTTGTTTCTCCAAAGCACATCACTGAGGGCTTCAGGCATCGCTCCTTACCTAGCAGGCAGCTGCCACTGCTCCAGAAAGGGGCAAGCAGGAGTTGCCTGCTGCTGCTGCTGCTCACTTGGGTGCCGGGGCTGGTAAATCTCTTCTCTTACCAGCTCAGCTGTTTGAGAGATTCCTAACAAGTGAAACCGAGGTAATTTCCTTCTGAGCAGGATTTCCTTCCACCTTCATGATGTCCACAGGCTTCCCCTGATGACATTGTGTGGCATTAATCTGAAAACATACAGCATTAGGAGCTACTCCGGTGCTCATTTGTTTCCTTTTTAGAACAGGCTCACAATATAAAAACGTTGCAAACGCTGACCGTTGTGACAACAGCCCATACAGAAGTACAGGTGAGACTGCCCCTGATGGGAGCAGCTATGGCTATCAGAACATGTAGGAGCAGAAAGCTGCTTGAACTGTTCCTGAGCCCAGCAAGGTCTCTCCGCGAGTGCCAGGAGCAGAAGCTCAAGCTCCGTGCCCAGCCTCACCACCTCCACGAGCCACCTCAGTCCCGGAGCCCCGGTCCCCCAGGAGCCAGAGCCATGCCAAGGAAAATGGGGAGGAACCAGTTCCCCTGCCCCGCATCCCCAGCCGTCCCCCCTGTGTCACTGAAGAAGGGCGGGAGTCCTCCCCAGGACTGCCACCAGACAGGGTGACTTTGCATCGCCTCTGGCTCAGGCTGGTGGCAAAATATCCCTCTTTGGCCTCATGTCTGTTTTTTAAGCTTTAGTTTTCCTCAGCTGTGGTGGGATTGCTGGGGTAGCAGTGGGATGCTGACCTGGAAAGAATGAAAATGGTGGAATATGCTTGCCAAGTATATTTCAGAGATGAATTTTGGAAAATCGTGTTTTGTTTTTATGTCTATACATTAAATTAATCTCTCTAGTAAGCCAGGTTTGCTCGAGAATGTGACTTTTGAGAAGGAGTGGCAATTAAAATTCCTTATGTACTTTCCACCCTTAGAGCTGGGGCCAATGCATCTTAAAAAATAAAAGCAAACCACAAACACATGTGCACACTGTGAGCATCTCATCACCTGACTTCAATCAATGGATATTTATTTTTTTTCTGTTTTTCAAATACAAAATACTGTTTTTCAAAAGTATTGACTGCCACAAGTGATCCCTCTGATCTCTTTATAGGGATGCCTACCAGACAGATGGATGGATGGATGGAAGGAGTAGGGGGGAAACCTGCTCCTGCTCTGGTGGTTACCATGTAGCTCCTCTTTTTTATGGAACCTTTCTAACAGTCTCCACCAGCTTTTTGAAGGAGAGTCACTACTGGAGGGAAGACAGGGAAAAGGCTTTTATTGCTTTAAATGCAATGGAGAGGAAACCCAGCATGAACTTTTCTCCAGCCCTTGTGTCCTCTTTATTCCTTTTATTGGCTTTTCACAGTCTTGGGCTGTCTGTATTTGAGACAACACTTTGGATAGGGTCCCCAGCAGTCCATGACTTTAGTCAAGAATTGAAATCAGCCTTAACCTCCCAGGGACATTTTTTTTTTTCCCCTGAAAGCAAAAGATTTCCACATGATTTGAAATTTAAAATGTGATTTTAACTTTTTTTTTTCTTTCACGGGAGCTGCCTGCTGAATCTCAGTGAGTTTCAGCCACCTAACCCTCTTAGGCTCCCTTGGAAATCCCACCCTCAGCCAGAAAAAGCACGGTGGTTTAGCTGAGCAAGGAAGTTAGCGTTCACATGGCTATCTGCTCCTAGGGTTTATTACTAGAGGACAGACTTAAAGAACATGGGAACTGAACAGCAGAATAATTAACTGTGGAACTTTCTCACTCTATTAAACAGAATTACAGTGCCCAATAACAGAGGCAAGAAAGGGAGGTCAGAGGAGAGATGAGAAGCTAAAAGCCAGCTGCTGGAATATGAGCTATTTCCTTCCTGCATGTAAAATGAGAGACCTGAATATCCTCATGGATCTTAGTGAGGAATGGAAGTTGAACCAAAATGGTGGGAAGAAGAGTCATACAAAAAAGGAGAGCACAACTCTCTTTTTTTTTTTTTTTTTTTTTTTTATTTATTTTTGCACATCTTAGAAGGTGCTCCCATTCTGTTTTGAGAAATAAATTTTAGCTTTTATGGACTGGTTTGTTCATCACAGTTTGAAGAGGGCAACTACAAGGTGAAAAAGTAAGTAAGATGGGAAAAAATGCAGTCATGTCTAAAAATAATCCTAAATATATAATAAATCTGCAGTCTGGGTTATAGTCTTCAGTTTTATTTAGGGAATTACAAACATGAGTTTAAGGAAACTTGTTTGTACGTAAGAAGTATAAATATGCTTATAAAATAAACATAACCTTTAATCTTTTGGGAATCCTACTGAAAGCTATATATGTCTGTATATATACACAGACATGTGTGTGTGGAGGTGGGAATGAGATTCAGATGCAGTAAGAAAGCAGCATCAGGACTTTCTTCCTCTAGTCAATAGACTCCTCTCTGGGAGGGAAGGTAGCAGCTGTTTAGCAGGGTGATGTTACTAATACGAGCACTTCACACATCACAGGCACTTAGCATATATCCAAATAGAGCAGTAAAGTGAACTTAAAGAATGAGATACAATTAAGTCTGAAACTTGGTCCCTCAAAATGTGAAATTTACTTTGCAGTGTGAATAAAGACAAACAGCACCTTATTTTTCTCTTTTTCAGCACAAACTCCATGCTTAAATGCTGGTTCAGTAGGGATCCAGAAGCACCATCTTCTCTTGAAACATGAACAGCCTTTTCTTCATCATCTGGACTGTTGCTAACCCAATTCTGCTGAAATACTAAGGTGTAATGAGCTCGTTTGTTGGGTTTGGTTTGGGTTTTGTTTTGTGTTGGGGTTTTTTTGTTTTTTTGTTTTTTTTTTTAATATGGCCCAGCAGAGTAAAACAAGTTAAAGAGCTTTGGCTTAGTTGAGACCTAAGATTATCAGGCTTTAGCCGCACGCAAGCAAATTTAGCAGTGAATAGCAACTTGGTCCAGTCTGGGTCAAGGCTGGGGAAATCACATTTTGGAGAAGAGGTGATCCCCACTCCACAGCCTCTGAAGATTGCAGCTAAAATTAGATGGTGGCTGCTAGCCAGAGAGAGAGGACATTTTTCCCCTGTTTTGCAGTATATCCAGAAACCATGTTTTCAGGGAGATTTGGTACTGTTGACAGTGATTTCTATAAATCTGTCAGACATTCAAGAAAAATCATAGGTCTTCCCATTTACTTGTGAACCCAAAGTTGACAACTCAGTCACAGAGCCGAATATGTTCTGGCTTGGAAGAATATTTAGGAAATAAGTATCATCTCACTGTCCCCATTTATGTCAGCTCAGAGAAATAAATAGGCAGCTTTCAGCTGTATTTAGGGACCTAGCCTGAATCTCAGATTTCGAAGGTGGACTGAATTTCAGGAATAATCACTAGGCACTCTATAAAAACCAGGCCCCTTTCACTTTCACATCCCTTGCATTAGACCTCCAAGACCTCACATATCTTCTGAAAACCTTAAGTTTTCAATACCTATACCTACAGAAAGAGATCCTAGAAATTTAGTCCTTGGTGCCCCAAGAAGTTCTCTGTGGCCAAGTGTGAAAGGGCGAGCAGAGTTCAGACCCGTTACCTTCAAAGGGCCAGAGCTCTGAGTCACCAAAACCAGTGGCTGAAACAGCATATTTGCACTGTTCCTCTGATGAGAAACCTGGATGTCAGATGGGGGAAATTCTGATTCTCATGGGAAAAAAATTTGGTAAACATGTTTCACATCGAACACGGTCTGCCCACACAGACAAATCCAGTTTGCAGCTCTGTTAGTTTTTCTCCTTATTTAGTAAGAAAACATATATATAAATGTAATCTTTTTTCATTTTCTTGTGGCTGAAGCCTCACTTATGGTCTTCCAAAATGACACCACTGAAGAGCAGAGCCTAACCTCACTGTTTGGTGAAAAAACAGAGAAAAGGCAGCACCTCCCCTGAGGAAAGGAGTAGGAGCAATGAGCAATATTTCCAAACAAGTGGACAAACAAAAATATACAAAGCAGCCACTACAAAGTCAGTGCACCTCTTCTCATTTCTTCTGGATATTTAAGGTGAATCAAAGCCAAGCCAGAGGCTCATCCAAACACGGGGAAACAGTCCAGTCCACATGTTTAGGCTGTTTTCCTGTGGCATTTCATGATTAAAAACTGCGAAGCGCAACACTCTTTCTCTGAGCTCCTCAGGTTTTGTATATCATTCCACATAAAATAGACACTGACAGCAAAGATCCAGCTGCTCTCTGTTTTGCTATTGCTATTTGGAAGAATGGTAAATCTCCATTTGGGATGGGAGAAGAGGGATTTCTTTGAGGACAGGTGACCGTGGTGAAGCAGAATTATTTTTTTTTTTTTAAACCTCCCACTCTAAATTCACTTTCTTTCTCAAAGGACCTGGTGTTTGTAAGGAGTATCCATGCAACATGGTGGTTGAGCATATACCAGTATGATCTAGTATGAGAGAGCCTCCTAGCATGTGCACAAAGGCTGGCAGCAAAGAATACTCATTATAACTTATTTCTTTCCTGAAATAGCTGAATAACTGTTTTACAGAACTGCTGGGGAATGTAGAAGAAATACCCATATGCAAAATGATAGGTGCCAGAGAAATCATATCCCTCCATCAAAGCTGTAGCTATCTTACAATCCCCTTTTTGATAGGAAGGTCATTTGAACTAGCAAGTGGGGGCAGGGAGTTATTGTTGGTAGGTACAGCCCCATATTGATGGTTCCTCTATATGTCAGTGCACGAGCATTAACGTTGCTCAGATAATCTTGCTGGCAAGCAAAGAAACAACTATCATGTTACTTGAAAGAACTGAAGCTATATTGTACAGCAGTCATTAGCCTCCTTGAATCTGCTCATAATGGTGAATGCATCATTCTGCCTGCCTGCAACTTGTGTAACAAACAGCATAGCCAAGTCTTTTCCAGTTCTGTTATTCTGTTTTAAAAAACACTGACATTTTCTTAAACAGACATAATTTACAATTTTAAGTAACACAACAGTGCCTTGGTGTGTAAGGGCCAGCAAGAAAACAAGACTCCTTTCACAAAGATTAAAAAAAAAAAAACAACCAAAAAAACCCACAGAGTCTCGTGCTCTCTGAGGTCACCATGGCTTAAAAGTGGGGTGAGGGGGGGAGGAATGAGGACCCTTCTGTGACATATCTTTGGCTTTGAAATATGTGTTATACTGCCACAGCAGAAACCCCAAGCGCAAGTACAGTTAAAAGCAACATGTAATGCCCTCTGGGGACAAACAGCTGCCTGTGTCCCCACCACCCTATGAAAGCACCTCAGGCGGCCGTCTCGGGGTCTGAGCATCCATGCTGTTTTGATTCCTGGTTTATATCCCCAGCTTGCCTGTGTCCCCCCTGACTGCAACACCGCATGGCAAACATGGGGAGCACCCAGCTGGCACAGCACCCACCAAAGTGTCCCCCGCACACCATCTGACTGAACCACTTTGTCGGGCACCGCTGCCTGGAGCATCCTCCGCCTGCCAGCATGTACCCACCGGTCTGCGTGGGATGATGCTTATCACCCACCTTTCCGGGCAGAAATCACTTTCCTTTATACGACAGGCTCAGCTAGGAGGCGTGCCCTGCATAGCCATCCTCTGGGTGCCACCCATCTCTACTGGAAAGCACAAGGTGGTGCTCATGAACTGACCAGCAAAGTCCCAATGTACGGAGAAATATTAGTAAATAGCATCAATTCCCTTCTGGTGGGCACCGAACAGAAAACACTGTCCTGCTTATGGCCCTGGCACAGCTGGGCTTTTCCACTGCCTGGACAATTCAACTCCTCTCAGCGTAGCAGCTGAAGACAGGTCACAAGCACATGATCTTGCAGGCCTCCAGGACAAAAATAATGGTGGGCTTGTCAATGCTGGACTGCTGTGGCACAGGTCTAGAGGAGATCAGCGTGGCAGCCAAGGAGTGGATGCACTTTCCTCTCATGCCTTGTGTACAAGATGCCATAAAGGGCCACAGAGGGGGCCTTTCGTGCCTGCAATTAGCTTCTTGCTGTCTGTTTTTCCACTTTTGGAAGACAACATGCTTCCCTCTGTGGGACTCCAACGTATACCATAAGGTAAAACTGTTCTCTGCCACAGGGCATTGGCTAATACAGCTTATGGCAACCATCCTACCTCTGGCTGTCATGGCAGTGGGTTCATGCTTCCCCCAGGCAGAGCACTCGGCAGAGCCCCCCCCCCCCCCGCTGCCCTCCCACCTCTGCAGGCTGCAGAGTGGGCAAGGGCGTCAGCACGGTGCTGTAGGACCAAGTGATGGGAGGCAGCTGGGCGTCTATGGGGGGTGTGCGATCAATATGCATTGGGGCTGGGGCTCGTGTCTAGAGGGGTTGTGGGGCACAGGTGCTTGAAGCAGCCCCTTGTAATGTAAACAAGCTTCCTTGGAGGCTCATGCAAAGCTTACACGGTGGGTGGTGCATACCCTGCATTGCTCTGCAAGGGGGCTCCTTAATATTAGCCTAGCAGAGTTAGCAGATACAGCCAGAGATTTTTGATCTGAGCTTGATCCTTATTCAACCGAAGTCAGTGATTTACCTTCCACTGGTTTCAAGATGCAGGCTCACACATTCAAACTCTGGTTTTCTTCCTTAAGAAGCCAGTGTGAAACTTTCTGGAGCTGATTCACTTTTATTATTGGTGGTCCTCCACCACCATTCTTCCCATAGAGCTTTAGCACTGGAGAAACTCAGAGCACACCTATGGTTCTCTGGCTACAACAATACTATGGCTTTGCAGAAAATACTGACTGATGTCACAGCTAAATAAACTATCCCATATATACCTGCCTCAGGCAAAATAAATAAATGAAAGTCCTTCTTTCAATGAGGATTATTAACTCTGGGTTAGTGAAAAGAGGTTCTAGAATCCAAGATCCTTCACTAAAATTGCTCGCTCTCTCTTCCATCAGCCCCTGGGACTGGAGTAGGAAGGTACAGCATCTTGTCGACAGCGGCAGCGTATGAAAAGCACATGACTGTTACATTAATTTGTGATGGACTGAACAGAGCAAGTGTCACACAAACTGCAAGGCTGGTATTGTCAAATATTTGAGCAGAACCACTCTGCAACGGCAGTAACACAGCCTGGAGGGTGAGGAGGGGTGCACTGACCACTCCCCCAAACGTCTGTGCTCTGTGCTCAGGGCTTACTCACTGCATCACAATTAAAGTTTGTTTAAGTGTCAGGGCTTTTGTTTGGTTTTTGACCTTTAATGGATGTTGGGTCATGGACGTACTCATAAAACCACATTAATAGAGGGGAAAAAACCTATGTGTTTACATTTTAGTCTCCAAGTGAGATCATGAATGTCCTAAGCAGCGTGACAAAGGCTGCTGTCAGGAGATGGTTTGGGACTGAGCAGAAGCAGGAAGCATGGTGACTCACACGTGACGGCCCATACCTGGACATTTCCAGAAAATTTCGCAAATGTGAGTAGTTCACATAACTCAGATAAGAATTAGGTAAGAATGCAAATATGGGGGTTTTATCTGAAAGAAATTCAAGCTGTGAACTTTTCCAAAACCTCTTGGTCTGGAGTACACTCCCCGTGTACATTCAGCCTTTCAGTCGTGCTTATGTTTTGCTGAAGAAGCAAGTTTTATAATATTTTCTATACTCACTCTTTCCCCATCTTCCAAAACTTCAGCCCACAACAGTAAAATAACATGATCCACCAGGGAAATTGTCCTATTTTTCCATTGTCTACAAGCTAGAGAAAATCTGAAATCAAATCTGAAATTAAAAAATTGGCAGAAAATGAATTGAAGTCAGTATTAACTAGAAACTTCAGCACAAAGTATATTCATCTGATCAAAGCAATATTCTATATCCCGTGGAAGCTTTTGAAGAATATTTAGAAGTAAAACAAGTGGGAAAAATGTCTCCGTGCCAAATTTGGGGCTGTTTTTTAAACACACATCAAGGCAAAGCCATAAAGCAGCCAATTGCCTGTATCTTCTGCCAAGAGCAGCATTCCCCGCCCCCCCCCCCCCCCCCCCCCCCGCCTCTCTCCCTCACTTTTTCCCCTCCTCCTTCACCCAAATGAATGAGATCAAGATCAAGAAAATTGTATCAGGTCCTTGAAGCGCTTTTCATGTTTGCAGGAATATATACTATTGCACTCACATGAGTACAAAAACGCACACACACACACGTGCGCACACCCAAGTCCTTGTAGATGCTCCTGCTGCCACCACCACCAAGGAGCAACCACAGGACTGTGGAGGTAGTTAGTGGCACAGGGGGGTGACTGAGGGAGGGAAGCAGAGAATTTGGTAGCTGGTGGAACGCTAAAGAGCAGAAGTGGGGTCGGAGAGGGAAGGGAGAGAGCGGGTAGCATTTGCTCTGGATGCCAAAAATGTCTCCCTACAGCTGTGTGCTAATATTATGATTATTATTTTGGCAGAGGTCTTTTTGTTTTCTTTCCCAAGCTGTTCCTGCTCCCCTCTTGTGCAGGTATTGAGCTTGTGCTGGGCCAAAAAAGCAAAAGAAACAAGGCCATCGGTTTTAGATCTGCTGTGGTCTATCCAAGATATATAGCACAGGGCAGCAGGGGAAAGCAGGAGAAGGGGAGAAAAGGACCATGTTAATAGTCACAGCCTAGGTAAGGACCTTTGACTTCTCTAATAGTTCTAGTTCAGGGTGAAAAGGTGACAGGAATGAAGAGTTTTAATTCCCAGATCGCCTCTGATGTAAATAACTTGGTGTATCTGATTAGCCTGAAGCTCTCTGAAAACATTAAAAAAGCGTTAGTACTAGAATATTTTACTGGAGGAGGTTATGGTCAGATCCTTCTACGCCTCTCTCTCTCGTTCTTCCTTCTTCTGTCACACTACAGTATGTAAATCATTAAAGACCTTTTATAGCTGGCACTAGGTTACATCAGCTCAAGCCCTCTGCATATCACATGCTGAATCAGCAGCCCCCCAGACAGTGCTATCCGTGACAGGCACCGCTGCCCAGTGGCAGCAAGGCAGTTGTAGTTTCTCCATAGCCTGAAAAAGTCTTACATACAGTGAAAATGTTGCTTTTGAGCAAAACTATTCCTTAGATACCCCGTTCCTTAGAATTATTACACACGCACTCACACACACACACACACATGCCCCTACACACACCACTATTCTTTTATGCCTTAGAAAATAAAGCTCTGCACTCTGAGGTGCATCAGCATCCCTCCTGTGCTTGGGACTCCCTGCAATATGGAGCTTCCAGGCACTTTTTCTCCCAACTCCCTAGCACAGGGCAGCATGACTAAATATGAGGCAGTATGGGAACAAGTGAGAGTAGAAGCTGAATTGGTGACTGTCAGTGAAGCGTGCTGCAATTTAAATTTTTAACATAAGAGGAGGTGTCAGTCTTAAATTAACATTCTATTTCCACTTTCTATGTCCTTTATCCCCCCCCTCATTCTATTACTTTGACATTTATTTTCACATGTTGCTTCCCTCTGTAAGCCCATTACTTTTATATGGTTTTTTTTCCTTCCTTTACTTAAAAGTCTCTACAACATTCCACATACTTTTTCCTCTTGGTAGTGTCTCTTTCGAGCCAGCCTCCATTTTCTTGTCTGAAACAGCTACACTCATTTGTCCTTTTTAGGGCCTTGATCCTGAAAACCATCTTAAATCCGAAAACACTTAAGCACATGTTTAGCACTGGGGTTAATTTTTACATGAAGTGCAAGGTAAGCATTTACCTGAAGTTGATCAAAGTTCAACTGCTCTGCCAAACAGGTGTAGATTTTATATACATATATATATATACATATACATACACGCATGCATGCATATAAAATAAATGTTTTGGTTTGAAACTGAACAGCTTTCCAGAAGGGGAACCACTGGCTCATGAAAAGTATTTGGCAAATTATAACCTCTGTCTCAGGTACCTAAGACATATTGCAGTCATTACCATCAGTCATCTCAGCACCTATCGAGTAAGACCCTGAACAAAACACATCCTCCCTTCACCCGTGACACACAAGTGGGTTTTTTTTCCCACCTGTTTGTTCCTGTGCTGCACTACACCTCTGCAGAGAGGAGCAGCCACTGCGGTAGCAGGGCAGCAGGGGAAGCAGGACATCCTGGAGTTGCTCTGGTACGGGGGCACAAGTGTGGCATCTAGAAGATGTCCACCATCTCAGATGATGCCCAAAGCTCTGTGAAGAGGCTAAGGTGACCTGCCTTTGCATGGGCTCAACAGAGCTTCTCATCGGGAGCCTGCAGAGGAGGGTGGCATGGCCACAGCCCCACGGCACAGATAGCCACCCAGAGAGCTCCTTCAGATTGCAGACTGAGCACCTTTACAGCAGAAGGGAGCTCAGAAGATCTTTCACAGGGTTCCCATCCACTGCTACTCATTGTTTGTACTGAAAAATTATCCTCAAGTGCTCATTTTTCCATTCAGCTCCCATTGCAGCTGTCTCTCAGGTTGCACACAGAAGCTCACTCATGTCTTGAGCAGGGCATCGCTCCACCTTGACCTGGGCTCCTTTGCTTTGTTGGCTGGGTAGTCTAAAAGATGGGAGTATTCATTTCAAGCACAGGAGAGATGTGGCTTTCAAACTGGAGAATTTTCCTATGCAGGATTCCAGAATGTGGGCAGAGGAGTTTGTGTTCGCTTGTGCTCTCAGTCTCTGCCAGAAGCAGGGCTTGACCCACATGCTCCCTCCACCTTTCTTCCCAGGTGAGCTGCTTCGCTCCATGCTCAGTTTGCTGCATTTGCTGAACCTGTTCTCAGGTGCTCTATTTTCACATTGTATCAGGAGCCTGAACCATGAATTCTGCTGGGAACAGTTTGCTGTTTTGGGGCTTTACAAAGCCTATATCCGTGTGGGGTTTCAGTCGTTAAGCCCATTTAGGTATGCCAAGGGTACCAAGCGCGTTTAGGTACCTTGCCGAACAGAGATTATATTAACATTAATAAGAGCTACTTCCACAGGAAAGTAATTGCAAAACTGGGAGCCTTTTTGTTTTGTTTTACTTTTAATTTCGGAGCCTGCTCTCAGAGTAAGACCCTGGGTGAGGAAGTGGAAAGGCAATTACTTCCAGTGTGCTGGGCGAATTTGCCAGAGGAGAGAAACTGAATGTTTGATGTGTTCCCCAAGGCCAATGTTCTACAATTATAAAAATACACTACCTTCCCTGTAACTCTGTGAATATGAAACGAAGCAGCTTACCTACTATTAATTAGCTATATTTTGTAGTTTTATGGACATTGAACATGGTGTGCTAATTTGCATACATTAGCATGTAATTTAGATGCTTACTTCAAGGTATTCAGTTTTATTGCCATTACCTTTTGTGGCCTATTTCTCTAATGACTGTAATGGAATACAAAAGAGATTTCTCATTGTGTTTACCCTGTTACCTTATACATGAGTTTCAGAATAATGTGTCATGCTGAGAAGTGGGAATTTTCCTGCAGAAGGTTTTGCTTTCAAGTCTGAGCCACGTTGTGACCACCCACCCTGCTGAATTTTCTGACGCCGCCTGCATTTCCTTGGCTGCTGTACTTTTTTCACCCGTGTAAGGACACACAATCTTCTAAAAGTCAGGTACAAGTGCAGAAATCTGCTCCATTGCCTGCACTAAAAAAAGAAAGTCAGACACAAGAATTAATGGGTCCTATTCTGTCTATCAGCACCTAAAGGCACAGAGAGAGAAAAATAATCTGCAGCTGGGGAGAGCAGAGCAGGGTCGAAGGGCAGTGCCTGCATCTGCATTCACTGAGAGGCAGGGAGCAAAAATAAAGGGTCTCTTTTTGTTGCAGCTCAGCACTATTTTAGAAAGCGCAGATACTAACTTAATTACCACAGTTCCCTTTTGCACTAGAGCATTGCAGCAGGCTATAAATCAATACTTAAGGTCACATTCCTAAAAGCCCTGAAAACCAGCCTTTTCTCTCACTAAAGCATGTTGTTTGCTACTCCTGCATCAGTGTCGCACAAGTTCAAGATCAGCTAGGGGACAGGGCTAAAACAACGATTATAAAAAGAAATCAGAATTGCAAAACAGTAAGTTGTACAGCGAGCAAGTCCAGCTTGTGGCAGATACCACAACTGCATCAAACCTTCCATCCTCTCCGAGCAGAGAGGCAGGAGACGCATCGGCAGGTGCTCAGGAGTATGAAATGTGTTTCACTGTGTGCTGAATTCTGGTGCTGGAGGCCAAGTTGATGGAAGAAGAGCAGATCTGAAAAAATTACAGTTATTTCTGCTGAGTATATCTTTGGCAACTTTACTGTACATCTGAAATCAATTATACATGTGCATGCATGACATCTTATTTCAATAAATTGTTGGGAATGGGACTCGGGAGTTGCAAAAATAGATATTTTTTTTTTCCATTTGCTTTTCTATTATACCTGCTGACCCAGATATTTCACAACCTTTGGAAGAGAAAACAATTCGTATGAGATTGGGAAGATATGGAAAAAGCCACTTCCAGCTGAGATACACTTGGCACAGCACTGAACGGCCTAGCCAGAGGGAGGCTTCTTTTTGTTTGGGTTGACGCTGGCAGTATGTGGCCAACAGTAATATCAGATATAGAGAGGACTTGCATCCAGGTGCCCAGGGAACTACCAGAATGAGGTGCAGGATCCTGTAAATTTAAAACCTGATTTAGATACTAGATAGTCTTTATCTAAAAAAAAGTCTTTATATAAAAAAAAAACCAAACAGCTTTAATGTTTACAAAGTAATTTAGGAATCTTATTAAATGTGTACATTGCAGGGTGGGGGTGGGGATTAAAGAAGTTAGACATCTATTCAACATTAAAAAACAAATTTCAAGGAAATTTTAATTTTCAATGCGAAACTAGATTTTCACCAAAACTGAAATTTAATTTCCAAAACTTGCATGTTTCCTTACCAGGGACTTGGATTCCAGATGGATCACAGCACACTGCTGAACAGCATTATTAGTTCAGGTGCAAAATGGTGCAGATGCATTCAGTTCAGAGCCATCACTTGTAGATTCCCTGGATTTCAGCCCAAATACAGCCCCTGGAGGTCTGCCATACAAGTGGGAGAGCATGGACACATGTCCAGGAGCTCATCATCTCAGGCATGCACTGCGCGGCTCATCAAGATGTCTTTTGATTTAGAAGGCAAGCCTTGGACAATGCATTTTGGACTCCACAAATCACATTTTCCAATGGCATTTGTGAAAAATTTCTGAGAAGAATAGCAAAAGCATGATATCATTTGTAGTTGATGGGGTGAATATTTTTTACCCTTTTGCACGAGTATAAATAGCTCCAATAGCCTGTGACATGTCCATCCTGACAGCAAGGGTCCCCAGAGCACTGGAGCCAGCTTCCTGAGACATTGTTTGACGAGGACCTGGTCTAGATTATGGCATGCACAGGATAAAATTGTCCACGTGCATCTTCACGGTTACACATAAAGACAAAACTAATCTCTTCCTTTCCATTCTTTGTTAGAGAGACTCATGCGTGACTAGTGAACATGTGCTGGCGAGGAAGAGGAAAAAGATATTTCTCTTTTTAAAAACGTTGGTATTCTGATGATGGGCATTACACTGGTTCCTGAACAGCTACAGAGACAGGGCTGTCTTTTTGAAGGTATTCTCAGTTACTAATGCACTTCTGTATATGTTTAGGTTAGAAAATGTTGAAAGGCTCCAGACCAAATGGATAAGTATTTGTGGTAAAATTTGACAAAGCTTCTATACTACAGTAAAAACAAGGAAAAATCCCAACATTCAAAGCTATGCCCAGAGTAAATTTACTACTTCCTAATTCATTGATGTGCTGTTGACTTGAAATCATCAGTTAAGGTGTATAAGTCCTCTATGATAAAATAATGTCTGATACAACTTTTTTTGAAGGCTTAAGTAGTGCTGTAGAAGGAAGGAAACCTCAATGTACTTTAAATCATAGCAGGCTAGTCAATGCCTAAACATCCGACAGCACATATTTGTCACATAATTTACTACAGTGACAGTTATGAGCATCCAATTAACAATGCATTCAAAATGTTGCTGTATTATTTAAATCTGATCATTTGCCATAGCTCATCCCAGTCTTCAAGTAGGTACAGCCCAGGCTTTAAGAAACAGTTACAGAGCTATAAATGAGAAAGTGGCTGGGGATTAAACATTGTGCCAAAACTCTAGAAAACAACACCGGGGTTTTCAGAAGAGAGCTGCAATACCTTGAAAGTAAGATGTAAAGCATGGCTTAGGAAAACCTTCAGTCAGTATTTTCTACATGATATGTAAAAGTAATTTTTTATAATGTCTTGTGCTGTTGTGTGATACGACTGGCATGAAAGTAAAAAAGCCTGACTGGGCCTTGACTGTTCTTGTCATACATTCCTCATGCATTTCAGCTGCTGAAGAAGCCTTCTTTTATGCTCAGAGGGGCTGCACTGTTCATTAATCACAGGCTTGCTCAAGCAGTGCCACCATAAATACTAAATATGCATAAAATTCACAACTGAACCTACACTGCCTTTCCCCCCCTCCCCCTTCCACGGACTATCATATGCAGAAGTGACGTAGAGAAATCCAATAACATAGATAGAATAAACCCAAAAAGAGCACTTCCTCATGTCAAGCAGATTTTGCTTGGAGGATTCATTAAGATGATACTTTTCATCTTGGAATTCTTGAATACTGGAGTTTTTACCCTTAATACAGGTAGGTAGTCTTCAGCCATAGTGAGTGTATGGTTTCAGGTTTAAAAGAAAACAAAAATCCTGTAATTATTTCCGTATTATGTGCATACTTTCTCTAAATGCAGCCTCATAAAAGTACATTTCCTTTACATTCACTGTATCATATTTAGAGCTACATATGCTACCAGGCTAAAGGGCTTTCACGCAGACAGCTGAAAACACCCTTAATTAACAACCTTGAACATACGTGTGTGTATATATATATACACACATATTTCTGTGTCTGATATGTATAATACTGATTTGATTCACTAATGAATAAAAAAGAAGGGAATACTGTTATTTCTAAATATCTGTCTCATCTATATTCCTTCCATGCCTTGATAATTGCACAGTATGAAATTAACAGTACTTCTGCTTACAGTATGCATATAAATGTTTGTGGATTTGGAGGACTAGAACAAGCAACAGAAATTTGAACAGATTTGTATCCACTCCTAGCTCCTTTGTGGTTTTTTGGTGTAACCTTAATCAAGTCAGAGAAAATCTGCTCCTTTCTTAGGTGATCTATAAAGTGGGATGAGGTTTTTAATCTATATCATACTGATGTTATGAGACTTAGTTGCTGCAGTTAAGGCACTGAAATGTTTTACATGCTTTTGCAGGAGAGTTTCTGCATGGAATACCCATTCCATCACTGTATGAAGGGTCTGTTAAAACAGTACCAGATAAACCTTTCACAGGGAACTTGAATCAAGAGTTATGGATGCTAAAAAGTTCAGAAACTGTGCAATATATTCTTGAGCACCATCTACTGGTACTGAAAATGGTCAAAAACATCCGTAGAATCATCAACAAATATGTCGGTCTTCAACAAGTTGAAACTGTGAATAAAAGTAGATGTTTTTTGTTATTTTAAATTACGTTGTTCTGCTCATTTGGTGCTTTGTGATTTGCTTTGGTTTTCTTTTGTGGGGTAGGGGACTTGGGTGTCTACAAAAATGGAAATATCTTGGCCAAAATGCAAAATACAATGATTTGAGATGTGCTGCCACAGCGTCTCCTAACATGCGTAGTTTGCTTACTTTGTGCTTCACGCTCATCAGTTTGTAGACCTCTTTGGCCAGCCTACATCTCCAACACTGCACTCCCTTTTCTTCCCTGGGGGAATCTCCATGTTGCCTAAGCAAAAAACTCCTATGGGTAAAGAAAAAACGAGCCATCATTTAGCCTTGGAAGATAGATAGCCACTTAATCTTTGCAGAAACATTGACAGTTTAGGGGTAGGGTGCATGTCCTGGGCTGACTGTCACCCAGATGCAGTCAGACCACGACATCACCCTCATCTAAGGGCTGGGGAGCCCATGGAGTTCAGGCAAACCTACAGCCAGATGAGGCTTCGGTGCAGCAGCATTTACAGCTACAGATTATCCTTTAATCATGCCAGTGGGCAGTGGCACTGCACTGTGTAAAGCACAGCTTTGCTGATGTGTCTGCATCCACAGTACGAGTGTTTGAAGAGTTCCACGTGCCTGACAAGCACGGGCAGTACAGACACAGCGGGAGGGGAGGTGGAAGGCAGAGGGTCCTTACTCAGTCCTTATCAGCCCTGGGAGCAGGCGGGTTTGCTGGAGAGACTGGAAAGAAACTTACAAAAGTAGGAAAGAACTGGGTGTTGCTGCAGGTATATTCCTTAAGGGAAGCTGTTTCTTTGCTTGTGTTGGCTGACAAGGCCAGTAAAAGGCAAAGCAGGATGATTTTTCCTGAGTGGTGCCTGCAGATATTCTGCTTTTAACAAGCAAAAGACCACAGCCCTCTGCTGACCCTCTTCTGGCAATGTTAGGCACCGGACTCTCATATTTTTATGATATGCCTTCACAATATTTTGGGGATATTGATTAACTCCTTTCTAAGGAAGCCACTGGATAATCCAGTGGAAGACTTGAATCTATCTAGTAACATGCCAGAGGGGAGTCGAACAGAAAAGCCAAAAATGGGAAGAGTAAAACAAGCTGAAATAAAGCTAGGGAAGCGGTTTAAAAGTTTGGTTAATCAAGGCACAAGTCAGCTGAAGTTCAAGTACTATGGAATTGAGGGGCTCAGAATATTCATAACATTATCTTCCTTAGTGTACCAAAATTGACCAATGCCAAGCAGCTGCTTTAGCACTCCAGGACTTTGTGTCCAGTCCCTTATAGCTGAAAGTACAAAATGGGACTGCCCAGGTGAAAATCCCAACTTACTAAAAAATGACTGCCATACTCGAAACTTCTTGCACTCTTTACATCAATTTAAACATTCCTTAGAGCCATAACAAAACCAAAATTCTGCCGACTTTTGCACATATTTTTCTTAAAGATAGAAAAATAAAAATTTTTAAAAAATGTTTTCCAATTTTTACAAATAATCTAAAAGACCAGGATGCAAAGTGTTTTGTATGTTCAGTAATCTACTAATAATACATATGTTTTTTCCCTAAAAGATCTCAGTCTCTGCCTGGAAGAAACATTTTGAACATCATGAAGCCATCTAAACATTTCTTGCAATTGTAGCAAATTTAGGCAGGATTACTGCAGCAATATTCAGGCTTTTGATTCTGCTGACAAAGTTTAAATCCCTCCACCTAATATATACCTCCTGTTTCTCCAAGCCGCAAGGAACACTTTCCAAGACCAAATCTCCATAGCAATCCCTCCGGCTTTTTGGTTTAGAGGAATTTTGGCCTGTGCCATTGGTTACGAGGGCTGGAGAAACTGGGTTACCTGCCAAAAGTCTGGCAACACGTGATGATCAGATAAGCACCCCAAAGCCTTGACTCTGTGATTCCTCACGCCTTGAGCCTTTGCACAAGCACCAGGCTCTAATAACCCTCTGGGGGATGCCAGCAACCAGGGCAAGGGCAATTACTCACGATGGTCCAGAGGGCATGGGTGTAAGCAGCTCGTGTTTCTGGTCAGATGCCAAGCTGAGGTAAAGCCCGGGGAAAGAAGAGCTCAGTTCTGAGGGAGTGAAGATGTGTTGCTGTGGTTTTCCTTGTTAAAGCACAAGAAGGAGAGCAGGCTTTAGGCTCTGTAGGGTTCTCCCCCTCCCCCCTTTTCCTGTTTGAATACAAAATTAAATGTTTAGTTCAAGGAGTTAAGGGTTAGAATCACAAAACTGCCGAAGAGAGGGGCTTCCTTTTTTACCCCACTGCTCTGTGACTAAGACCGGGATCCAGGAAAGATCCACCACGTTTCAATTCCTTCCTCTTCTTCCTGGAGTATGAGAAGATGAGTATCTTTGTATCCATTGATACGTCCTCTCTTTCTTCTCTGGTCTGCCCTCTGCCCAGCAAGCTTCTTACCCTGCTTTCAGCTGTCTCCTCATCAGCCGAACCTTCTTCCCCTCCTCTTTTTGTGCAAGTGTTCAAAACATCATAATCTGGTTCCATGCAATTAGGTGTTAAATGCTACTGTGATAAAGCTATACACATTTTGCTTACCTAGTTTTCAAAAGAGGGAATAGAGAAACGAAGGACAAGCCCAAGAATTATAGAACTGGGGAGTTTTTAAGAATATTATCCCACATTCCTGCCACCACATCATGCTCATCCATACCAGCAAATGTGATTCATCCACTTCATGCAGCAGCAATTATTTGTGAAAGCATCCCTCCTTTCCTAAGTGTAAAGCTCTTCTTCATTTTGTTAGGTTATCAAGGTATCAATCATCACAGGGGGGTTGGGTTGTTTTTGTTTGTTTCTGTTTGGTTTTTTTTTTTTCCCTGAGTGTGTACACAGTGGCTTCTTCAATAGCACAGGTCTTACAAGATTTTGTTTCAGAAAAGGACTGTGTACTTCATTAAAGACAAAACAAGAAACACCTAGAGCAACACACACGCACCTATACACACACAGAGAAATAAATGAGAGTAAGTCTTCTGTGACAGCACCGTTTTCCACTGTCTGAGTGATTACAGAGTCCAATGCTTTTTATCAAAGACAACCTCTTTCTCTCCCTTCGAGCTTTAAGTAAATACTTGTGCTAATTGCAGATAGCAGCAGAATACAGCACCGAGTGTTTTGAAACTGGCATGGATGTGAAAGGGGCTAAACAAGCTATGGTAGATTAAACACTGTGGAGTGCTGTTTTTCTGTCACTGTAAGAGTGTATAGTAAAGAGTCCTGTGCTATTTTACTGTTTCTGCCCCTGTAATGCATGCCGGATACCTATAATTTATGACACGGAGCCATTGCTTCATGAGTTGCACTTCCTTTTAAACTGATGCTGAACTCGTTAGTGGGGGAAATGTGACAGGCTGATAGTGGTTTCTTATCTGCAGGTTAAACATTGTCAGAATAATTCATGGCCAGGCAACTGTTAGAACTGTAATGTTTTTATAATTAGAGCTGGAGTGGACTGTTCGCTCAGGATCTGAGCTCCAGCAAACAGGCCCCCATCACTGTCAGTCTGAAGCTTGTTGCCTTCCCATCCATCAGATTTCAGGGAGGAAACGTTCTGAAACTCAATCTGCTGAGCTCAGAGGAAATGTCCCCAGCACTGAAGCCACCAGCACTCTGAAAAGCCAAGGATGACCATATTTCCAGCCATCACCACTCAAAAATAACGAGTCAGGTGCCAGACATAAGCTTTACTTTAATATCATAACACTTTTGGGGGCTGTAATGTTATTGCTATTTTTGTCCTCTCAACTTTTAATCATTAAGATATGTGTTTTGAAGCATTTTAACTATCAAGGCCAGAATCTTGGTTTCCAGTTTATTGAGCAAAGGCTTTGATTCCTTTGAAATCCTGTGACTTAGAGAGATGGAGATTTACAAAACATACCATGAGACTCGCAGCAAAAGTTACCAAAGTTTACCCTGTAAAGGTCACAATCCAAATGAGGACTTTCTAACACAAGTTTAATTGCTCTGTTGAGCTATATCAGCTTACACCAACTGAGAATCTAGTTGTGTCTCTGATTTCACCAGCACATATACTCCGACAGCTGTGTGAGTTATGTGTAAAGAGGAATTTTTCTGTGTTCCTCAAGAACCACGGTATACTCTAGTATTCAGTACAATGGCTAAAATGAATTCACATTTGCGCAGTCTGCGTTATAGCTCTTTGCTCATTTGGCGAATCGCATCGCAGATAGGTTTAACCCAAAACTTCACTGTTGGAATGTGCAAAAATTCCAAGGGAGCATTTTTGTTACAATTGAGCCCAACAGCAGTAAGATCAACTGTTGTTTTTAATACTGACCTGTTATGTGCATCCATTCATTGCCATACAATTTTCTTTCACTATTTTTGTACATTCACAAGAGTCATGGAGGGCTCTTGGGCCATGCCTTCGGAGAATGACACCTGCCTATAGCTTCTGTATCATGAAATATGGCATAAATCCTGATTAGAGCTTATCCACAGCAAGAAACCTGCCTTATACCCTTCCTTCCAACAGATGAGTTGGGGTTTTTTTCTTTCCAAGTTTATTAGAGAAATAAAGCATTCAGTATTTTTAAAAAAGTGGAAAAAACCACTGTAAATAAATAAGTAAGCAAACACACGTGCATTTTTAATAATGCACGAACACTTATTTTAAGAATAATATTCCTGGAAGAGCTATGATTGTTATATGCCTAAAATTCCCAAATGGCAAAATATAATTAAAGTAAGAACTGTTGAACAGATAAACCTGTTAAATACACAATATTACCAGGCAAAATGGATATGCATTTATCACTTTGCCACTTTAATTACACTGACTGCTGCTCTTCATGCATATATTAATAGCTGACTAACATTATGGAGGCTGAAACATAAATTGCAAAGCACTGACTTAAAGGAAGACTTTTACCCAGGCACAGTGCAGTAGTAACAAGTATTACATATTTTTACAAAAAAATTTTACATTGAATCCATTTGCTGGTTTTATTTGGATAGTCATTTCTTGCAGTTCTGAGAAACCTCATCTCCGTAAAACAGTAATTAATGAAGCGCTGGCTTGGAAAGCCTAGCTAGAATGGGTTTCAGATACTGCAACTCAAGAGACTCAGCTTGGGATTCTGAAAGTAGCTGAAGTGTGAAACTCACAGGAGATATTTGGTTTATCTTGAGAAAAGAAAGGAAAGGAAAAAACAGTATGTCATTTGATGTCATTTCTGTTTTCTGTGTAAATAAAGACTCCTATTTTAAGATTGTTCGGATTATTTTGGGAGGTTCTGCCTCATCATCGATTGGCTGGATGTGGCTTGGAGTGGGTGTGCTAGCAATTCACAGCAAAGAAGGTCAGGAAATTCATTCCCATGGGATGAACTTTTCTGAACCTGGAAATGAGCGAAGAGACTTGGAAGTGACTTTTGACCACTTGGACGAATGATGCCAAAGCCGCCTTCAGCACATTGTAATTCTTATAATGTATGCGGCACTGCCTGTGTTTTGGGACTAGAAGCTATTAAATAGTCATTGGGCCTGAGAAATCCCTGGGAATGTGAGGTGTGTCTGAAGAAAATTAGGGAGAGATTCTCACACAGCATGTCACCTTAAGGACCCACTTACAGAGGGCTTATTAAATGTTAATATTTGACTAATAGCTGTTAAAACTATATTACAGGCATGAGTAATACGTGTTACACAGGGTTATAGGCATTTCAGAAGAAAGTGTCTAGACCGTTTCTGTTCCAAAATATCAAGTGCATTAGAAAAGTCAAGCCTGTGAATATTTAACTGAGCCCAGTTGTGTGTATTTAACCACTCAGTCACATCCTATTTTCTTCATGCTCCCCGCCTCACCCAGAGTACAGGAAAGAAAACACCTCCACAGTGGGAATCGGTTCTCTCTCCGTAGCGCCCCATACACTAACCCCAGAGCAGAAGACAGCTCATCAGTCTTGTTCTACTTACAGAGATATCAATTTCTTCACTGAAGCCCGGCATTTTAATATTTTTGTTGTTCCCAAGCATTAACAGTTCAATCTTTCAAACTTCTCTGTGGATGGAGAGTGTAGGATTTCCCTTATTTAATACATTAAGAGCTAAGGCATATACAGGAGTTTTGAGGAGTTCTTCATTCCTGGGTTGAAAACCTAAGATCTAATTTTTCAGGTTCCTTCACTTGTTATACCATTCTATGCATTAACAGGTTCAGAAAAATTAAAATACAACTGTAATTATTTAACACCTTGCAAAGCTGCCACTGGGTGCCTGGAACTGACACTGCAGAAAAATGGGAGGCAGATGAACAGCTGCTCAAATGCATGATTATATCCATGGATTTTCCGGGATTGTGCAGAAATTGTGTGCTACTAAGAAGGGTAGAATTGCATTTTGATGGTGAGTATTTGCCACAAAGTCTTGCAATCTCTCCCTGCTGTCTTGCCTTACCTGCTGTATACTTTCCAAATCCTGCTGTCAGAGGGGCACAAATGTTCTGGCAAAACCTTTATTCACTTGTCAGTGTTGGCTTGTTCTTGAGCAGGTTTATTCACTCCTATGAACAACACAGAAGCAGGGTAAGAGAACTCACGATCACATACATAAGTAACACAGACCTGTAAAAGGACCCAAATTCAAATTGCATTGACAACTTGAGGGCTAATATCCTTGGCTTCTGACCACATGATCATGCAACCTAAATTAAAACAGAACAAAAATACAAGAACATTATGTTAAAAATGTATGCATAAAACTGCATAAAGTGGAACCGTAACAGGACTGCAATCTCTGCCTCCATCACATCATCTTCTACTGACCAAACAGGGTAACCAACAGCAACAGGCAGCAGGAGGCTGATACCCTGAGTAACCTGCCCTTAGCAATGGGGTAAGGACAAAGCTTGACACTGTATTTCACAACTATTTGCTTCACAACTTGAAGTAATGTTGCAATTCAGGAACCTCCTGTGCTTTTCCAGATCCATGGAAGTTCAGTGTAGAAAGCTTCCTGCTATTCCCTCCCATGGTTCTCTCTCCATGTTCCTGTCTCCCTAACACCTATATATGGATACTCATCCTTATGGCCTCAGTCCTGGCTCTGTCCCATCCTGCTCCATTCTTTTCTCCCTGCTCCTATAGCCTCGAAGATGCAAAGGCAATTGCAGACAATAAAGCACCTAAGGAATATCAAATTTCTGCCAAACCTGTTGAAACTGAAATTCGTTAGACTGAACACCTTGCCAAATTTGGACAGATCTTCACATTTTAAGTGACTCCTCCAAAGCATGGAGGTGTCTCATTTCCTTCACATCATACTTCTTTTGGAGGAAGCCAATCTACTTGTGTCACTATTACCTATGGGTTGGGGTTTTTTTTTATTGAGTTTGACCAAAATTTTGTCATCAAAAGGGTGACACAGAGAATATCATGATATCAAGAATGCCTTGTCACTGACACCTAGATAACTGGGCAGCTCTACACAAATGAAAAATACAGATTGGAAAAATAATAATTTTATTGGTAAATTACCTGTGTGGTTTTAACAATGCCATTTTCTTTAGCAAAGTATAAAGTTCAAAGAGCAAGTGTGAGGCATTTTTCTAAAAAATAAAATAAAATAAAAACGCTTAGTTGCATTTGAATAGATTTTTATTTTCTTACATTTCATATCGTCATGCTTCAGGAGTGCTCCCACTGAAAGCTGCAAAGGAAGATAATGCATAGGAAACATTATAAAATCTAATCCTTAATTCCTGTAGACCATTCTTCAGATACATCAGCATACACATTGCACCTTTAGTCATCCACAAGTTACAGTAGGTTTGCCTGCTGTATGTATATTACAAGTATACAGTAAAAATTTTGAATAAAGCAAGATTTTTCAGATTTGTTTTGTTACTGTAGATCCAAAAAAATTGTCCTTTCAAATTCAAATCAGGCACTATCTTGTAGAACATTCCGAAAAGTCCCTTAATTTCTGCTAAGAGAATAAAATTCCTACTTTGTAAGGCAAAAAAAAAATAATCCATCATCTCATGTTGCAAGTAATGAAAAAGCAGATTTTCAGCTGGTATACGATGCAACAAGTAGTGTAAAAGCAGATTTTCAGCTGGTATAAGATGCAAGCATTCTCACAAACTCCTGAAAAGCTATGCTGTTTTATACCACTGTGCTTAAGGACAGCTGTGGGGTTTAGAACAATGATGATTATTAGAAAAAATTACAAAGAAAACCACTTTTTTTTTGTAAAGGTGCTCAAAAATGAAACTTAAGGGAAAATTCTCTGGCAGAAATTACCCTGTCAGAGAATAACATAGACCACTGGAATAACAACCACACTATCAAAACATAGCCAAAGGAACAGTTTGAAAAGAATTAGAATATCATTATCAATGACATGAAGAAAAAAAGGTAAGAGCAGCTTAACTACTGCCTGTCATTGCATGCACCTAGTGCAGCACCCAGCTTAAATACTAGCCAGGCAGCTGCCTGTGGATATACCCAATATTACATGTTAATGTAAAAGTTAAGACTGCCAAGATAACACTTTTCCCCCCCCCCCCCCCCCCCCCGCCCCTTGTTCATTTGAATGGAAACACCAGAGACTATATTAAACTTTTTTGCACGGTGTGTACTATGATTGCAGAATCGAACACCGAGATGTTCAGGGTGGCTCCGTGGCTGACAGCCGTTCCATGCTCTGCAGTGTAGTTAAAAAGGCAGGGGTCAGCACATGGACGGGGCTTCAGGTTCTTACGAAAAAGCCTCCAAACTTTCTCAATGTTAATCTCATCCACAAGTCTTCACCTCCTAGTAGCTCCGCTTTCCCACCTCTACAACGAATACAAGTGTTTGTCTACTTGGATAGTACTGGAATGGAATTTAATATCTACCTGTCACAATAAATTCTTGGTCAACAGATAGGGGAAAGGCACTTGAAATAACGGGTTTGGGTTCTAGCCCTGTTTTTATGGAAAACCCATGCAGTAACAGCTCCTTTTTACGTTTTCGCCTCTTTGTTTTCCCTCCCCCATCTTGCATTGGCTGCTCAAGAGTTTATGGAGGGGCTGCCTCTGATGGTGCACTTTCATCTCTTGCTCTTCTCATGCCTAGCACAGAGGAGTCCTTCAATGGTAACACTGCTCAGAGCATCTGCCGCTGTAATTTGAATTTTTAAATGATTTCATGTAACTTCAAAATAATTGTTTTCTTTAATGCACTAAATATATCAGGCTGTAACCCACAAATCCTGAAAGAAATAATAAAAGAAACACAGTGTAAAACTGAAACAGATGTCAACTTGATAGGCTACCATGGCTCAAGAGGAATTACAGTCTGTCATTCAAAAAGTCAAATACACAGTGGTTAAATATTCAATAATATTTATGAGACAAACAGCAGTATTCAGAGTTCAGATAAAGAGGCTGTTCTGAGGCATGACACAAAATGGCATCTGTTGAAATACTTCAAGCACAGAGAAATCTGAGATAGCATTCTTCTTCCTCAGGTATGGCAGTCTTTATCGTTTCCCTCAGTAGGTGGATTAAAATGATGACAGATGAAGATCCATTGCCAAAGTAAATGAAGGCTCACGTTTAGATACGTAATTGCTTGGTTCTGGTCCATTAAAAAATACCAAAAAAAAAAATAAATAAAAGGACGCTAAAAAACAGGCTCAGCCTGGTAATATTAAATTGTTCTTTGATATTTTACCAACACTCAGAAACTCAGAATAGCAGTGCATTTCTGAGTAAAGATCACAGCCCTGGTGATGTGCTGACCATGTCCCCTAGGTTTTAGTAAATACCTGTTGCAGCATACAGCTTTCAGCTAAACAGGTGCATAAAATTATCTTCTTCAAGAAACACTGTCTAGTTCATACGCGTGCAGAGTTTCCAGGTCCTCTGTACGATGAAACAGGTAAGTCCTGTTGCAGCGCTGAAGACTTGGCATGAAACCCTAACCCTACTGAAATAAATGGGATTTATTCCACAAATTTCAGTCGGGCTTGGATTTCACCTCTGGATGAGAGAATAACTCGATAGCTCATTGGGTTCCTAACCATTCCCTCAAGTCAAATAGGACGTAATATGTTTCTGTGATACTCCTCAAAGCCACTGTTTTTGTTTCAATGTGGTGACAGATGCCAGCCATAGTGGATGCTTTTCAAATTGACTCCGAGTGAGACATAACTTACTGCCCCGAGAACAAACTTTCCTCTTATATTCGCTGAGTGCATTAGGGAACGTTTCAGACATGTTTTGCAGGACAAACCCTTTTGTTTTGCTTAATAGGGCTCATGTACACACTTCCAGTGGGAAAACATCTGTTTTACAAATCTGTCCTCCTAGATATAGCTGGATCCAAGCTTCAGACTTGGGAACTGCATCCAAACATTCCCAAGTTCAGCAGTGCTTGGATCAGGGGGTTGGACTGAAGTCATTACGGAGAAATGGGCCAGGTTTGAGATTTAAATTTACACTTTCAGGACACTGTGGGGTTTTGTCTTAGGTCCAGCTCTGCTTCTCAGTTACGAGCACAGTCATTTACTGATGCTTTGGGCAGGCAGGCAGCACCTACCCACAGCAACGTAGTACAAGCATGTGTCAGTCAAGGGAACTGCTCTCATGAAAAACTGAGGTGAGATTAAAAGTGACTCTCTAATTACCTTCTAGTTCACCCACCGAAGACACTCAGAAACTTCTGCCTCAGTGCACACCTCAGGCAGGCAATACAACAGTATCCAGGCTTCGTTTTTGTTTTGTAGCAGTGTGTTAGCTAGCATCTAAGGGTTGTCAGCTTTGACATATTGTTGATCTTGTTTTAATATTGGGCTCAGTTTAAAATTTATTAATAAGTGGGGAGGTAATTATCTTAGGTTTTTGAAAATATGTAGGTTTGATCCAGCTCCTTAATAAACTGTCATCCAATAAAAAATAAACAAGAAAGAATTGAAAGAGACCTTGATAATTTGGACAGAAGGACCTCTGTAAACTTCTAAAGTGAGGGATTAAAGTCTTTTGAAACATCTGCTGCTCAATAATCTTTATCAAGTCGGAAGTTTCACATGTAGAATCTATTCCTGGAAAACATATAACAGATGTTGCTGTTCATTATCTTACATACAACATGTGAATATGCAAGAGAGGTATAATAAAGGAGACAAAGGTAGCAAAAAGTCTTATGAAGGTACCCGTGTTCCTCCTGGAGACAGTATCCAGATCCATGCCAGTGAAGGGCCCACACTGAAAGTCACAGCTTCAGGTACCTAAAAAATTTAGAAAACACACTAAGCAAATGGACTGCCCAAGCAGGGCCAAGCAGCCAAAAACATTACCCTGAAATAACAAATAGCCATAGCTATTGTTACCTATCTATATCTGTCTACACACATATACATATACATATACATATACATATACATATACATATACATATACATATACATACACACACACACACATACACACACTTCTATACATCTATACATAATATATAATACGTATATAAACACATATATACCTATATACAATCTATACTCACTGAGCTCCCTAATCAATAGACTAACAATAAAATGTTGCTCTAAATCCTCATTCGGAGAGACACTACTTACCAATAATCAAAACAATGCAAATTATAACATCAGTCATTGTATCTACATGTGACACCTGATGCAAAGAACACGCTGAGGGAAGCTCAGACCACTGGTGCTGACGAAGCCGTAGCCAGGCAGCTCCGTCTCCAGCTGAAGCAGCCTCTGTCCCCCTCCCTCCCGCTGCTGATGCCCTTTCACTTCTTGCCCTGCACCACACGTGCCAGCACAGCTACATAACTGCACCGTGAGCAGAAGCAGGGGGGAAATTCTGCTAAGAAATACCTCATTTTTCGGCCACATCACTCTTTACCCACAAGGAATGAGAGTGGAGGGAGATGATAGCAAGGAGCAGGTACTGCCTAAAAGGACTCCAAACACAAAATGGCAGCCAAAGGCTATTTCTGTAGCTGTAGTGAGCTCTAGGCTGAGTCTTATCTCTGTTACAAAGGGTTTGCCACACAGCTATTGTTTCTCTTTCAGCTTAAAGGGCAGAGCCCAGCCTAGTTCCCTTGTTTACCTCTGCCAGCAGCAAGTGATGGTGACAACAACCATCCCAGTATCTTCTACAGAACTTCCTCCCCAAACATAGAAGTAACTTACACTATTTTTTGGATGACACAAAACCCCTTAAGTGGTGCGAATATTCAGGAAAATTTATATAACATACATGCCACCTAAAATACTGTAGTTCTGTAAAGCTGAGAGAGGCAATTTGTACATTGCCCAGATGAGCTGCCAGGACAAGAACAGCTCGCCACTAGATGAATGCCATAGCATTCTTTTTTAAGGGGGATACATGCTTGTGAGAAAAATCTCCTACCATAAAAATTCTGCTATTGTGAAATACCCAAAGTATTCTCAAAAATCTTCAAAATAATAATAATAAAATAATAAAAAATCCAAAATTCTCTATCCTCCTTTGGGCTACAAAGACCAAGGAGTGAGTTCTGTGGTGGGAGAGTGGTTCTTTTGGGAGACTGCTCGATGCAGAGCAGTTATCTCTGAGAAGGGCTAGAGCCAAATGCCTTGGGGGCAGGCTATTGGACTATGTGACATAGTTTTTTTCCCAGAACTACTTTGCTCTGATAGATTAAAGGAATCTAGGTTTCTTCCAGCCTCCACAGCAAGACTTCAGTGCAGTACTTTGGCGTGTCTCAGGCTATGGCACAACGAGGCAAGTGTGTGGAGCAGGTGGTTCACCTCACTCATCATGAGTCCAAGATAGATGAGAAGGGAGGCAACTCTTGAGAGATCTCTTGCAGCCTGGCAGCAGTTAAGTCCATCTCAGTGCTTCTTGCAAAGATCTGGCAGGATCTAACCACTTCAAAAAAAATTCCTCCCCTTGAACCCCCTAAAAAACCCACAAAGTTTATTTTAGAGTGGACTTTGCCCCATAACTCCAGAAGCTCTGATCACTATAACCAGGAGTGAAAGCACAAGGTCACTGCTGGTGGAGTTCGTTCTGAGCCAGGACTGCTGGCACACACTCTAGAAGAAAGCACAAAGTAAGCACAATTTTAAAGAACTAGCAGTCAGCTAGACTTGTGGATGTTTTGCCTAGAAGCAAAATTAACGTAACATATTTCTCTTCCCTTGAGATTATACAGGGCACTGCCATCCCAAAGAAGCTGGGGTCACTAAAATGTTGGTGTATGGCACCATCCTCATCACTCTTTAGAGACAAAATTGGGGCATTCTGAGTGTTCCTCCTTCAATCAGTTTTAGACAGAGCTGTTTGGGTATCTGACAGGACAGCTCTTTTTGCATCCCAACTGCCTCCCCACTATTGAGGGACGACCCAAGGAACAGAACAGGAAAAGGTATATGGAAGAAATGAGGGGCTCCCTCTGTCAATATGAGAGTCCCATCGATGACCTTGGGTTGGTAAGAACAAAAGCTTTCAGACCTCTGGATCTTTTGCAATCTTAAAAAAAGGGTCATTGACCCACTCAAGAAAGTGTCTATATAAAGAAACCCATTTCTGGGTTTCAGATGCCTGCTATCATCATGATTAAAACTAATAAGCATTTGTGTTGGCAACAAAGAAGTTAAGGATTTAATGGATACAGAGAAGATACAACCTTCCAGCCTAAGGGGCTCTACCCCAGCTATATTAAGCTGATATATCCTAGCCTGAGGAAAAAGGAAGGAGCTTGCCCGTGCAAGACTTAGTATGTCACACTTAGGAATTATTATGGAAAAACAGGAGTTTTCATCTGTTCTTCAAACATGAAGCTTGGGCTCTTCTGTTGCTGACAGAAATCTTTCAGCTCCACCAGTGTTACATATTTGACCAGGACTCAGAAACCCTCTCCCTTCTCTTTAAAGATTCCCAAGCTAAGGTGAATTGGAAAATTATAAAAGGCCTTGTACCCCAAACGAAAAAAGCAGCATTTCCACACTATGCTGTTTGCAATGTATGGGCTCCCTTTACTTAGAAGAGGAGAAAAATGGCTCTGCCTCAAGTTGCAGGTCTCACACTGAAAAACAAGAGTGCCAAAAAACAAGTACGACTAGTACATAGGGGAAAAAGGACATCTCTTTTTTCATGCTCTAGTTTTAATTTGAAAGGCATCAAAATTAATACAATCTTCCATAAATGAAAATTCCCTGGAACTTGCAGCTGTTGAACGAAACTGATGTCCCGTGAGTTTTATAACTGAAAATTATGAAAATTCCCAGCAATCACAGGGGAAATTAGAAGTTCCCCAAATCTGCTAATGAAAATGGTAATCTTGATACTGGCAGTGCTTGCAGGGTACTTGTTTCTTAGCCATGTCTACAAGCTATGTCTATATTAGGATGTAGTGCAGACCAACAGATTATAGAAACAGTTGGTGCTGAGAACCCACAGTATATATGTATAATTTGGTTTTGTTTTTTTTTTTTTATACAAGTTTTATCTTGGAATACTTCCACCTCTTGTGGATTGAACTCCCATTAGTGATAGAAGGAGGTTGTGTTTGCTCATCAAATACATCATTTGGTTTAGTTTAATTTCACCAGAATCCAGCTACGGAGCCTGAGACCTCCATGCAATGGAAAGCCCAGCACAAGAAGCACAAGGGTACAGTCTGGAGATTTGCTTCTAGAAGGTATAATTCAGCCAAAACAATATGCTCATGTAGATGCCTCTCAAAGAAGATGAGGTATAACTTTGACTAGGCAAGTAGGAATAAAAAAGAAGCAGGGTATCCTGGTGGCGTGGACATATGGAGAGGTTCACCTTCCTGGCAGTATTTGAGCCTTTCCATGCCCATCCAAGTGAATCCCAGAGCAACACAGTCCTGCTCAGCTGGGCAAACTCCACGTCTGCTGGAGTGAAGGGAAGCACAACTTCACTGATTTACTCAATTGAGTCTGATCTTTATCACAATAGTTCCATAAAGCTAAAAGTACCATCTTATTTTCTTATACACCCAGTCATACGAGTCTTCCCATTCATTGTGAAATGCTCCTACAAAAATAAGTATGGCAACTGGGGCTGCCCATGTTTTCTGGGAGCCCTGAAAAGAAAGCAAATAATCCTATTTTGTCCAGAGTAGGAATAATGTAAAAGAGTTACACAGATGTATCCATCTGAGGCCAAGTATTTTGAGTCCATTCCAAAGCTTACAAAAACTAAGTCAAGATTTTCATGGACCAGGCACATTCTGCCTTTCTTCTGCTGTATCACTGGAGGATAAACAATTAATGATCAGTGGAGAATTTATGAGTTAATTATGGATCACTTTCTATCTGACTTGCTCTCCTGAATCATTTTTATTGTAAACTAAACTCTTGCTGCTTTTGTCATTGTCATTCATGAATTCCTGGTAATACCAGTTCTGAGCCTGATATCTACCCCTGATAACTTGCTATCTGACAAATTAAGGAAGCTAGACCTTTTTTTTTTTTTTTTTTTCCCATACCATGAATATCTGAAGTAATTATGTTAATTGGTACCTGGACTGTTTTATAGAAACTAAGTACTGGAATAATGTAACAAGATGATCAAGCAACCCAGAGATAATTAATTGCAAAAAGAGGTTAATAATAACAGAGCCATCTTAAGGCTTCTCCGCAGTGTAAGGAAAATTGAACTATGTAGCCCCAGAAGATAACAAAACTCAGTCCTAGGACACCATCAGATTTTGTTCTTGGGTGGAAAAGGGAAGGCCTTGGGAGGTATAGTGAGAAAACCATGGCTGTGAAACTGGATTTGGATCCCATGGGACTGAGAAAAGAAGGAGAGGGACTAGAAGAGTCACCAGGATATGGAAGCCTATACTATATTTTGTGGGGGAGTTCCATACTCACCTTATCCTATAATCCTGCAGGACTTCATTCAATCTGTTTGTCTACAAAAGCTGACTCTGGACATGCCAATGACATGGGATCCTGTTTATCTGGCCAGTGCACATTAATTGCCATCTTCCACAGGCCCCCAGCTCTCATCCCTTCCTTCCCCACCTCCCCAGACAGCAGATGTGATGGGACAGCCAGTGAATCTCCTGCTCTGCCTTTTGTAAGTGAAGGATACACCAAGGCATTTCCAGCTTGGTCTGGCCTCGGAGCGGAGGAATTCTGTGGCAGGCATGTGTCTCTTGGCAAGGCAGAGGTCCACAGGCCTTTGGCAGACAGCGGGTATCCCCCCTTGGATGCCGAGCACGCTTCTCCTCGTCTGTGTGACCAAAGCGGGCAGGACCAGGGAGTGGACTCAGCCTCTCCTAGCAAGGATTATGTCCTTGTTTCTGCCATGAAGCTCCCACCTTCAAGGCCACGGAGGAGACGGGAGCGCACAGAGGGCCAACTGCCCTAATGGTGCACAGGCCCGTAAAGGCTACCCGGGCAGAAGGAATTCTGTCAGTCCAAAGATAGCTGACTTCATTGATTTGCAAACTTCCTTGGAAACAGCAAGATTTTTGACTGAGTTATTTTGTTCTGAAACACAAAATAGAGCCGGTTAGAAAAAAACCCCAAAACTCAGCAAAATGTCTGCCTGTTGTAGGATCATAGGGTCACCTGAAAAGACATAGTTTTTCTTTGATAAAGATTCCTTCCAAAGGAAAAAGAATGGTTTTAAGGCTTCTTTTAAATTTGAAAAGTTCCAATCCAGACTGTTCAGAAAGGCATGGTACATTTTTCCCTCTTGAAATTAATTTTTAATTAACCTGCCTGGCTCTGGACACGCTCCAGCCCCTCAGCGTCCCTCTGGCAGCGAGGGGCCCAGAGCTGAGCCCAGGGCTCCAGGGGCGGCCCCGACAGGGCCCGGCGCGGGGGGACGGGCACTGCCCCGGCCCTGCTGGCCACATTATTTCTAATACATTTCTGATTTTTGCATCCTTTCAAGAATTTAATAAACATTCTTTCATGAACTTACCCCACGCAGGTCTTAATGATGACCACAGTGCTTTTTCACTCTGGATACTCATGCCTTTCCTTCTGCGCATCTCATCCCAGTTTGCAGTTGGACTTCTAGGATGGGAATACAAACCATGGTCATCTTTAGGGTTCCAAAATCACTGGATTCTTAATACATGTCATAGAAATATAATCCAGGTTTCCCTTATTAAAATACAGAAGTGTTTGTTTTCATTAATTTGACCAGACTCTAGATTCCATCCACTGCCCAGAGCTGTTAACTACAAAACCCATCCTGCACTGTCTGTCAGAGGTACAATACGTTGCTGCAAGAACACAGATGCACTTGGACTTTCATCTTCCCACAGCCACTGTCATGCATGTTGCTTTTGCTGTCACACCCCAGAGTTTCCCAGACAGGCAAAGCCCAAACTACAGCGCGAATGCTACGTTTCTTCTTCACAAAAAAGTATGCAGAGTCCATACAGGGAGCATCAAAATATCATTCCCTGCTGTGCAATTGGGACAAACATATAGACAGCTTTCTCAACAGTCTGAGAGGGTAAGAAAGGCACTTTCAGCACTGCATAAATTGCAGAGCTCTGCTGACCACAGAATTTCAGAAGGCATGCAGCTCTAGGCTCGAGTGGGCACTAAATTCTGTCAATCTATATACAACCAGCAAAAATTTCTAAGATGAGCGCTACAAATATTAGAAAGACTGTATCAATGGATAGGACTTTACACCACTGAACTATTTAATTGGCAAGATTTTGTATGATAACAGCAACGTGAGGGAAGGATAACCCAGTGCACAGGGTGCTCAAACAGGAGCTCACACCACTGGCCAAGTTGTGACTGCACAACCAGTTGCAACTGTACAGGTATCAGCTCAGCGTGTTCCAGCTGTCAGACTGTGTAAATCACCTTACAGTATTTCATCAGAGTTTCAGTGACCCATAAATCACACATCAGAATTTTAAAGTGTGTTTCACCCTTCTCTCAACCAAGATTTCCTCTGTGACCTTTGACGCGATATTGCATTTTAGCCTTAGTGCAGGCCCCCACCTACAAAAAGGGGCCAGCGCATGCCTGGTGTAGGAGGCGGTTCTGTGAAGGTACACGCTCAGCACAGAGCAAGGCACTCAGAAGCCACCCTACTAACAGCTGGACAAACCAGGCAAGAAAAGGAGCTAAGCACAAGGCAGCTAAACCAGTTTGCTAAATGTTTTGTTGTTCTTTAAACATGGATTGTTCATGAGGGCAGATGTGCTATGAATTAATAAACAGGTGACACTACTGTAAGAATTTCAAAAATGGATATTGTGTGAGAGTTTACATTAGGGCAGGCTCCAAGAGACAGAGGCAGGCACAGGCACACACATCCTTGCATTTATTTGCACGTGCAAGTTCAGGTGCATGTGAAAACTCATTTTTATTTGCAGGTGCAAACTTTTTCCAGTATCAAGGATTACAACTCAGGAAATTTTGCACATTTCACAAGGGTGGAAAAAAGTTTTGATTTCATGGTAAATATTTCATGAAACAAAGACCAGATGTTTGCCTTAGCTCCTGTTTTTACTCTGCCTTACTTTTCCAGCTGGAGTTATTAATTATACCTTTTATTCTCCTACTGCAGCTCTTAACTCTAAAAGATTAAATGGCTTGATTAGCACTGTTTAGCTTTTCCTAGGTGGTTTATTGAATGTCACATTTAACATTCTGGCACCTCACAGATGAAGCTAAATTCCTGTAGCCTTGAAGAAATATGGCTGGTTTTTTTTCCCAGAGAGCAAGAGAAGGGCATTTGTTACATATTTATGAACACATCACATTGGACATTTCTATTTATTCTTTAACACACTTTCACAAACACACAGACTATCCTAGATTATATGTTTGTCTATAAATGTTGATAGGTCTTTTGGAATTGCCTACTGGAAATTTTTTTGTAAAAACAGTGACTGGAAGGGTTACAGAGATTTGTGGAAACCTTGGAATCAACCGAATATTCTCACATGATTTTTCAAACTTTTCTACCTTCTTGGAAGCCTATAGAAAAGAATGCAATGAAGTACACAAAACTTTAGTGGATAAAGAACACTTAATTCTTCATCCTGGTGCAGCCTTATGGCTGTACCTATGCTCATAAGATAGAATCAATAATTCACCATAAGAGATCTCTGACACTGCTCCACTAGTGACTGGTTAAGATAGTGCCAAGATTCATGCTTTGAAATTGCCTAACACCCAAATCCTAAAGCTCTCTACTCAACTGAATCTTGAGCCAACCATCAGGTGATGGCCATCCCAATGTTTGCATTGGACCAGTATCTAAAGTCAGAAGGCTGGTGTGGGATTGCTGTAAAATAAAAAGCAGCCTTAGCCTTAACACACAGGCTATGAAAAGTGCTTGCAAACAGTTTTCTCTCTTCTCCCTCCTACCCTTAATGTCCAGGGCTAACCTGGGTAGCTACCTAGTTAGCTGAAAGTGCTTTCAAAGCCATACCTTTAGATCTATTTAATCCATATTCTTCAACATCTCTTGAGATTCTAATGTTTTAAGGACTTTTTAGAAAATGCTGTAAGATTTCATGTGTTTTCTACCTCCAAGAAAACACAAAGATGACCGACTAGCTACTTACCCCGAGGAAAGAGAGATTACATAGACTCCAACTGCTAGTAACAGAATACAGTAAGAGGTAAAAGTTGAACGCAGATTTCACCCTGCATCAAGACAGAGGTCCTATGTAACCACTGAAAGGTGTTCCTGTGTGGATGGAGTCAATGCGAGCTCACTTTGGTCAATTTTTTGCAATCATACCTTTGGATCCAGAGGCACCTGGCCTTAAAAACCATATATTTTATTTCTTCCAGTTTGCATACACATATATAGATGCCCACAGCAGAGGGGCTGTATCTGCACCACAACAGAGCACAGGGGTGAGGGCACTGCATGGAGCCTGCCGGGTGGAGGAGCTCAAACTACGAAGCTGGGAGCAGCAAGGTCAAACTCTGGGTAAATTAGACAGAGACCCTCTTTCATTCTTTGCACCACACACCGAGCATCCTGCACGCTGGGCACGGGGCAAGAGCAATACACCTTTACGTCTGTGTTTACATACATGTGCCAGGAGCTCTGGCCGCTGGCACAAGAGCAGAAACAATTAAGGTTCACAAACGTTTCTAAACCCGAAATGATTTTTATTTGTCACGGATTATCCCCTCACCCCACTCCCTCCCGTGGTCTCTCACTCTGGTTGGTTTCCCATTCCATTTACTTCCAAAGTGACCCCCTGAGCCCCAGACAAACAAAACCAGATGTGGGACTAAAATGCTGGTTTGTGTCACTGCAGCAGCCCTTTGTTTTGCCTTGTTTGTCTAGCTCTAGTTTGTAAGAACTTTGGGGCAGAGGCTCTCAATTGCTCTTTGTTTACATCTCATCTGCAAAAGGGCCTCCTCCTTCTTTGTGGGCTCTTGTGCTCTGCCACAATAATGATGACTATTAATAATATGACCTTCAGCTAGCTGGAATGTATTCAGCAATTTAAGGCATTGACATTGGAGAAATCCTTATGAATGCCTGAGATCATATAACCCTTCCATTTGTTTTCAGACCTATCTCCAAGCTGTGGTTAAGTAGCTATCATTTCTAACATTTGCATTCCTCTTACCCCATAGTGTGTGTGGGGGATGGTACTATCATAATTATACCACATTCTTCTGGGTTCCATAACGAGCTATTATTTTGCTAATGGAATATTCAAGCAGTCTGCAGTAATTTATCAAATAGTCCCAAGTCCCATTTTCTCTGTGTGAATCTTTTTGTTCACAGGTAAATTGATGTGTGGGGGGTTATCAAGGCTTTTTTGTAATTCAAATTAACCATTCCACCCCCCTCTCTGAAAAAAGATCATTAGACACAGAATGTTGGGTGGTTGTTTTTTTTTTTTTCTAATGATGTTTAGAATTAGAATTGTGCAGGCTTCCTGTGAGTGGCAATTTCTGCATTTTAATTCATTCTTACAGTGTTTTTGCATTTTAAGGCCTAATTTTGAAAATTTGCCTAAACTAAAGGGGGGCAAAATGTATTCCATTTCTCCTTACAACCATTGTCTGCTCCACTGTCAGATTAAACTGCCAACAGTGTAGAGTGCCATTGAATTGGAGATGAGAGAGAAAAAACACCACCCTCTCCTTTTATTTTACTTACAGTAAAAAAAAAAAAAAAAAAAAAAGCCAAAATCCAAGATGTGCACATATACATAGACCACACTGCACGCACACAAACACACCTCTCTCCCACTGTGTATTGCTCCGGGTAGGAGGAGGGGGAAGGAGTGTGTGTGCGTGCAGGTGTGCACACGCAGGGTAGGAGGGGGAGCTGGTACCTCATAAAAGAGCGGTAAGTGCCAATTATTTCTGTGGAAGACAGTATTTCTTTCCTTCTCAAAAACTGTCTCTGCCACGGTTCCTCACTTACCTCCTAACTACAGTTAGGAAATTAATAGCTGGCGATGTCGGCGGAGAGTTTTAGTGTAGAATCACGGGATGGCTGAGGTGAGAAGGGACGTCTGGAGGTCAGCTGGTCCAACCTCCTGCTTTGAGAACGATGGCACAGGTGGCACAAAACTAGGAGGAGTGGTTGGTACACCTGATGGTTGTCAGTTAGAGCAGGTTGCTCAGGACATTAGCTGGTTTTGAATATCGTTATGGAGATATTCACATAACCTTTCTGTGTTATGTGAGACTCAGAGACTCCACAACCTTTCTGGACAACCTGTTCCAGTGCTTGACTACCCCCCCTGTTAAAAAAAAAGGAAGGTTTAATGTTTAAATGGAATTTCCTTTACTTCAGTTTGTGCCCATTGCCCCTCCTCTTGCCACTGAGCACCACTATGAAAAGTCTTTTTCCATTTCTTTGTCCCCCCAATCAGGTAATTATACACATTAATAAGATCTCCCAGAACCTTCTGTCCTCTGGGCTGAAGAGTCCCAGCTTTCAGCCTCTCCTCGTACATGGGATGCTCCCTGCACCCAGCGCATCTCACCAGGGAAAATGCAGGGGAAGGACCGCCTCACTTGACCTGCCAGCAATGTTCTTCCCAGGGCAGTCCAGGATACCTTTGGCTTTCTGTGCTCCAAGAGCACGTTGCTGACTCATGGTCAACCTGGTTCTTTCCAAGACCCCCGGGGCCTTTTGCCAGGCTAATTTCCAGTCAGTTGGCCCCAGCCTGCCCTGGTGCATGGGGTTATTCCCCCCAGGGGCAGGACTTGACATTTTCCTTTTTTGAACTTCATAAGATTCCCCTCACCAATTTCTATAGTCTGTTTACATCCCTCTGGCTGGCAGCACAACCATCAGGGGCATCAGCCGCTCCTCCCAGTTTTTTGTCATCTGTAATCTTGCTGAGGGTACACTCTGTCCCATCATCCAGGACATTAATGAAGACAGGAAACACTAGCTGCAGGATTGATTTCTGGGATACAGCACTAGTGACCGGTCTCCAGCTGAACTGTGCCACTGATCACAAACCTCTGAGCCCATCCGTTCAACCAGTTTTCAACTTACCTCAGAGTCCACTTCCTTCATTTTCCACACCTCATAGTCCACACTTCATTTTCTATGAAGATGTTAGAGGAAGCAGTATTGTATGTGACAGAGAAAATGAAAAGAAAAAAAAAATCATATGGAGAGATTATTGCGCTCATCTGCTTCTATATACGTTCTGTCCATCTCATCTTCTTAGATCCTGGTCCTCACCACAAATACGGTAAGTGGGATCCCATGGCTTTTCTGGGGATCTGCCTCTATAAAGTACATTACACAGGGAGTGCTTTGGTTTTTCAAACAGAGTTAATTTTCCTTTGCATTTGAACACTATATACTGCCACGAGGTTGCATTCCACTTAGGGTGCCTGAATACAGGAACCTGTTCACTCTCTCTCATAGGAAAAACAGCTCCCACTCATCTGTTGTGGAGTGGAAAACAGAACCAGCTAACAAACCATTTTGGGATCCAGTCTGTGAGGCATGAAACCAGAAAATCTACCATCCATAAGTTTTTCATCCTTGGCCTGCTATTTTGGGCCAAAACTATATCCTGTAGCCAAGCATTTGTCCCAGTGAAGTTTTATATTCAAACTGACACATTACTGGGGAGAGAGGTACAGGGAATTTTGTGACTAGGTGGCCTTTTCTAATGAAAACCATTCTGTTGCAAAGAATTTCCAATTTGCCCCAGCAAGATTATCTTCCTGTAGCCTTAGCTTGGGCAGATGCTGAGCCAGGTATCATCTGACTGTGCTGACCTGTTCTAGTATCTTTACTAAAAGCACTTCTAACTTCTTATGTGCTCTTCTTATTGAAATAGATAAGAATCAAAATAACCAAACGATTTGAATGTCACCAGTTACCAGCCAAACAGTCTCTCCATTCTTTGGTTCACGCCTTCAGAATAAACTGGTTCCTCCCTCCTGTGCTGGATAACCACTGCAGGGCAGCATGGGTTCCTCCTGGCTGTGAGCAGCGCTGAATTCCAGCCTTCCATTCCAAGAACTCACATCAGGTTCTGCATCCCTCAGGTGTATGCGTGCCTACCCCAGCATGTCTTACAGGGGACCTTATAGGTGGGGTATCCTGACGGTATAGCATGAAAACAAACTGGTCAGATAGATACTCATTCTTACCAAGTCACACAAGTGGTATGAACAGCACTGTTACTGGCAGAGGGAGCTGGGGAGGTGGGCAGGAATTTGCAGCTGAGCTAGAAATACCTACCAGAAGACATACAGTCAACAAGTCAATGTGTAATGTGGGAATTTTAACCCTGAATCAACATTCTGCCATGAGCAAGTGAGTGAATCTCTTGCAATTCCCTGAATGTGGGCGGGTTTTTGGTTGGTTTTTTTTTTCATTTCCATCTTAGAACATATGTTATATCTTATACTATTGTGACACATTTTCTTTGAACAGTATCACTCCCATTTATAAATATGTCATTTGAAGTGGTGAAATGCCAGGAGACTGCTCTATTGCCACATCATTCATTGGACATAAATACTCAGAAGCTGAGCACCACTAGCCACATTTTTAGTTGATGAAAGTTGTGCAATATAAACATTTGGTTCACAAATAAATAAGCCATGAATGTCTTTGACTGCTACCTCCTGCTGATAGCAGCTTAGGTTAAATGCAAGCTAAACTCTCCATGTTTCCAGTAGATTCATGGCATTATGGTTAAACCAGAATTCCCTTCTTTGTTTAGCCCACCTTTGACAGTGAAGGTTGCCACCACTGAAAACCTGCAAACCTGCAGCCTTTGCTTAAGAAAAAAATCTGAAAAGGTAGTTTGTTGAGAGTTTTCCCCTGGATTTACATTTGCTGATGTGTGGGGTTTGGTGTTGGTTTTGCTGGAACAGACAGGTAAAGCAATGAAACAAAACTAAAGGCCTATATTTTAAAAGTGAAGACATTTAAAAACAGAGGTATGCTTTGTGCAGCACAGTAACATTTGTATGAATACAGTGTCTTGCCATGGCTTTAAAAAGCTACACAAGCCATTATCTACTCTACATCCAAAAAGTTACATTTAATTTATGATTCCTGTAGATAAAGACAGAATTACAGTACATATTTTGCTGGCAAAGATCAGTTGGTCAAAGGTTTCTCTGCTTCATACTGTTACCAACAAAACTGTATGAGAAAAAGTTTATATGAAGATATGCTATTAAAAGCATGCTTTGGCTAGCACAGCTGCAGATACTCAGGGGAGTGCTGGGGAAGCTTGGATAAGTCTTGGCAGTGCTGCAGCATTGCCTGTGTAAAAGCACTGCAAACGTGAAGGCATTTGCCATCACAAGATACTGATGGAACTGTTCAGACCTAGTACAGATTTGTCCTGCAATAGAACTAAATACAGGCACACCTCAAGACAGGATGATATTAGGTACATACAGGAGACGTTTGGCAATCCATATGTGCACATAATCTTCCCCAGCACTTACCAGCGATGGTCTTTTTGCAACATGGAAATCTCTGCACTGAAAATAATGTAAACTCATTTTGCAACAGGCTGATGAACAAGACAGCACAAAGCAACAGCTTCCAGCTCTGTGAAGTAAAACTGAAACAGAGCAGCCTGCCGAGAACTGAGCATCCCATTGCTAATGCTGTGAGCCAGTCCACTATTCATTCGTAGTGTGACAAAATGGAACAAGGGTTTTGGGGGAGGGGTAGCTTCTTTAGCAATATAAATTCTTTTCAATACTAATTTATGTACTGCAAGAGCAAACCAGCGTGTGTTATGTACACCCTCATGATACTGCTCTTTCAGCTGACTGGGATCCTGCTTTTCAGGCCATTCGATCAGCTCACATTGTCCAGGGATGAATCCTACCAATTTCGCTTCAGTCTCGAGCTGTAAATGGGCACACACACACAGAGGAAGGGTGGTCCAGCAGTGGAGGCACTGTCCCTTGGGGACCAAGGCCACAGCTGCTGCTTTGCCACTGACTTCTGATCTCACAAAGGTCATTAACTGGCTATGGGTGAGCACAGGGAGAATGAAACCTCCCCCCTTTGCCAGCAGGAGGAAAGGAAGAGTAAAAATTGTCAGATAGGTTCAACTCTATAGAGATCCACTGCCAGCCCAGTGTCTGATCAATCGTATTTCGACCATAGACGCCTGGGGCCAGACCCAATACTCTGTACTTCTGCCGTGGTTGATGCGATGGCACCCTGAGCTCTCTTGGCTCATTCTGCCACAGAATGTATTATTGTTATTTGTACTATAACAGCACCTTTTTTTTTTTTTTTTTGTGGCAAATAAAAGTTCTGCTTCCCAGAAGTATCTCATATATACAATGAAATTCATCTCAGAGGAGAGCTGGATGCTCAGCTGCATTGCTTTCTTTTCATCAGATGTTTTTGTGCAATTACATATCCAAAAGATTTTTTTCCAAAATAACACTTCCACATTGCTTTTCTATACAATTCAAAGCCTCCCTGCCTTTTCCCAGAAGATTTTCCCAGTTCAGCATATTCAGTTGAGAGTTACTCTTTCTATCTCTGGTAAAGTGATTTCATTAATGTGGAAAGGACCACACTCAGAGGTTGCTTTTATTTGTGCAGAAAATAGGAGTTCTCCTGTGTCCTGCGAGAGGATGGACCAAGATGCCAATCTTCATTAAAACCTGCCCCGTTTAAACTAACATTCCCCTAACCTTATCTCTTGCTGTTGCTGTGGTCTGGTTAATGCAAAACTCAACTGCAAAACACATGACACTGAGAAGAATTTAAACACACACATGTACGCATAGTAACCACAGTTAATGTAAAGGTCTTCCACAAGGTGACTGTCCCCTCAGCAATACTGTGTGACAGTGGAATTTATAGCTGGTCCAGGCACAAAAGTTCACATTGCTGTTGTACATTTGACATCCTAGTAAGCTCAGGGAAGGAAAAAACAAAAAACTCAGCTTGCCCTTGATCCTGACAAAGAGCTCGTACGAGCCCCAGCACTGCAGCTGTTTCAACTGAGAAATCTTAATTTTGCTGAAAATCCTTTCCTGCCCTCTTGTCTTCAGAATCAATATGTTGGAGTGAGTTATTTCGTTAAGTACTCCTTATGCTCTGCACACAGCTTGCCTTTGAGGACAACCTTTGGGTATACCTGCTGCCTGTGGGGCTGCTAGTAAAAGGACACCTGGTATTTTGTGGTGGGGATAAGCCATGTGGGCTCCTCCCTAGTCTTCTTCATAAATATGTATGACAATTGCTCCCATAACTAAGGAAAAGAAAATTGTCTTTCGGTTGTTAACAAGACATATTTGTTCCCTTCCCACCTTCGCTTCCAGGCTGACCTCTCTCCTACAGACAGACATGGAGACAACCTTAAGTGACAATGGGACAAATTTCAATTTGTTGTGAACTGCTTTTTCAATTATTTTTATCCTCTCTATTTCTCCCAGCTGACCCAGACCAGGCTGTTACTCTGGCAGCAGTCCCTAACCTCCAGATTAAAATATGTAAATTATCGTCTTCCCTTCCACTTAGACCTGTGTCAGATACACAGTAATTACGAGGAAATGTTTGATTCAGGTTTATATGAGAAGAACATAGTTACTTAGTTTTGTCATTTTCCTTTATAAAATAAACCAAATTTGACATGATGTAATCAATGTTCAGGTACAATATAGATCAGAGAGTATTTTAGATACAGTGGGGCAGCTGCTGTTATAAAAAAAAAATAAATCAAACAACTTCTGAGAATCTCTAGCACCCACAACTTTCTACCTTCCACTTCCCACCTTTCAATTAGTGTTAATTAGTTAATAATTAATTATAAATTAGTATTACACTAAAACAATTGAAAGAAAAGCAGGTGCAACACATCAAGTTTTGAATTTCCTTCAAATAATGCACACTAAAGTCTTATAGATTGATATTAATGATAACTGGCTTAAGAATTTACAAAGAAATTATTTCCAAAATCCATGGATATATTCCAGTTTTCAATCACTGTAAAGCAAAATTTAGCCAACATTTTTAAATTGCAGAATTACACTATACAAAGAATGGCTCTGTGCAGAGGGTTCTTTTCCCCGGCTTTCTAATTCCTCTTGGTTTTTAACAAATTCTTAAAAGCCCATTCAGTAGTATCAGAATTAATAATGATGATATAACAGAGGTCTCTAGGTACAGAGAGTTTTAAAAATACAGTGTTGAAAGAGAACTGTACATGGTCAAAGCAAATTCTTTCCAGATTTTACAGGGAAATTTGGAGACGTAGCTAAAAAAAAAAAAAAAAAAAGACTGTTTCCATAAGCATGAATCACTTTCTGTTCCAGGTACTGTTACAGCATAACATAATAGCTGAAAACCTGGAATTTCATGAATGCAGTCCTACATAGTTGATCCAATTTGCCAACACATGACATAGAGGGTGCATTGCTGGAAACACAGTGCATGTGTTAGTGGGGACGTGAGTTTTCCTGCTGTGAAATGGCATCTAGGTCCTCCTGTGTGCTGCCCACACTGTGCGTGTTGGTGTAGAGGCACTTCAGCAGGGTTGTTGATCCCACCACCTTTGTGGGGCAGAAGCCCTAATTCCTACCTGACCATTCCCAGGTGTTTCCGTGGCTTCTAACACATCAATAATCCTTGTGTCTTTGCTGACACATGGATCTCCATCCCCTGGCTCCACTGAGGCGGCAGACCAAAGGACCTCGCTAGCACACTGACCCTCAAACATCAGTGTGCCGCCCCCATGCTTATCTCTAGAGAACTGGGTTTTATCCCTTCCCCCTCCAAATCTAGCCTCAAGCTCTTTCCACGAGCCCTGCTAACTCCTGTGCAAAGAGCCTTCCCCCCTTTGAGCCAGGTGTACCCCATCTGTCACCAGCAGGCCTGCTGTTGTGTACACCAACATGTGATCAAACCCCCAAATTCTGCTGGTGGCACTGGGAGCCAGGTATTGACCTGCTGGCTCTTCTTGTTTCTTCTTCATCATCCCCTGCAACTGGAAGGATAGGGAACACTACGTGTGCTCCTGATCCCTTAACCAGTTGTCCCAAGGCCCTGAAGTTTCTCTTGATTGCTCTTGGACTTCTTGTTGCAACTTCATTGCTTCTTACGTGAAGAATCAATAATGGATAATAACCTGAGGGTTGTACCAGGGTGGAAAGTTTTCTCTACACCTTTAACCTTGACCACAGGAGACATCAGAGTTCCCTACAAAGTGGCTCCATTCTGTATATTGGGCCTTCTGCTCCCTTCAGAAGGGAGTCCTCTATGAAAATTACTTGGGTTTTTTTTTCCTTATGGAAGCATTTTTGATGCAGGGCATAGGCTGACTCAACACCTCCGTGTTAGATGAACCATCGTCCTTGTTATTGTTGGGTTCTGCTTGCAGAGCCCCATAGGTGTTACACATGGGCACCTGGGCAGGTGGGGTGGTCCCAGAGGAGACGCACCTGCTGCACTGGCCAGGGACTTGTCACCATTGCCCCCATCGCTTCAGTCGCTGTGTTCAGCCAGGCGGAGAGCGGGTAAGGAATCCATATCCCGTGTCCTGTCTGCGTGTTGGGCCCACCCCCGGGAAGGCAGGGTGCCATTCCAGTAGCCTATCTCTCTCTTACATTCCCAGATGCTTCTCAAGCTATGCACCTCCTCCTGGATCTCTGTCCCAAAGCGGAGGAGGTCCTCCCCGGGCACAGTCCCACAGGAGCACTCACCTCGGCCGTAAGTGCTGGGCACAGCCAGCAGCTCGGCACCAGGGGAGCGGCGTGTTCCCACCAGAGCTGTGCCTGGGCAGCTCCACCTGCCGTGGTGGGTGCCAAGCTGTGGGCTCCTGGCTTGTCCAACACAAAAAGATTGATGCCATTTCAGTGGGATGCGAGATGAATACAGCACAGTAATTATCCCTCTAGGAAGGGATTCAGGTGTCTGTGACAAACTCTCTGTGCAACTGTAACCACATCGCATGGAGCCACGTACACAAAATTTACATTTGCCAAGAAAAAACAACATAAACCCAGTCTGGTACTTAAGCACAAGTAAGCCTTCCCTCAGTAGTCCGGCTGAACGCTTGAGAGGCTGCCGGCTTTTGTGCTGCAGCCACCAAAAAAAAAAAAAAAATCACATAACTTTGTGCATGTCTGCAGACCATTCTGGCCAAGCTGCACATCTTGCAACGCATCTCCTCCCCATGCCCGGGACTTCACAAATTAATCTTATTCCATGGCTGTCTTTATGTACAAAAAGAGTACCTTAATTAATTCCCATTTTTATCAGGCAGGTGAAACTAACTGCTTAGGCATTGCTAGAGGAAAAAAAAGTGACTCAGGTATTCATACTCAAAGAAGCAAATTGAGTAAATCAGGCCAAAAAGCTGTTTCAATCTGATAATCCCTGCTTCATCAACGTGCCTGGCTTAGCCTCCTCCTCCAAGAAAATGTCTAAATCTGGAGAAAAAAAAAAAAAAAAAAAAAAGATAGAAATGAAGACCTCTGTCCTCAGTGTTTCTTCCTGGCTTAAGCAGCCTCTCCTTCATGCCAGGACAGATAACATACCCGCTGTTCACTGTACAAGGAATCTCAGTGTCTGGATTACCACGTGTGTTTGTGAATAGGGCATCCCAAGACTTTAACCACTAAGGGTGATGCTGTGATGCTCCCTGAAACACTTCTGTATGCCCACAAGCCACATCCATACATGTAACACACAACTACAGAAACATTTCCATACCTGACAGCATCAAAGCACTCCCAGTTTTTTCAGAACCTTTGAACAGAAAAAAAATTACACACAAAAATAATAATGATGTTGTGAGGCCAGGAGGGCCCCCTATGATGCTCAAAAGAGAGACAGAAAAAAATGCTTTGTAATTCTACAGGGTGTTTCCCCCAGGCAGGGTATGCATGCCTGGTTGATGCCACCTGGCTTTGGTTTTAGTGAGTAGCTTGGGCACAATCTTGGTGATCTTCTTTGACCTCCTTCCCGTCAATCCTCACTCTCTCCTCCACGACCTTCTCGGGAGGCTGGCATTCCTTCCATGAGTGATCCCTGTCGGATAACACCAGCTCTTTCTGCAGCATGGCCAGCTGCCTGCCTGAGCCAATCCAGGACCCAGTAACTTAATGTATCTTAGCAAATAGTCAACAGATTGTAAGAATTATTCACTAAAACCACTAAGGACTACAGTCACAGTGGTAAGGTAAAGAAAAAAAGATTTAGTATCCTGTTACCAATCCCTCAGCCTGCTACTTCATATAAATAATTCTGCCTGGGATTTCTTATTATCTGCAGCACTTCTATTTAAAATCCTTCCTAAAAGTCTGGAAAACCAATTTTAGAGAAAATTCCAATTTAAACTTGGTTACAATTTACTTGTTAGATTAATCTTGCAAACTTTTAATGGGTATATTAATTAGACATCATTAATAACTCCCGTATCAGCCGTGAATTTCTGTTGTCCCTTAAACTAAATATGATTAACTTCACTCTTTCTCAAGGGCATAAATTTACAAAAATTGGCAAGCATGAAAGCATAAGCTACTCTGGTATTAAAACTGTCATTTTGTTTATGATTTCCTGTGCAGGGCCAGATCAGCCTAAGAAGCACCCAGAACCTCATGCATTTTTACACCAACATCCTTGTGGGATTGAAGATAGCTATCAAACGGAAACTGCCTCAAAATGCCAATTTTTTCAGCCACACTTCCTATATTCTAAGGCAGTTTATCTGAAAAAGAATCATCTCACCTCAAACTGATCTTTTTTTAAACATTACAGTGTACCTTGAGATACTGCAGAAGTCCAGCGGTGCTCAGATCTCTAATGCAAAGGTTCACGAAGGACACAGTCCTGGTTGCGCAGAATGCAATGGGAAAAGATGCTATTAAAGGTTTCCCTTTGCTCCTATAATTGCAGCTCTTTAATTAACCCTTAGACCGAAGGTATCATCAAGACCCTGGGAAACAGAAAACTACACTGTTCCTAGCATTTTTGGCAGACTCTTGCTTTGCTGCTTCATTGGGTCTCTCTTGCCCTTAGTCCCACAGCTGGCAGCCAAGTCTGTGCTGCACATGGCAGGGTGACCCCCCAGCAAGCCAGCACGGCTCCCAGGTACCTAGCAGCTACCCAGCCACACATGATTCCTAGCAATTCCCATCTCTCACTCTCTCTGAACAGTACTACCAAATTCCTGTCTGCCCTTCAAATACATGTTCTCCACAATCTAGCTCAAGTTTTGTACATGATTCATCTCCCGATGACTTACAGTACAAGCACACCATCATCACAGATGCCCTTTTTATCATGGCATTGTTCTGGCCCCAGTTCTTCTTTCACTTGTCCTGACAGAACCACTTCACATTTCAAGAGGTTAAGTAATTTACAAGAAGTAGGTCAGCAAACTGCAAAACACAACATTCCCAGTGCATGAGGCTGCCATGGAGTCTGGTCCTCACGCAAAGGTTGGTAAGTCACTTGTTGCCTTTCCTGCCCGCACATCCCCCCCAATATGGAGGGTACCCTCTCTTGCACACAGGGCTCGTTCAGGCCATGACACTGCATTAAACCCTATGTAATCAGATTTAGAGCTAAATATTCAGGCCCATCTAAGAGGGAGCTGCCACAACCCCATGCACCTTCTCAATTGTTCACACTCCTGTCTGCTCCTTCCATATGACCCAACAGTCTCCAGTGCTCCATCAAATAAAGGTGAACACAACAGAGCATTCAGTGCTCCCCATCTGCACAGGACAGATGATGAATCAAACTTCTGCCAATCAACCATTCCTGAAGGGAGAAATCTTCGGGTGATCAATTGGTGCTTCATCAAATGGACCCCTTGTCCTTGCAGCTCCAACTCTTCTGATTGTTTTCTGTTAAATATCTGAGACAAAGAACTGCTGACCTCAACTTTCAAACTTCAACTTTCAGCATCGATCAAGAGCAAATAATGGATAAGCCCTTGACAATACATTTCCATGCTATATCACTTTTTCTTCAGCTGGTGTATCAAGTCACAAGGATGCAACTCCATCCCCAGAGACCACAGAGGTCTTTGAAGTTCCTGTAAACTGAGAGCAATCCAGAACTTTATGCACTTAAATCATCTTCCCACTGCTCGGGACACCAGACAGTTGACAGCCAGTGTGTGGGACCACTTATATAATCTCAGGCAATCCACAGCACAGCTTTCAAGCTTTCAGAAAATTAATTAATTCAGGATAATATAGCAAACTCGGAGCTGGGAAAGGAACCATCATATTTGTTGAGTGTGTTACGAATTCATATTGTATTTATATGGTGAGAAAAACAATATTGGATGGGTTTTTTTGTTACATTCATTTGCTTGAGAAAAAGATACTGAGGAATCAGTGGGCAAAAAGCTAAAGCTAATTTTGAATGAGGCAACATGTAAAGCGAATGCCTTCATATAAGATAAGTTAGTGAATAACTATTGCAGCTATTTAAATGTTTAAGTCTGGGAATCAACTGTGAGGAGAAGGAGGGGAAAGAGATATCTACATTTTTCTATGCTAAAATTTTTTTGTTGTAGGTATTTTTCGTATTGCACAGCTTCATCTGGTGACATCCAACTGATTCATCATTTTAAAAAGAAATAACAAACCTTCAGAACCGCATCCCTTTCCAGTTGAGCTCAGTAACATGGGAGAGTGGGGGATACTGCCTTGCCTTTTCTCACAGTGCAGAGCTTCACGTTTTTAGCAAGTTCTCATTTTCTAAGCACCAAAAAACAATCTCCTTGGCAGTTTTCCTCCCTGGTATGAACCTCATTTTCAGCAGGCGAACGCCTGTCCAGCCAGAATCCACTTATTTCTTATGCTAATACTGAACCTCTACAAGCTGACAACAAGGAGCTTTTTTTGTATCTGTTACATTTTGGGGAAACACAGCCTCGTCGCATGCACCAGGGCCTCAGACTTGCTCATATTAGCTTACGCCATGGAGGAACTTGGTCTAGTAATTCCCGATGTTGGCTCATCATTGCTAAACTATAAATGGATATCTCCTGATTGGCTGGGTGCCCAGGCAGCTTTCCTTTAAATTCTTAATCCCACTTTAACAGCATGTTCTTAATAGAAACAAGTGGTGGTTTCCATACAGTATCTAAGTAACTAAATAAAGCACAGCTACCACCAATTACCATCTTGCCAGCATGACTCGCCAAAGTGCTGAAGACTAAAGGCTATCTGACAATTCTGTTTCTGATGCTGCTATTCCTGCTTTTTCCAGCCAGCTCTTCATCTTTCTCCCTCAGACAGTCAGTAAGAAAGTCACGTTCTGCATCACCCACCTTGGTGCAATGACCTTAGGGTGGCCCCAACTAACCACATTCATCTCACCATTGTACATACCCTCATCCATTTATGACTCTTGAGTATCTTGGTGCCTTCCATACACCTCTCCCAATATTCAGGTTTTCTCCATAGGTCCTATATTGCTCACCCACTTCATGGGCAGACTTGATTCTCCTTTTTATGGCTAGAAAGGGTCAAGCTGTCACGGTAACATTTATCCCCACAGATATTGCCATTCTGTCTGTTGTATTTCCATTAAAAACTATCCCAAACCTCACCTGGTAAAAATGTTTTATACCGGGAAAAAAACAAGGAGTACATCAGAAAACATATGCAGCTGGCAAGGAGGAACACCAAAGAAGGGTTCCATTCTGGAGTGGCCAACTATATACATCAAAAACATTGAACAACACTTGATGAGAGAAGCCAAAGTATCTCCGTTGTAAAAGAAATACAGCCCTCTTGTCACAAATACACCTCCTGCCAGCTTGTTCTTTCACTAGTAAAATATATAAATACATAATGGCATTTCTGATCTATAAAAAAAACAAAAGCCTCTTATCCGTATACTTTGTAGGCAATAAAATGTGGGCCCATGTTTCCCCATCTATTTTAAGACTTCCTAATGTAGTTCAGACGTGGAAGCTGGGGGGAAAGAACATGTATCAGAAACTTGCATTCTTCTCCGTAGTACAGGTTTTAGCCACATTTGTTACAATGCCCCAACTTGTTTACAACTCAGTATTTATTTGTATACTTAAACAACAATGTAAGCCTTGTTCACTGTTGCACTGTAGAATTTATGTGGCTACAGCCAGTACCCCAACTGCGAGTCAAGAGAGCCTGATCTGGGACACTAAGCTTCTTCGGAAGGCATAACCCATCCTCAAACTCATGAATAATGTCCGTCTACTTCCATGGTAAATGGATTGTGTAAATACACATGCCTGAGTGATTTCTTTAATCAGGGTCTTGTTTTCTTTAGCGAGAAGTCCAGAAGCATTCCCATGCAACCAGTTTGTTTCTTTTTTCTCCCAGCTGTGAACTTGCAGGCCATCCAGGTCTTCTGACCAAGCACTGCTGGCATGACCTGGGACTCTGCACGGACACAACAGGGAATGTGGCAGGTTCACGACACTGGGAAACTGCAAAAAAACCCCACCAACTACAGTAGGTGTGCAACTCAAACATTTTCTGTATCTCTTAGTCCAAACATTGTCAGAAGCTGAGCACCAAACCATAGACAGGTTTTTAACAAGAAACCTTCTCCCGTTCCAGCACAGCATCCATTCATTACCTACTTTGTTACACTAGTCACTGTCTATTGAGCATTATATGTTTGTTTATTTTTTAAAATAATGTGGTTACAGATCTATTTGCCTGCAAAAAAATAATAAAGAAAAGCCTTCAGAGATGTGATTAGCTCTGAAGGTTGTGTTAAAGTTGGGGAGAATAGAGACTTTTAACAGAATGTGGGAGAATATGTGTATATGAAGGCTGCCAATATTTCAGTCGAGTGGATTTTATTTTGTATTCTGTCTGGTTTCACTTATATGATAATTGAAGGGAAATGGTGAGAGAAAATAAAGCACTTTCCCATGCTGTGTCTAAAGCTTTTTTCATGATTAAATGTCATCATGTCTCAAGAGTACCAAAAATACTGGTGAAGGCCATCTTAATTTTGAAAAGCAAATATGCATGAGAACTGGTTGTAGCTGGACACAGTTTTGAACTGCAGCAGGTCTGCTGTAAGCATAAGTTTTATCGTGACGTGCCCTGGAGAGTTTCTCTTAGGATGTTCAGGAGAAAAACAGTAAAAGATCTTTAAATCCAGCTAAAACACCCCCTCTGCATGGAAGACTGGCCATATCACTTGTTTTTGTCACAAGTAAAAATATCACTAAAGGTGTAACTGTAGCTTACCCCATGAGAGCAGCGCTGGTCTCTGCTCTTACTCCGACAGATGTACCTTTTGTTTATAAACGAAAACAGTTGGCCCTTAACAGGAAAGGAAAGGAAGGAAAAAACCCAAACAAACAAAACAAACAAGCAAAAAAAAACAACCCCAAAAAACCCCCAACAAAACAAAAACAGAGAAAAGCAAGCAGCTAAGAAAAGCACAAAAGGGAAAAATGGGACACAGAAAAAACTTGTAGAACTTAATTCTCCAGCTGATGACGGGAAGTTTCTCCCGTTCCTACTGACCTGGCTGGGATTGAATTAAGAACCTGTCTCCATATATCAAAACATTTCATTCCCGTCCCGTATGACTCAGGATCCAGTCGTCAAGTATATACATCAATGTATATATTCATACCTCATGGATGTAAGCATACATCCAGTCCTAATCAAAGCAGGCAGCTTTAATTTCTCGATTTCCATGCATTTCACTGTCGTATTTCTATGTTCCCTTTCACTTGGTTCTGGAAATTTATGTTGTTTGCTACCTAGTTTCTGTGCCAGGCATTCAAACACTGGCTGCCAGCAGGCGGGCTTTCCATGAGACAGCGCAGTTCTTCCCTCTCCACCGGCAGCCTGTCCGGGGGGAATGCGAGTGGTGGGAGCCCAGATGGAGCACTAAAGGAAGGTGACAGCAAAAGCCTGATAGCTACCACCTGTAGACGTGAATTCAAACTGATGTAGTTCTGTCCTGCATCAGCTATCTGACTCAGCTTGGGGTTTTAAGGGGAATCTATATGTCCGTTGCCTCAGTTTCCTTGCAAATTGGGACAAAGTTTTTGAAACAGCAAATCCTTACTAAAATATTAAAAACTCCCATTGGTCACGACAAAGGCCAAGTCAGCTAATTGATTAAGAGATTACTATTTTATTATTCTATTTTACTCACTTCAGAACTCAACCATGACGGTTTGAAGAAGATTTTGGTCTGTTAGCACATGCATTTGGACACTATTTTATGAATTTCCACTATGTTTGGACTTCAGAGGTCTCTATTCCCACCAGAGAAATCTCACAAGATTCCTATTATCTCATTTTCCCTTTTTTTGGCCTTGCACTTTGACTCTGGCATTCTCAAAAGGACACTTGGCTTTTTACATTAGGCTTCAACCACAGACTGGTTTTCTAAACAATAAAAAACAGTAACTCCTAGTCCATACTTGTCCAGAGTCAGAGAGACAAGCTCCACAAGCCAAACAGATACAGTGGGAAAGTATAATTTAAAACATTCCAGACTAAACATTTTAAAATCAGACAAAATAAATATTTCAAAGCACTAACCTGTAAACCATTGCTTGCTGATTCTGGAGCTTGATGTTGTTACTGCTGTAGCTCCTTGTTAAAAGATCATGAATCTTTAATGCTTTCAGACATCCTACAGATAACGCGAGCAGTGTACATTGGCTCACAAACTATTTGTTGTCCTTCAGCATAACCTGCTATATGCAGTGTTGTTCCTTGGAAATTTGGAGTTTTGACAGTTAATGGAAAGGCTGCCCTTCCTAGGATCAGTTATTTACTTTTTTGAAAGTATAATATTTTGAACAATGAGTACTTGTAGCTATATGAGATAAGAATATTAGGCTCAGGGCAGCAGTTATAATAGGAATTATTACTCCTGTCGTTCCATGGATAAAGATGTTGAGGCAGGCGAGGGTTACCCTGGTATCAGGTAATTGCTGGGAGCACAGGCAAGGCACCACCAGCTCCAGGCCACTTGCTCCAGCCCATCCAGGAGGACAGGAGGGTGGCTTGAGCCGCCAGCAGCTGGCAGGCAGGGTGCCCAAGGATCACAGCAGCTACGCTGCTGTAAGTCTCAATCATGACAGAGCATTTCATTGCTCACAGCTCCAGCCGGAACAGGAGCAGGGTGAAAGGAGCCAGCTGAAGGAAGAGCTTAGGGCTGGACAGGGTCATCCTCCACAACAAGGCATTGCTGCTTCTCCCAGGTACTTGCATTTCCCAGACCTCTGTGGTTCTGCCTCCTTGGACAGACTCTCACCAGGCTCAGAAAGAGATGCAAACACTATCAGAATATGGGCGGCATCTGCTGTATTCCACAGGTTTTCTCTCCAGAGGTTTGGGAGGGTTTTTTTTTTTTTGAGAGATGGGGAGGTTGTTAACTATAGGATTAAATTCAGTAGGGTATTCAGCTCTACAGGCCACTTAATAATTCAGCATCACTTAACCTTCAGCACGCAGATCAGACTACAGCCTATGCAGAAGTGTTCATGGTATCAAAAATGAAAGTGTTTTGGGATTATCTAGGGCCTGTACCCCAAGCAAATCACCTGCCTAAGCACTAAAACCAGGAGTGTAGATAACGAGGTATCAAATCTGGATTTATTATTCCACCAGAAAAATGAGATTTGTCTTTCATTAAGAAAGAAAAAGTAAAAGACTTGCAGCTCAGGAGCCTGAGGAAAGCTCTGGTAAAAATGTCTTGCAACTACGTAACAGTAGATGTCTGTACCAGATGATTTCATGCTCCAGTGGGATGTTTATCATGCTTTCAGTGTCACCAACAAGTAAACCGAGAGGTCACACAAGCTATTTCTAGAGCCTTCAGAAGGATCTGAAGGAGTCAGATTTTTCCACTGACCAATGGGAAGGACATCACTATCCTTCCACTTGGCTTTCCAAACTGCTTTACCCAGCTTACCTAGGGAGAAAACATCTTGTGAAATGAGTGAGTCATTAAAACACGGCATGCACCTGGTGCCAATGAGGACAGGCACTGTACACTACTACTATTACTGTCACATGCAAAATTAAAGGCTGAGCAAAATACTTCTCTCAGTCAGTAAGACACAAAAACTTTTTTTTCTAGCTTTACTCTGGGATTCTGACAGCAGGAGAACTTATGTATCTAAGTACCACTTACTCTTGTAAAGTTAGATCTGATGACCCTGCTCATGCAAAATTCCCAATGTTAGAGCAAATTTGCAGTTTGGATCTGCTACTGGGGTTGACACATTCCTAAGAAGGAAACACTCAGGAGCAGGTGCTGTCTCTGAGCGAAGACTCAGAGGCCAAAATGTAGGCCACGAGCATGACAACATCGTATGCCGTGCATGCTGAAGCTAATAATTTTGTATCAATTTCAATTCAGTGTTGAAGGCCAAGCATCCAGCCCAATTTGCAGTGGTAAGCCCAAGAGTCCATGACACAGGAGGAGACAAAAGCTGTCCATTTTCATGAGATAAGTTAGTAATTTTACAGTATTTAATTAGATATTACTAGGGACCAGGTCATAAAGCAAAAAGAACAGTATGTATTATAGAATTATCTATAAGCCAACAGACAATCACAGAAGTGACATCCAAAACCACCCTGTAGCATCACTGCTGGTACAGGACATTTTATAATACTAGATGCAAGTGAGTGCTATACAATCTGTGTGTGCCCATGTACTTTAATTTTCTCACAGCAAAAAAGCTATTCATTAATGTGACGGTATATGACATAGTTGAGAACCACCAGGAAAAACATATGCACTACTCTCATGTTTCCTGTTTTCTAAATGGAGATTTGTATTAAGAGATGACATAAATTCCCAGGCTCTGTAAAAAAGCAATTAGCTGGTATGCAACCGTATACAGTAGGGAAGATTTTAAAAACTATCTATGAAATCTTTTTCAGCCATCAGAAGGAAGCAGCAAGCTGACTTGCTACCTCTTAAAGTAAGTAGTTACTACTGCCTTCTTTCAGAACAAGTCCTTGCATGGATATACTTTTTCTGCAATAAGAATATCAGCACAGAGGTTTTATACAACCCACAATTTCACCCCTGGAAAAAGAAAAGAAAATCCTAATACCTCTTTGCAGCATTTATTTCCGAGCAGCTGTATTGTAGATTCCCACATGTGGACAAGTTCTTGCATCAGTGATCATGGGTTAACACGATACACTACGATGTTGAATGTTGCCATTTATAAGAATAAGGTCTATGCGTGCAAACAAATAAATAATTGTGTCATTAAACATCAGTTTTGCTATCTAATAGTAAGATAATTATAAAAATCAATTCATTAGTTCAATGGGTACTTCAGTGGGTACTGCCAGTTACTTCTCTTAACCTACTAACCCTTCTCATAGCAAGTGTATATGTTATCCTTCTTCCTCACTATGGGAAGATATCAAATAAGCACAATCATTCCTAGTGTGAGCAGCACTTACTACATCTTTTTCTGAAATGCAAAAGGTACCACTTAAATTACATACTGTAACTAACTGACAAGAACAAACATGCTTCGTGAACTTGCCCATGGTTTTACCAGAAGATGACAAACATGGTTTTCTACTGCACTGCCTAAAGCAAATTAGCTGCACCCCCCCAGTCAGCTACTGAGGGACTTCAAACACATCCAGCACTGCTCTACAAAGTCTTAGATGTAAATAATGAAATTATCAAAGGCAAAGGTATACAGTAATTGCTGCACAGCTCAGGAAGACAAATGCTGTATGTTCTACTACTAAATACAACACCGCGCACCTCATCAGGTGAAGCATTTGATCTGAATTGTCCTATATACCAAGGCCAATGCAGAATATATGTACACCATAGAAACAGTCAGCACTGAGTCACTTTCACCTGCGCTAAATCCAGAACCTGAACTCCTAGAGGTGTTGCTGCAAGGACACTGATGCTGATTAGACATGACACAGGAATGAAGTAGACACACTTGAAAATATTAAATACTGCTCCCAGACTCATGCTGGTAAGCCTGTACAGCTGCTGTGCAATACCAAATGAATACACTGGTCTGGATCTGCACTAAAGGTCGTAACATCATGTTCGGTCAAATAATGTAGATGCTGCAAGGCTCCCTATGCTGCCTCCATGTGAAAGAACCAGGTGGAGGGTGCTTAGCTCAAGAGTAAATGATGTTTACTTTTAAAAGAACCCATTTCCACTAGCAAGGCAGAGAGCAGAAACAAGACTTGCGTTCTTAAGGGTAATACATCACAACTTCTCACATGAAGAAAATCGTGCAAAAGCAACCATACCTGGTGTATGAACTGCTGGGAGTTTGTTCCCTATGTAATTCTTCCACCTTTCGAAAATACTCACAGTGTCCGAGTGCTAATCCACCGCTTGTACATTGTCTCTCTGGATGGCCTGGGTTTCCAGCCTGAGACTTTTTCTTCTTTCCACCTAGGAAAACTGCATTTTAAGAATAAATCTTATCATCAATTGTTTCAAAGGCAAAATATTTACTACATTTTGAAAGTGGTAATCCTCATATACCTCCATATTCAGTGAGATGCAGGGACATATCTGAAGGACTAAAGGATTAATATGACCATATATTCCAGATGAGGTAGCAGAATTCCGTTTGCTTTAAGAAGTGCCTGTGTGTCTGTTTTCCATGTTCTTCTAATGAGTATTGCATATGGGTTTTAATGCAATGCAAGAGTAGAGCATAACGTAGGTCGGTGTGATGGATATGGGGTAGTGCATTGCTGCTGAAAAGCCAAGTGGATGTGGCCAAAGTGGAAGAAGCAGTGCCCCTGTGAAACTTCAACAGCTGTAGGAAAACTAACAGTTCAGCAAGCTTTAGTAAGCTATGAAATTCTCTGCTTTGTTGTCACTGTCGAAATATGCTTGCATGTTCCCTGTCAGCCATTTCACTTTGTTGACTGAATGAGATGTTTTGCAGTCCTGGATAACAACAACAACAAATTCAAACCCCAACACTCCTTGTTTATAATTTGACTGCATTCATGAAGTATGCCACATCAACCCACCAAAAACAGCACAGCAAACCCTCTATTCTATACACTGTAAAATCAAATTATTACAGCTTTTCAATTAAGGAGCCCAAGATCTTCCCTAACTTTTTCGTAACTAATCAAATTAGTTGTAGTTCAGGGACATTTCCTTTGGTTTGCAAAGCATTCTCTGCATCTGCCCCGCAAATCCTTTCTTCGGCTGAAGCTGAGGACAGACAGAGCTCAGAAGTGCCGACCACCGAAGGAAGATGCACAGATTTAGCTGATGTCCCATGAATGCTGTTCAGCAGCAGTTATCTGAAGGAAAGACGTCCTTTGTCACTGTGGCTGCCTAGGTATGCATTTATTGATCAGAGTATTGAGGCTGAAAAAACAGAGACAAGAAAACAACATTGCACGCAACACACCAGGTATTGCAAGACTACGGTGTCAGTTTGATGTGGAGGACATTTAATTTTTATGTCATATTTGAAGTATGGCCAGTTTCCATCTAATTGCTAAGAACAAACTATGTGGCAATTTCAGTGAAAGCCCTTAGGCTTCAGTCATCTACAAATGTGTTTGAAGTTTTCCACAATCCAGCAGATGTTCGATCTCTCTTTTTATTATTTTTTTTCAAATCTGATAAAAAAAAACACCAAAACCCCAAACCACAACTGTTTCATCTTATGCTTTTAAGGTTGCTCAAAAGTCTTGCTCATGATATACTTAAGATTGCACTAGAAAACGCAAGGACAACTCAAGGTCAAATCTATACATCATGGAGATGGAATAGCCTGTTTCCTTCACTGCAGCTCACGGTCTAGAGGACAGCAACGGGTGAAGAGCAGAGTTCCTTGCACAAAGCACATGGCATTGACCTCAGGTGCCCTCCTATGAACATGGGAGCTATTGCAGGGAGGTGATGGCAAGGGTAGCAATATAGTACTTTGTAGCTCCCACTCTTGAACAAGGCAGGGAAAGAAAAAATATTTCAGCCCTCGAGACATTTGCTGAGCTAATATTTTTTCCTCTTCTTTTTTCACAGCCCCAGCATAGTTACAGTAATGAACTATTTATGCTGGTGCAGCTAACGGTCCCCTAAGCATAAGAGTCAAGTCATCAGCCATCTTAAGTGCATTAAAAAAATAAAATAATAATAATAAAAAATGCACAGTTGCCTTCTGTCTATCTGTCTGCCTATCAGCCTGAAGGATTCATTATGTACAGCTCCTCTGAAGAAAGTTGCTGCTATGACATTGACGGCATGCGTAAACACACAGGTACAGATAAGAGGTGATGGATGTAGTCGGAATTGTCCTCCATCATTCCCATTCACCTTTTTGATTGGTCCTCATTTTTTACCTGTGGCAGGGAATAATTTAAAGGCACACTCATGTTTTCATAATTAAATGATCATATTCTTTCAGGCGCTATGGAGATTTCATAGTGGGTTCCAAGCATGTTGGCTTGGCTCTGGAGAGATAAGGGCTTTTTCCTCCGAGCACCATCTGCTTGAGGACTTCCTCCTTTTTTAGATGTTTTCCTGCTCAGGACCTGTACAGATAGCAGTCTATGAGATGGAAAATAATGAAAGAACATATTCCTTGGGGTCAGATTGTCTGTGCTGTCCTTTCTCCAGAGTATTGAAAATGAAGACCAGATTTTCAGTTCCATCCAAAATTCAGACAGAAAAAAGGAAAGGCTGTACCAGGGGGATAGAGTGTACTACAGTATTCCTTCCTCCTCATTTCTCATTCCTGTGTATACTCAAAAGTAGCTTGTGTCTTGCTGGGGCTGATGGGTGTAATACAGGTCTGAACTTAAAATTGATGTTCACAGCAACATCAAGGTGAGAACCACTCTACTCTGGTCTTAACTGAGTTCAGCTAACCTGATGCTGTAGGAGCAATTTCCTAAGAATTCAACTGTTTGGTCCAGGAACATAGTCGGTGTGTAGAATCTTACAACTTTAACATTTCAGTGCCCTGAATGCAGAAGCATTTAAGGTATCTCCTTGAAAAGCAAGCTGCCTGCATAAAAATACTTCACTATAGCAGGTATTGGAGGAACTAAAGAAGCCATCAGAATATCAAGCTTACTAACCCCCTGGATGTCTTTGAAAATGCTTTGAAATACTTCAGGGGGTTTATGATTTTTCATACCTAGTCCTGCAATGCTCAGTTCTGTTCGTGATGCCCTTGCAAGCTTCAAAAACCATCACTGATACTTGGGGGACTGAGAGTAATATGCTTAGGTTTCCAGCTGCTAGTGGTAAGATAAATTGTAATCGATACATATTGAACAGTGTCTGGTACCAAAACATGCCAATTTCTCAGAAATCGTATTGGTCTTATGTTCACACAACAGCCATAAACACCACCACTATTGGTCTGGCTGCTCAAACACGACGGGCAGCTTCACAAAGTCTGCGTTCACCTGTAGTCAACACACACTGGCCACTGTTTTATGGAGATGGAAAAAAAAATTAAACAGTTGTGGTACAGAAGAAATCATGTGACTGTGAAATAGTTGTAAAGTCACTTTGTAGTCACTTGCTCATTGTTCCCTAGTAATCAAAAACATCATTAAGCACCTGCTCCCATCACCAGACCAACACCAGTTTCAAGAACCATCCAGGTTACACATCTCTTTGCAGTCATAGTGAAATGCTGTAAAGAACACAAATAAAACTTAAAAAGCTAGATGCATATTTAAAATAAATTACAAGGATGGCATGTTCCATAACATTGAATCCTAATTATTTTCTGTTGAGGAAAAAATTAGAAAAAAATCTGCTGAACTTTCTGATTTTAACTACTTCACAGTGAAAACAAACAAACAAAAAACCTACCAGGTCCTTATCTTTATTTGTGAGCTTATTTTTGGTAAGTTTCCTTCAGAAATAATTAGGGATTCTTTAAAGAAATATTGAATCATCTAGCCAAGTAAGAAAATAATTTCAACATAAAAGTTTAACCAGAAAGTTTCTGACAACTAAACAAAGCAATAGCAGTATGCTTATGAAAATATACAATTTTTTATAAAAAAACAATGGCAGAGCATATATTTGAATATGCTGTTATGCTGTGGCTTTAGTATTCAAGCTCAAGGATAAACAAGAACAAAAATTTCCATATATAGATACATTCTGTAAGCTAAAAAGACAGTGGTATATAATGTAGATTAGGTGGTTAGTAAGAGCAGCATGAGAAACCGCACCAGAGGGTAAAAACTAATGATTGACAAATATTCAGCATCAAAAGGACTGCATGTAAAAGGGGAAAAAACAGGACTTGTTGACAAGTGAAGAGCAGTGAGGGGAGATGAGCTGAACATATTTTTTTTTAATGAGGTGTTAAGTACATCAGCTGGAGAGGCTGGATAATGACTGTGCTGATGAGTTGGCCAGGGTGAAAAAAAGCTGAATAACATGACATTTGGGAAACTCAGGAGAACAGTGAAACATAAGATGAGATAGCTTCTGGGGGAAAAGGTGAACTACTTTGGCCACTCAGATAACTTTTTGTGATGCTAGTGCTGCAAGGACTTGGCATCTCACTAAGAAACACATACAAAAAAACTCCAAAAGTGCACAATTTAAAGAAAAAAAATCCTACCTTGTATCAACTCCCTCATTCCCGGAGAAAACTTCTGAAAATGCGGGTGCTCTGTTACTCTTCAGGGCTTGGTTAAGCAGTCAAGCAGCACAGCAGGTGCAGCTGCTCAGCTACGCTATAGCACGGTCAATGCAGAAGCGCGCTGGGCAGTCCTTGGGGGGAAACGGGTATTCGTCTGGAAGAGTCCTGGGACACTGTCAGGTGTTCTAAATGCTCCACAGAAATAGATTACAAAAGAAAAGCAAGAAACACACAGTAAGATCATGAGTTTTCTACCTTCTGATCTTTGCCAGAATTGTTTCCTGCAGAGAGTGGGGGACAGGACATTGACCTAAACCAGCCTTCATATCATAGCCACCGGCTCCTCAGCACAGAAGAGTAGGCTGTGCTTCTGTGTCTTATCTGTTGGGTGTCTGAATCCTTTCACATGCCTGCAGTATCACTGGGCACTTCCAAGCTTTTCCTAAGCATTGTCAATTCTACTCTATGTCCATAACTTTAGTGTCCCTCTGGAAAACTGGGGGGACAGGTCTACCACCAAGACAGTACCGTATCAATGGAGCAAGCAGGGGGAAGAGAACAAAAAGAACAGGCAGGGTTTGCTTCATCGAGTGTCAGAATTAAAAAAAATAAAAGAAAAATCAAACTAACCCTCTTGGAACATTTTAATGGGAGAAAGAGTAAGCAGGAGCATTGTTAGGTTAGGCAAAAAAAGGATTTTAAAAGTGTCTAAAATAGCTGGCGGCTGTTTGAAGGAATTTGACAGTGACAAAAGCAGAGGAAGTTTGTGGTGGGTGTTCAGGGATGGCAACCAACAGGATATGTTTATGTGCAGAGATGCTAAATATAAACACCAAGGCGCAGCAGAGATGAAAGACAGCTTATCAACAGCATCTGTAGAAGGCCAGGGTGCAATATAAAACTGGGGAAAAGACATAGGCCACTATTCACACAGAAGATAGCAGAGAGAGATTTTATGCCACTTTCCCATGGTTTTGCTGGGCCAATATATAAAAATACATAAAAGCTACCCTTACAAACAAGTTTTATTTGTAGCAGAATCACAAACAACACAAGCTGAAGAAGTGGGGACCCACACTGCAAAATCATTACTCTGCGTAAGCAGTATTTTACAGAATAAGCGCACTATTAAAGTCAGTGCAACAGTGTCTGACTGGCTGCTCATCAGAAGAGATGAATGGAAATATTAGGATTTCAGACTTGTCGTTTTTTTCCTGTGATAGAAGTGAAGATGGCTGAGTTCTGAGAATGTCATCAGACACTGCCACAAAATTAGAAGAAAGGGCTGTATAAATACATAAGGTAAAATTTCCTTTAAAAGAGAGTTTGAGATACTGCTGGCATGACAGCCCACACCACAGCAAACTTAGGATTGCATATGAAGTTTTGTTTCAAAGAAAATTTTTCAAGTTTCATGGCCTGTGAGTTATATTTTAAAAAAACAAGTATGAGACTTGTCTGCCAGTAAGGCAAAGGGATTTATACAGAGGTCGTTGCAGAAAGGCTAGGCATGGAAATCATGAAGTGATGTAAACCCACTGAAGAGGGTTCTGACCATATGACTTAGTTCTTCCTTCACAAATAACCAGTTGATAGGCAAAACTATGTTCATCAGCCTCTCAGAGTAGACACTTCTACTCATTACCTGGTGCAGCTGTGGTTTTAATTCATGAAGCAATCAGATATTTAATTCATCAGATGGTCCATTTCCAGACCACAGTTCCTTCCAAGACCATTTCCTGAGTCTTATTTTTCAGGTAAGAATCCAATGGCCCTTGTTTCAAGTGATTGTGACAGTGAAATCCATCCAGAAAGCTCAAACACAGACAGTCCACCTTCAGCTGCTTTTCTTGAGCATTGCAGCCTCATTTAAGCTGGAATCAATTGGTATTGATTAAAAATGCAAGGGAATCTCAAAGGGGTGAAGTAGGGTAGATGGGCAGGCATAGGGCAGGGTGGGAACGGTGACACCGCTCGGTTCTAGCTTTACCTGCGTCCTGCGAAGAAAGCACTAACTGCACAGTGAGCCGTGGGAAGAGCAGGGTGAGCAGACTGACTTTTGTTATTATTTCTGCTACTTACACCCATCTTAGCAGCTACAAAGAAGGAAGATCACCTAAAGGAGAACTTTCCTACTCTGTGTCCTGACACAGGTCTTTCCACATCAGCTGGAGCTCCAGCCCAGCCATGCTGGCTGTGGCTCGTGTGGTAGGCAAAGAAATCAACACATTCAAAGTAGAATCAACAAATCAAATCAGATTTGTTGATTCAAAAGAGAATCAACAAACAGAATCAAAAGGAATCAACAAATTCAAAACAGCAGAGGAAGAAGAGGGAGAGACGCTGAGGGGAAGAACACGAAAAGCCAACAACAACAAAGGAACAATAACAGTTTTCAATTTCCATTTCAAATGGAAATACTGAATGTTTTCCCAGGAAGCATGTCTTTATGGGCCACCTGAAAAATATCTACGTTTTATTTGATTATTATGTTATGTGGCCAGAGGAGATTGCAGCATGAAGTAGATAATGATGTCCGCTAGCTCGGTAGTATTCAAGTTTTACGGGTAGTTTTTTTCTACTGCTCTTAATCAGAACACGGAGACCAGCAGATGGGCCACCTGTGATGAAAGGCAAGTAGAAAAATTGAGCTTGCCATTGTTCTTAAAACTGTTACTCACATGTCTGACAGCAACTAGCTTAGATCAAAGCAGAGTGCAGAGGAGATCAGAAAGCAACAGCCACTAAAGCAGGAAAAGACGAAGTGAAAAGAGCTACAAGCTAACTAACCACAGGGACATACAATGGGTATTGACCAAAGCTGCAAAACAATGGCACCCAGCAGTATCAAAGGCACTGTTTTATTGCAAAAGAAATGAAAAAGTGGTGTCATGAAAGAGAGGGTTGTAATAAGAGTGTAAAGATGTAACATCAAGAACCTCTTGTACAACTAAAGTTGCAAACACCCAACAGGGGAGATCAGATGCTGTGTTTTCACCTACACAGAAATTATTTCACATAAACAAATAGGTTTGGGAACAATAAAACAGCAGTCCTGCCATTAGGTATGGGTAGCAGAAGTGGAACTGGAATACCCTTTTTCTTCCCCTAGATTACTGCATTAAACTTCAAGGACTGTTAAATACTGGAAACATGTGTCCTTAACCAGTTTTGTTTTTCCCACTCCAGGCTGCTGTCATCCTTGTAGATCCAGACACAGGGAGTGATACGCAGCGTTATTTGTATGCCAGTCACACTCACCCTAGGCCAGATAACCCTGTATTGTAGAGAGCCCAAGAGAGCTGGTAATCACTAAAACCTCTTGGATATACCTCAGCATCGATCCCTCTGTCAGTGGGAAAGTCAGGGCTCTCTCCAAAGGGCTCTCCCCAGACCACCAAACCAGGTCTAGACAAAGTGCTGTGGATATGCCATCTCCATGGCTCTCTGACAGAGAATCTTTAAGGGATTCTCCTATTTTCTAAGCAATAAGCAAATTTCAGTCTGGGATTTAATCCAGCTAGGACAATCACAATTTTCATTTTATAAACCAATTTGCTTAGCCATGTGAAACAGAAAGTAAGGCACAAGGTCACTTGTCAATGGAAAAGCATCAAAGGAAGAAGAGCCCTTTCTTCTGACACTAAAATATAAGTTTTACTACATCATTTCAGAGGAAAAAAAAGGGAAAAAAAAAAAAAAAGAAAGCAGTAACATATCCTACTCTAGTGTCTTTGCTTCTTCCCTTCAAACCATAAATTCTCTAGCCTTCCCTTAGCTCACCTCCTGCTATCAATTTAGACAAACTGCTCGCAACTCTTCGCCGATGTAAGAGGCACACGGCATCACCCACCTGCCCCAGCAGACATCAGGAAGAGCATCAGCTGCCGGCTCTGCCCTGGCAGTGGAACGGCACGAAGGTGGCAGCTGAAGCGCCAACAAGACGGATGGAAAGTGGCTCTGTGCTGAAGTTGGCGGTACTGTGTCAGGAAAAGTTCAAGCAGAGGATGTCAGAGTTAAGGGTCTGCTCTTCCCTGTGACCTGTCCTTCCACCGGGACAATCTGTAGTGGGTTGCTGTGCAGACATGTAACTGGTAGAAAAAGGTACTGTAAATTGTTTCCTTTCTGTCAGATTAATTGCTGTGTGCTTTATTTAGGAGCAACTTAATCACACAGAGCATAAAAATAAATGTGTGTTCAGCAGCTCAATTTATCCTCAAGCCCTGCCCAGCCTGCTGTGAGCCTACAGTTTCAATCATGAGATGCATTTCTCTTCAACAGATAAATTTGCTGGACATTCAGTGGAAAAAAAGCTTCCATTAGAGCACACAGCCGGTCTGCTGAGAACCTGGCATTTGTTGACGTTGGCTTCACTGGATTCAGGGACAGGGAACCCAACCTCAGCCGCTCTTTAAGGCTCCAGTTTTGCATCACCGTGTAGTTGGCCTTTGCTACTCAGTCTGAAGCTGAAAAAGAAATAGGATGCCCTCCGCTCGGAGTGAAAAGGGGATGTAAAATGAAAATGATAGGGCTTTTTGAAAGAAGCTTATGCTCAAATTCTTCCCTCTGCGTCACGACTCCATACCCGGGGGGTGGGGAAAAAAAACCAGTCAAAACCCCTGGCAGCTACCCTCCTGTATGTGAATGTGAATGTGAAATACGCAGTAAGAGTTCTCATTAGTTCACATGTTGAGCATGAAATGGCTCCTGTACATTGAAAGAATGTATATGTATACACGACAAGAGTTTTGAAAACTGTTACCAAATGATTGCTTTACCAAACTGTGAACTCCAAACTCTGGAGAGATGGAAATGGCTTTCCCTTTTCACTCATCCTTTCCTCACCGTCAGAGCAGAGCTGTGCCGAATGCCTCCCAGCCTTCCCAGCACAAGTGGGTGACGCATCTTGAAAGCTGCCTTGCAAAAACGACTGTTTCAATGATAAACCAGCATAACTGCTTAAGAATAACACGAGTGACATAAAAGTATTACTGCTTATCTCTTTAGATATAGTTAGCCTAATTAAATGACTGTAAACAGCCACACCACACAAATACAGGAATTTTGTTATTATTATCATAAATTTTATCGTTATCTTAAAACCTATGTATGTCGCAGATTTACAAGAAAGAATGAACCAGTCACCAAAAAGAGAAACTCCTGTCTTAGAAAAATGTGGGCCCATGACAACACACTCTCACACTCGCAACTTAAGGAATTTATCTTTTAATGAGGTGGTGTGTGCCTCACCCTTTGCTGCTCTGGAGAGCGTGGTCTCAGGTTCCTGGAGCTCCCCATGTGCGGATGGGGTTCTCACTGCACCCCCATTCCCAGGAGGATCAGGGGAGCTGAAGAACACAATGCTACATACTGCATTACATTTAGGTTTTGTGTGATTGTTCTTAAGATTCATATATTCCTAGAAATGTAACTACATTATTAAGAAGACAAACGCTTCACAGAATGTGGAAGGACACCCTCCCAAAAAACATTAGTTAGAAAGATCATTGCTATTATTACTTCTGCTGAGGGCAATACTTTTCTGTTAAGGAGTAATGCAGATGAACTTGAATATAAAACATGCAATATATCAGTTATTGTTTCAGAGGTATTAGTGAAAGAAGCTGAGAACTGAAATATTCTTTTCTCTTCCCCCTGTAAAACGCTGGAGTGAAAGTGGGACTGACTAGAGTGAAAGTGGGATTGAAATGGGGTTTGTTAAGACTTGAAACTACAGGAGGGATGAGGGATGGGTTCCCAAACAGAGAAGTTATTGGCAAGCTGTGCCGGGGGAGGGCTGAGGGGTCACTGAAAACAGGATAATATAAAAGAAGGCAGGAAGGTAAGAGCTGCAGGTAAAATCAAGTTTGTAGATGTAAAGAAACAAGCTGGATTAATATTGATGCAAAAAAAAAGAGAGAGGTTAGCATGTAGATGCAGACAAACACTGCAAATTAAAACCATGGGGAGTTTCTCTATACAAAATATTAGCTGTCAGGTGGCACCAAGTTATAGACACAGATATGAAGCCTTAATCATGTTGGCTTCTCTTTCTTGATCATGTATAAAAAATATCCTCAACATGAGGGCTATGGCCAACAAGACCTTAAATATCACAAGGCATGCAAAGTTGGTGTAAAGAGGAGGCAAAGACAGAAGAAATTGATGGAAGGAGCAAGAGAGTTCATTCCACTGTCTTAGCTTAACGAGAAGCAAGAAGAGGCAAGTTACAGTCCTTTGGACTATGAGACACTGTTCACATATTGAATGCTTAATCTGGCTCAGGTAATTTACTTTTCCACAAGCACTCTAAAGCCTAGTTTTTAACAAAATCTTAGCTAAATCCTTGAATGTGAAAAATTGCACTGAACATCCACAAAGAACAACCAAAGTATGTTTCTAGGATATTTTTCTGTAAATTTTTACATAGAAACTTTTATGTAGAACTAAATATCTCAAAACATTTATTTCTCTTGTGCTCTTTCTTCCTATTTAATCCCAAATATGAAAAAAAATATGTATTTATTTAGCGCTAAGTTTGAATGTCAGAAAATGCTATTCTGAGGATGTGGCAGTTTGTAGTTTATGGGAGCGGGTTTGCCTATTCCTGAGAAATGCCTCTAAACACAAAAGTGAGGAGTGAAGCTAAGAATAAAACAACAGGCAGCAGAAATGCACCACAGCCAGTAGTACAGAGAAGGGACTTCAAACACAATGCAGCTTGCCAGACACTGGCACAGCTTTAAAATCAAATAACATTGCCACATCTCTGGTTCTGCCATCACTTCTCATAAAAATATGGGCTCGGATATTTTCTGTGTTACTTGTCTATACAGTAGAAGCACAAATTCCAGCCAAACGAGGAAAGTGTGGCTTGCCTTCCAAGAGATAAATGAAAGCCTGAACCCTTCAAAGCTGGCATGTTTTTTCCCCACACCTGAAAGCTAAGTGAAAAATCCCCTTTTACAGCACAGTTGACCCATTTCTGCTCAAGGGACTTTAAGTGATAAGAAACCCAGCATGAAAGACACACCTGTTGGGGTTCTTTTTAATTCCTTGTTGAAATTCTGACACAGGTATGAATATGCTAAATGTATTATCAAAATATAACCTAGTGGTACAATAGAACACTTTTTTTCATAAGCCTTTAAATTAACTCCACGTTTCTGTTCATGCTGAACACAGATACACACACACAGAATGAAGACTGCAGTTAATAATTAAACAATGAAAGCAGTTTGAAGGGCAGATATGCTGTGCATCAAGGTATTTGAAGAACTAGACAGTTTATAAATCCCAGATAATAAACATCAAATGAATCTTCACGACTGTGCTGAAGTAGCGACGCCTGTCAGCTGCTATTTCATCTTCGGTAGTTCTGTGTGTTTGGGTAGCCTGGAATTTTCTTGGTGCAGAATCAAAGCTGAATTTTGAACTAATCCAGTGAAATAATTTAGAAATGCTTAATGCTTCTGCATTTCCAGCTTGTAGTTCCTGGTGTAACCATTTAACACATTGCTTGGATCAGTTGGGTGCTCCCCTTACAATGAACAATCTCATTTCTGCTGCTTCTCCTGTGTCACCACCAATCAAGGGCATGAAGCTGAACTCATGTTTAAAACAAACAAAAAAATATTTCTTAAGAGACTTCACCACAAAGAGAGGACAGTAACAAAAGTCAGGAATAGGCATTTTGATAGGCAAGGATCTTATCACATATGTGGGACTTTGACTATATAGACTTAAACTCCTGAGAATTACAAGCTAGTAATGCCAGCTGTATAGCTTTTATTTAGTATGATCTTGTAGCCTATTCATTTTAACGGATGCTGAATAGTTTTAGGAAAAACAAAAACAAAAACAAAAACAAAAACCCACAATGGTAATTACCAGTCTCAGCATTTTCTATCTTATCCCAATTTAGAACAAAGCATCAATTACAAACTTATAAATGATCCTATGAAATGCTTTTAGAGAGCTGCTTGAAATCAATCCACAGTCACCCTAGAAACAATACGAGAATGTACTTATCCTTCCCAACATTTGGCATTTCTGCTTCCAGATCTAGCTGTAAGGCAGGGAGATGGGAAAAAAAAGTATGAAAACATTTCTTTTGTCGCTCTGTTTGTGTTCTTATGTATTTGAACTTGTATTAGATATACCTTTTAAGTTTCCTTTGTGTTTGCATATTCTTGCTCTAAAGCTGAACAAGGCACCCTCATGAACCAAGTCCTCGCGTAAAACTCACCTTGACTTCAATGGGGGTTTAGCACAAAGAGAAAATTAAACCCACAGACCTTAAAGCAGGGGGCAATGAATTTGTGTGTACATTATGTATGAAATAAATAATTTGCACCACTTTTCTGGACTCACACAAAGGTTTACGGGAATAGCCACTAGGCCAGACAGAAAGCGATACATTTTCCTAAACATTTTCAACCTATTAACTTGGTGCAATTTTGCACTTCCCCGTGTTGATGCTGAAGCTCTGAAAAGACATAGTGCATGCTGGATAAAGCAAACTTTCAGCATTCACACTCCATTAATTAATTCATCACCTAAAAGCTAAGTATTGATTTTTTAATGGCTCTACAAATCTGTTTAAGCTACTATGATGTAATTAAGAGGACATGTGTTTACTGTAAATTATCTAACAAGTACAAGGGCTGTGAATTCAGCAGTAACAGAAATTTTAGCTCAAAGCAGACAACACGGAAAATGACTGTTTGAAATTTTTTTTCCACTAATTGTATAAAGTACCATGATTATTGTCAAGCTGGATTATTAAAAGCCTCCTATAGCACTAAAAATGGAAGGTCTGATATTCCTTCCATGGAAATCAAGAGATTGTGTGCAAATTCAGTGGTGGGGAGCCAAATGCTTAACACAGGTGTCCAAAGGGATGGTGAATTAGGCATTTCAAGATGAGCTTTACAGAAAAATGACTGTAGTGCATGGACTCCTTATAACATATTCTATCCGAAATATTAGCAAAAAACCCAAAGCCATAATTCCCACAGGTGGCATCTGGTTAGCCACTAAAATCATACTCGAGAATCAAATGAACACATGAAATTGATATTAACTTCTTCCACTAGAAGCATGAAGACTTATGGTTAAATGCAGAATGGTGTGCCACATACCTCTTGTGAGAGTGTGAGAAAAGCTGCAATCAAGTCAACCACTGGCATGCAGACTCTCTCTCTCTCTATGTATAAATGCGTGTGTGTGTGTATATATCTATATATCTAACAGAGGAGCAACCTGATAAATAGTACAGATGTAGATTGCTGCAACTACAGATAGTTTCCTACCTTACATTTACACTGCAAAAAATGAAATATGCAGAGAGTATCATGATTGCCACCAAGGAAAAAAATAAAGGAAGATGAGGTGGGGAAGGAGGGGGAGTTGTGATTACAGATACCAAAACAAGAGATGTGAGATGTAGTGCAGGGAGGGGAGCAGAAATTATGCAGGATAAGTCTCTTATTGATACATTCAGAAATCAGTATGAAAAGGTCCACACGATCTTGACCTCTGACCAGCCTCAGCAACCTCTTCAATCTGAGAAGACATCCTGCAGCTATCTTTGCCTGCAAATCTCTAGCTTTTCAATTACCTTGGAAAAAAATAAATTCTAGCCATGTATACCTCTACGGCTGAAATGTGGAATGCATATTTTATTGTATAGCAGCCTCCAGAGGGAGGGCTTCAACAGTTCTGCTGAGAATAGTTACTATTATTACTCAGTTTTCAAATGGCATCCAACTGTTAATGGGAGAAGGGAGGATATTTGAAGGTACTTATCATGCAGAGATAAAAAGACACCAGAATAATCCAGCTATGTCTTTTGATAACATTAATTAGCAGTAGAGCTTAGTTAGGTTTTTAAAAATAAAAAATGCATCAGTGTTTTATTCTTAGTAGCAAAAATGCAGAAGCGTCTAAATATTTAATAACAACAGCATGAACGTGTTTTTTCAATGTCATATTTTGGTTGAAGAAAGGACTTTCCCAACGGTATACTAATCTTTCTTTTTTATTTTTTTTTTGCTTTGCTTTGCAACTATAATGAAATTTTGCATAATCAGCCTTTTTCACCAACCTCATGTTCCATGTTTACTGATAGGAGCAAAAGAGGAGCTGGTTTTTACATCAGTGGGGCTGGCAGGGGACAGACATCTCAGTATTCTGAGTCCATTCTCTTGAAGGGTTGGGAAAGACACCGGCTAAGCCAAAAGCAGCTCCAGTCTGTGACAACGGAACAGAAGAAAACATGAAGGTAATTATTGTATATGTGCATGGCACAAAGTGTGAATCAATAATTAAAGAGTTAATTATCTCACCAGTTATGGATACAGGCTGGTGATTAATCCCTGCAAATAGGCCGAGAGACAATTACGCTCCCTGCATGCAGCCCGTGATAACCAGCCCTTCCCTGGCTGCACAGATGGGATTCACGAAGGTGCTGTGCCCCCACAGGGGGAATAATTCAGAAATGATCGGTGACAACACACGGCAATAACCAGTGGCAAGACAGTAATCCTCTACACCTCTGTATGTCCAGGCTGAGAAACCTCTAGTAGCGATAACAACGTAGTGTTAATGCATCCTTTTGCAGAAAATCAAAATTAGTGCTACTAAGTGAATCATAATGGCTGCTAAGACAATTAATTCCCTCTTTCATCATTGTTATGTGCTGAAAGCCTTTCTTGGTGCTATAAAAAGCGAGCCACAGATTTAATGAAATCATAATAAGTGATCTCAAAAACGAGTACATTTTAAATGCTTTTGAATTCCTTTCGGTCTGCTCATTTTCCCAGGTAAAATCCCAGTGCAAAAGCAGCAAATACAAACATGGAAAACAGACACAAACTATAGCTGAAAAATCTGTTGAGAGACTAGCAACTGAATTAATTAATTAATTAATTGATGGCTTCAACTTTTCTCCTTTGCCTGGTTTCATCAACTTTACATGTATTGTATAGAGAAGCTTTTATTTTTAGTTGGATTTCCAAATGAAATGAGATGTATTTACAGCCAGCATCTGCCCCAAGTGTTCTCAAGTTATCAGCCAGTTTCAGTTTAGACCTGAAGAAAAAAGAAGCCTCAATGATGATGAAGATGATGGCCTCAAAGATGATGGACAAAAATCCATAAGGAAACAGAGCTCACTGGTTTCGTGGCTTACAGAACTGTGTACTTAAGGATAGGATGTAGCTGTTGAGAGACGATGCCAAAGCCAGAGGCCTGGGCTGTCAAACGCGGTTCCTACAGCAGCAGACTAGAGCCCACAGCAGTCTGGTTTTGGCATTATATAACCCTTTAATTAAAAAAAAAAAAAAAAAAAAGAGAGAGGTACAAGCTGATTTTGCTTTGTATGTGATATTCTATGTATTACTCACTATTGCCAACCTCAAGCTTTTGAAAACCATGAGTCAAGCCACAAAATATCATGAGATTAGCTGTAACATGAGTTACCGAAAAATAAATAAATACATTTGTGTGGTTTATTTGCCTTTTAATGCAGGGTGAGTTCAGGTCATGTTTTTGAAGCTTTCTTTCACAAACACCAAGGCTACAGGCTTTTTTTGGCTTTTTTTTTTCTTCCAAGTGGATTTGAGCTAAGAAACCATAAGACTTGGTAACACTGACACTTTTCAAACATCACACGTAGCTGCACCGACTGTGAGGAACTTTCGCTGCCCCCTCAGCGGCGGTGGTGAGGCCAACCCAGTGATTAACTGGGGCATGGCTATGGCAAAGGTCCCAGCATGTGCTGGGGCTGTGGGAGCCTCCCCAGCCACAGCTCTGCGGGGAGCCCAAGGGTGTGTGAGAACGTAGTGACCAGGTGCCCCGCCACAAAGCCAGTACTCACCACCATGCTTTGCACAGGTGGGCACCCCTGGGAGACATCTTACCTCCCAACCAGCTGTTGGCCATGCAAAGAAATGGAATCAGGCCAAGGGAGTGGAACTTCAGCCACAAAAACATCTTTTTTTCCAAAAAAGTTGGGGGTTTGATTGTTGTTGGTTTGTTTTTTTGGTTTTGGTTTGGTTTTTTTTTTTTTTTTGCAATAATCTTCATTCTTCTCAAAATATTTGGGCATTCAGAAAGAAAACACAACCTTTTCCCCTAGAAATGAAATGGGACAAAGCCTAAATATGTCGAGGTAAATGACACGTTATTGCATTGTGTTCACTTTGTGTGGGAAGTTCTCACCTTCTCCCGCAACAAGCACAAGCCTTCCCTAACTCCGGTGGGCTCCTAACTCTTTTTCTTATGGTTAATTTTAATGACATCAACACACAGCGCATCATAACCAGCTTTTTATATCACTGCTCCATTCTCACATGGTTCAGACTTCACATTTAAGCCTGGGACGTTCTAGCTGGTAACATGCACCATACATACAGAGCCATTCCTATTTTCCTCCTCCTGTGCTCCTTCATGGGTGGCATAAATTAAAAATAGTTTTGGGGGTGTTGAAATTAAAACTGCTCCGCAGAGGCAGTTGGGAACAGTCTCAGGAAATACTTTCTGGTGGTTGGTAGGTTGGTTTTGTGGTTTTTTTTTTCCTTGATTACTTTTTGTGGGGGCGATTTCTATTCATCAGAACCAGAACTTTCCGTGGGAGCAGACCACACCTTTGCAGCTATGTGCAAAGTGTCTGCTCAAAGTAAACAAGACCATTGCACACAGTGAGAGCAGCTACTTACACGCTGCTCAGGGAAGTTATCTGGAGTATCCCATTGCAAATGCCAGCTCTGCTTCATCAGAGTGGGGACTTAGAGCTGAGGCAGCACCCAAAACACTGTGCTTTTTTTTTTTTGCTTTTTTTTTTGCTTTTTTTTTTTTTATCCCTCAGCCTAGAGTAATTTAAAATTTCAAAGTGCAACAAGGAAATTTCTGGTTTGAAAAACTTAGGGGAATAAATCCACCTTTTCAACTCTCACAACCAGTTACCTTGCAGATTACCAATTTCAGATATTTATCAGCTTTAGGATTTATACATATATCAACCATCCCTGCTTGACCAACATACAGTGCCAAGAGACTTTTAATTTAGTTTTAAACCCAAGAGGCTTTTAATCTGGAATAAATATTGTCCCCAGAGAGAACATTAAGAAAATGTACCTCTCATATTGTTCTAGTTCCCAAGTTCTAGAACTTGCTCTTTTGCTCTCATTTAACTTCAGTTTTCAGGCTTCACCTCTAGGTAAAGGGTGGGTAAACCTCTCCTGCCTGCCTCTTGCAGTTCTACCCTACATTTTACACCAGGAGTGCTTAACCTGCAGGTCAAATCCTGCATGCCAACATGATGCAACTAGGTTTTGACACAGTGCCTGGCACCCTCTCTCCCAAGAGTATCTCCCAAGATGTCCTCCCTACCATCACAGTGACCGAAAGGCAGGCATCTGCTGTTTCCTCTCAAGGATGTGTACCTACAGGTCACATCACATGAAAGGCATGAACCTCATTCTTCTCCTGTATTTTGTTATGATGGCACACTGGAGCAGCCCCTACACACAACTTCACATCTATGAACACTCCCATTATACAACCCAATACATCCACCTGGTTATGTGGTACCCAGTGATGGGACAGCCACATGAGAGGTCCTAATCTGCTGCGTCTGGGTGCTTCCAGGAAAGCCAGAGATCTCTTACCACTGTTTTATACATGTTCCTCTGAGAGAGATTAGTAAAAAGGAAGGGATAGAAACAGGATAAAAGGATCTAACTTGTGCTTCCACAGGAGTAGAATAAGGTCAACTTATTCTAGAGTGCTTATCCCAGCGTGCTTATTCCAGAGCGCCTATTCCAGCATGCTTATTCTAGAGTGCTTCTAGAAACGTACCTGGTGTCCGCAGGTGAAAGAGCAGGCAAGATTCCTTTTCTGATGAGCTCTGGCACACTCAGGGACTTGGGCCTCATACCTTCAGTCATAAAAAATGCAAAGAACCAGAACAAAACACTCATAAGGCACTTTAGCAGCTCAGGATTTGTATAACCCAGCACCCTTGTGTCATACAACCATATTCCCCCGGTACCTCAGTATCTCCACGCAGGAACTGGCAATATCCATCACAGGACTGCAGCACCTGCAGCAGAGGGCAATGCCGGCAGGACTGGAGCCTGGGGAGCCCACAGCCAGGGCACTGCCACGGGCACTCAGCTCTGCTGTTCTGGCACCGTCTTTCTTTTCAGTGTTTCAGCTCCGGTTTTAACCCGCATACAGTGTATAACTCGGGATACGGTGCTGGCCTGTTGGTATGTCACAGCAAAGCTGTGTCAGGACGGCTGCAGAAGTTATTCTTTTAAGCTGATGCGAGCTTCTTCACAACATGCTCTGCTAAATTCAACCCATTAAAAACACCACATGTTTTTTGTTCATTATTTGAAATTAAATTCCAGCTGGTCTGAGAAACTCTATCTGCCTCTGGTTTGTATGTCCAAATCCCTGGTGCTGTTGTAATTCTTGTAAACACCACAAATAGGTTTTTACCAAAGTCTGCTGCTGAAGAAATGACAAACCACTGTAGATTCGTAACATGAGCGTGTCATTGTTAACTGCAGTTGCGACATAGAGGATACTAAAAAAATAACCATGGTAAAAATTGTATTTTGGAGATCAGTGCAAACAATACAAGCTCCATTTAACAAACTTCAGCTTCATCTTACTGAGGCATTTAGCTGGACGAAAGGAGTGAGACCGGAGGGAAGATAACCTTCAGGAAAATTTCATACATGCCAGTGCATCAACTATACCAACCTTCTGACAATTTCACATTTGTACATGTAATGAAACAAACTGAATCTTGATAACAACAAAAAATAGGTATTTTTATATCAGTAGTTAACAATGAGCATATAGTAGTCGTTTCCCACTGGTGTTTCTTACTGTGCTGAGCTTTCATATTCATACAGCTGAGCTGTGATTTGCTCACAAATTGGAGCTTCCAATTTTCTTTTAGTTTTTGCGTCAGCACATACAGAAGTGATGCCTTAGTTTAAAACCATATGGTCCAAGAAAGCACTGAGAGTAGAGTAGGGTAACAATTCCCTGGGGCTTTGCTATAGCTCCTCCTTTTTGGTTCAAAGCCTTTGGTTTGCTTCAACCTGGTATGCATATGCTTTTGTAAGACCTTTCTTCTTTCAGTGCCCTCTTCAGAGAAATATTTCTAGGTCTACTGGTGATTTATAGTAACTTCTCAAAATAATTTGTTTTTATTGTTTGCCGTTGTGACGAGCTCTCTATTATTCAGCTTCAACCAAATATTTTTTACTTGTCCATGTAACTATCACAACACTGCTGGATAGATTTCCTTTGACTATCTAAAACATATTTCCCTCATTTATCACAGAAGTCTGAATTCAGCTGAATTAATATGGCTTATTTAGCCTTCCCTAAAGGAAATGTATAATACTTTACAGAAGTAGTGTGGCTTTTTATATAAAAATCCCACTATAAATCATAGAAAACTAGCTTCAATAGCCTGCTTATCCATGAAAAACAACTAACTCGAAATAGCTTTACCCATAAGCAAATACCCATGTGCGTGGGCTTCTTTGTCATTTCTTCACCTGTTTCTGCACGAGCACAGTGCTCATGGGAAGTGCCGGACAGGCAGACTTGGAAGCACAAATCCCGATTTTTATCTGCACAGTCAACAGCACAGAGATGCCCCAAACTGTGCCTTTGCAGGGTGAGCCCGACGGGGGATGCGCAGCCCCCCTGCCCACCCTGTGCTCCCCGAGCCCACCCCCCCAAGTCCACCACAGGGGTGCTGCTCACAGGCTGGCCCCCTCCAGACACAAAACCCAGCCAAGTGGCTGTTCTGTTCCGATAACACAGCCCGATTGCTCTTAACCTAGATCAGTCTTCTGGGGGGAACCTGGATCTTCTCCTTTTCCATTCTTCAGCCTCCCCTCTCACATCATCCTACCAGTAACTAGCTATACTGATTCCCAGAGTGCTGAAAACATAGCTTTCCCTCTTGAACCCCAAATCCCCCGCCTTTGCTTTTAAATCATGTCAGCCTCTACCTCCCTTCAGTCTGAGATACCAGCCTCTATCAGCCACTTGTTTGGAAACTGAAAAAACAACAGTTTTATCTTACGCTGCACTTCACATAGAAGAGGCTTCCTGTCAACACCAGCAGCACTTACGCGTTATCTGTTTTCATATCTCACCTTGAAAATATTCTTTGCTATGAAGTGCAAAGCAAAAACAAAAACAGAAACAAAAAACCCGAAAAGCAAACACAAAAGCAAAACAATTTCGGAGGCGGGAAAATAAAAAGGCCAGCAAATGGAACACAGAAATTTTAAAAATTTATAATGGCTATTTCCATTTTTTAAAAAAGAAGTTGGACGAGTCTAGTAGAAAAGTATGGGGAAAAGAGATATCTTTTTGATTGCAAAAACTTGACTCAGTCTTCTCCGTCTCTTCTCTGCCCTTCACAGAATACTAACAATTATGTTGTACCTTCATTCTCCTTTTGAAATCTTGAACCTCTGTGTTTCATGTCTTCCAGCTTTCCTATACTATCATAAAGGCTAAGAAGTTAATTTATTTCTCAATGAAAAGCAACATTATCAGACTCCAGGAGGGAAAACTATAGCAAAGGCATCAAACACCACAAATCTCATAATGCAAATATCAGATTTGCTAGTGCAGGAGAACTGGAAAACGGTCTGTCTCACACCGATGCCTGAGGTAGCTCGCCCCAGCTCACAGCCTCTCTAAACCCACCTGACCTACATATTCTTTTTTTCTTTTTTCCAGGCCTCACTGAGAAGACAAGCTTCTTAGTCCTATTGTGAGGTTCACTGGGAGGTTAAAAACATGGAGAGTTATCTTTAAGTATAGAAAGAGCAAAGTTTATTGTGTAAACATTTACACTGTGAGCTGACCTTCTCCTGACTTCGACTGCTAAAGAGACTGGGGGGAAATGTTTGGGGTGGGAGTCCAGGAAGCTGAGTGGAATGGGAAGATAAAGAGTGGGCCACAGTTGAACAGGGCAGTGGGGAGAGAGACCGGGAATGCTCCTCTGGTCTGTGAAAAGGACCGTGCAGCTTTGGAAAAGGATTCCATGACACTGTGCACTGAGGAGAGCAGGGGAGCAGAGCCGGTGACCCAGAAATTCCTTTCTGTGTCTTATCAGGATAGTTTCTCAGGCATCCTGGAAGACAGAGCATCTCCTTGAGGGTGCAGGGATGGAGGGCATCCCAGGGGCATGAGCTAATACTCACACCACACCATCCTTTGAACCACACAGACACAGCTGGGATCCTCTGGATGACTCCCAGTTCAGGGACCTGAATTCTCCTAAGATTAAGCTGTGCAGTGGAATGCAGCTGCCTAAACATGGTGTCATCATAGATACCCAGGGGCATCCCACTGCCAATCCAGAAACATGTGTGTGTTGGTGATCCCTTGTAGGTCTCACACGTCAGCCCCATGGGTGAGTCTCAGATGCTAGGATGCCTGCCTCAGGTGGCACCTGGCGCGTTTACATGTTTCAATCTGGAGCTGGCTACAATGCGTACTGATTCCCAGCAGGCTTTGAAAGCCTATGGAGTGATATATCGTATATACTAATGTATAATATGCAGCCAGTAATACATTTAAAAAAAATACTTCTTATATTTTCAGAAATCTGAACACTGCGGATCTTCTTCATTTGTCCAACATATAGTGGGTATATAGTGCCTAGTACATTTAAGATGCCCTAGGATGTCTAAGACATCCAGCTAGGAACAGCAGATGTTACACAAGACTTGAAAGAAATCTATGACAACCTGGCTGTGAGCCAGGTAGGAGACTGTAGGGTAGCTCAAACCATAGCAGATACCCTTGAATGACAATTGGCTGGTTTTTGGTTTGGGTTTTTGGTGTTGTTTTTTTTAACTGTAGAAATTTGATGCATGTTGGTTAACTTTAACATGAACAGTGACCCCTCACCTATCCCCTAATTTCTGCATGCTCGGTGTGATGGGGCATGTGGGTTGTGATGGGGATTGGCAAGGATCTGTGCTGGTAGTGTACTAGTGGTCTGTAATTTACCGACAACTCAAATTAACTGCCAGTCCCAAGCCACTGGATAATTGACATTTCCCGGTCAAAACAAGACAGCGGATTTTGTATAGGTGTGGGCATGGGAACGGTGTGTGGAGAGAGATCTGTATAACTTCCCTGCTTGTAAAATAAACAACACACCACCACTGTCTGTTAAGGACAGTGGTGATGTAATGTGTGACATAATTTCTACTTACCCTATATCTTAGATTTTTTTCTATGTACATCAAAGAAAACTCTAGATACTTCACCAGGTACCCTAGAAAGTGAAAAACCAAGGATGTTATGTGAATGTTTTGCCCAAAGCTGAGACAATACTGTATGTCCTCAGAAAATGGGTTACATTGTAATTTAAGATCCCAGGCACCACTTCACTCTTGCGTGGAGTTTACATGCAAAGACATATTTTCACATAGGAAAGAATAAAGATTTTGTTTGGCAGATGGATCCCATGAGCTATGACACCTCTTTTAATCCCAGTTCACTGTGTCTACCTGTGTGCTTCATATAGGATAGCTTTCTTCCAAAAAGCAGTCACTGGGAAAGAAAAAAAATCAGTTCCACAGAAACAAACAAACAACAACAACAACAAAAACCTCAAAGCATTCAGCATAGAACTGCAGGTGCAAGTGTTCAGTTAAGCCGTATTACATATTTCTGTCAACATTTGTGAAGTTCAGTAGTTTGGGGTCACAGAGACAGTCAGTTTGGATTTTATTATTATTATTATTAATACCTCCAGGTTTCTTTTTCTTACCTATTTTGGGAAATAGGAATAGAGACAAAGACTGTGCTGATGACATCAGGAGCCTCTGTCAGTGTCAAGAATTCAAGTAGAATTACAAGGAACAGGTTTTAAGCAAGGCAAGAGCAAGAGGGGGAAAAAACTAATGTAGTGCTCCTTTGAACTCTGACAAGACAGATGAACCTCCAGCTAAGATACTTGAGAAGGCAGATTGATGCCTTTCCAGGGCAGATATTTGACTGCAAGTTCAGGCCATCCATGTCAGAACTCGAGGTGAGGTTTAAAGTACGGAATGATTGAGTTATCTAAGAAAAAGGTATTAGTGAGTCTTTGAGCAGGAAAGGCAAATAATTACAATACTAAGGTATCCGATACCTTTAATACAGTATGAGATGGCTGCAAGACTTCATGCTTTTCAGCTGTGGAGAGATTCCTCTCTTCTTTGACAAGGCAATTAGGCGCTGCACACTCACCACGAGCTGAGGACTTGCATAGGTATCGAGCAGTACCGAAGTCAATACATGAAGTCATTAGAGAAATGATTTCTTAGGAAAATTCCTCTCTCCCTCTCTTCTCTAAACACAGTTGAGAAATGTCTGTCTCCTGCTGCTACCCGACATATACCCACTCGCTCTCTGGCTAAATTCTTACAGCGTCCTACGTAAAGATGTGAAAATTTGTTATGAATCAGGCCCTAAAAATCTGACAGCAAATCTCATGCTGAAATCCTAGAGGCAGAGTGGAAAAGATTTCTGGAGAATAACTGGAATGCTGCCAAGAATTTTAAAGAGCTTGGTTGTCTTGGGGGAATATATAAAAACAACCTCATGATTCAGCTAACCAAAGCAGTAAAACAAGTTCCTGAAGGCAGGGATCAGCACTTTGAATATATTTGGGTGCTGCCTTTAATTTCTGTGTTTCTTTTTCCTTCTTCTGTCCTTTTCCCAGTTCCTTTCTACTTTGAAGTTAGGAAGGTAGGCTTTATAAGTTACTTTTCCTTCTCACCCAGCCAACAGGGAAGGGTCATAAGTAGGGCAGCCAGTTCCCTCTTCTTTGAAAGCTGTATGACTGTTCTACTTTAGATACACATCCTCCCGCATAAGCCCCAGCACAGTGAGAGCCCTATCACAAATTTATAAGCTCCAGTTCTGTCCTGTATACTACCTAGTCCAGACATGTAACAGTCAACTTAATTATAACTCAAATGTAGAAAGCATGCCGATGCATCGTCATCTTTCATGACTAAAACAGGGCAAAGCATCTATAGGAGTGCCTTATAAAATAGTGTTTAATTTCCAGCACACAAAAGACCACTGCTGCACCACTGAAAAAATGCTTCTATGCGTTGTCTGTCCTGGAAGTGGGATCTCTCTGCTTCGAAGCAGCTTGTCTGACCCTCATGAATAATGAACTCTTTAAGAACTTAAAGAAGAATCCTCAAAGAGATCAATGAAGTGAGACCAAAAGGAATGACAAGAATACAAGATTAAAGAAGAGTCTCTGATATAATCTTGACAAAGTTGATTTAAGCACCTAAAAGTTTAATAGATTTAACTGACAGTGGCTAAAGCTAACTCACACTTTACGGCTTGCATGATCCTTGTTGGAAGCATTTTCGATACCTGTGAGCAGTCTCAGGTCATTTGGACTTTCTAAAGTATGTTGTACTTGACTATTAGTTAGGAAACCATGGCGGCTTTTAGAACCTTATTGGCTCTTGGAGGTATCAGGGTAATATGATTTCACCAACAAAAGAATTGCTTCTAAGGACAAGAAAGCGTCAGTCATCAGCTATATCCATGTTAGCAGGTGGTATGACGGAGCAGATAGTCAACTGAAGCAGTCACTGCAGACACCTCTATCCCATATGCAGATCACAGGTTGTGTTTCAGACTTTGTCCAGTCTTGTGAACCAAATGACTCGTCCATATACGTGGTTCAACCTGCTGAAAGGATCAGATCTTCCTGGGTTTAATACCACTTTGGGTTGTAGTGCATCTGACAAGCATTTTGAACAGACCTTTCAGTGTGTCTTCTTAATAACTTTAGGTCCAAACATAAAAATAAAAAGATTTTGGAAAGCCAAATGAGGACAATCCTTTCATTTCTCAGGTGAAAAGAACAGCAAACAGAATCTTCATGACATGCTTGCCAGATTTTAGGGCATTTTGACACTGCCAGCAGCTTGGAGTTCTAAGGAGAATGCAACAGTGGTGCAACAGACAACGTTGTACCACCAGGAGTGGCAACACCTTCCATCTTTAAATGGTGTTGGAATAGAAGGTGAAAGGCTCTAACAAGGCAAGAATTTCTGTTTAGAAATAACATAGGACAAGAATGCTAAGGAGCTTTTAATGACTGACTGAGTTTCAAAAGAAAACTTGGCCAAGGCTGCCACTGAATTCCCTAGAAGAGGTCCCAGCTGTTCACTGTACCCAGTGGTTCCAGTAACATGAAGAATCTTCATCTATCACTAGGAATCCAGTAGTCATCTCTCTTTGTGATTAAAAAAAAATAAAAATGGTTTGTTCCTAAAAAAATACTGTTTTTTCCGAGGTAGTTTATTTAAGGTCTGAGAAGCAATGAAATAATCCTGCAAGTTCAAGAAGTGGTGCCATGTAAACCTCATGAGGTTCAAGAAGGTCAAGTACAAGGTTCTGCATCTGGGGCAATCCCCAGTATCAATCCCCAGTATCAATCCAGGCTGTGGGATGAAGGGATTGAGAGCAGCCCTGTGAAGAAGAAATGGGGGTACTGGTGGATGAAAAACTGGACATGAGTTGGTGACGCGCACAACCTAGAAAGCCAACCATATCCCGGGCTGCATCAGAAGCAGCGTGGCCAGCACACCAAAGGAGGTGAACCTGTTGGAGCGGGTCCAGAGGAGGCCACTAAATCAATCAGAGGGCTGGAGCCCCTCTCCCATGGAGACAGGCTGAGAGAGTTGGGGTTCTTCAGCCTTGAGAATAGAAGGCTCCAGGGAGACCTTACTGTGGCCTTTCAATACCTAAAGGGAGCTTCATAAGAAAGATGGAGACGGGCCTTTCAGTAGGGCTTGTTGTGATAGGACAAGAGGTAATGGTTTTAAACTAAAAGAGGGGAGATTTAGACTAGATACAGGAAGACATTTTTTGCAATAAGGGTGGTGAGCCACTGGCAAGAGAGGTCGTAGATGCCCCATCCCTCGAAACATTCAAGGTCAGGTTGGACAGGGCTCTGAGCAACCTGATCTAGTTGAAAATGTCCCTGATCATTGCAGGGGTGCTTGGACTAGGTGACCTTTAAATGTTCCTTCTGACCCAAACTCTATGATTCTATGATTCTCTGAATCCAGCACTCTGATGAACAAGAAGAATTCAGCATTTGAAAATCCCACCAGTTTAGTAATGGTCCCATGGATCGAGCTACCACAGTCGAGGAGGTTTAAAATAATGACATCATCCATATGCACACATTAATCTTATGAACGGCAGGAAGCATAGTCCCAGGCCTTCAATCTCAAATCTCTGGTTCATTTAAAATTTCTGTCCAGTGCTTGACCACTAGCTCTCCAAAAATACTGAGCCAGCAGTCAAAAATGGAATCTAACACCATGCCAGACATAAAGAGAAAGTATCCATGACTCAAAGTCTGCAGACAAAGCATTTTTGAGTCACACTGAAATTCAGTCCCAGGAACCAACAAAGGTAAACAAACTGTTCCACCAGCCATGTGATGGGCTTAGCATACTGTAAGTGGCAAAGTGAGGACATACAGTAAAGCACGCAGACACTAAGCCTCCCTACCAGAGATTACGCCTCCGCAGAAGTGACCAAGAAAGGGCTATGCACGAGTTCAAAGAGTTTGAGGATCAGAAAACAAAGGTCTTAAAATTATCCCATCATTACCCTCCAAAGCACATTTTGTCAAAAAGAACTGCATTTTGTCAGAGGAGACGGAAATAAACTTCAAAGTGATCAAGAATATGAGAATACTTCTACAAGCCAATGTCTGCTCTATAAACAAAATGGCTAATTTCAATCACATCTTTCCTCATTTGAGAAGAACAATACTTCACTGCAGCAGAGCACATGAAGGAACACACACTTAACATCCCTTAAAAACACAAACAACCCCACTGGGGAAGATTGGCCTATTCACAGGCTTTATATGATGCACAAATTAAAGCACTTCACCAAATCAAGGTCTCAGTTTGCTGAACCAGACTTCCCAATTGGCAGCAAATGAGCCTGAAGTACAAACGAGAGGTTTATTTTATCTGTAGCATGAAGTGTCAGGTGTTACTTGTATATTTAAGTACAAATGGTCTGCATTTCACAAGCCCAGCAGCAAAAGTGAGTGCTTTAAAAAAAAAAAAGCAATCAGTCTCATTCTTTTCTCATTTATACCTGCTTAAGAAATTGAAGCCAAAGGAGTTCCACTGCCACCTGCAATCAATAATATCAACATGGAAGAATGTTCATTACGAGAACATAATTTAGCAATGAACTTCAATGTGAACAAAACTAGTGAACCCCAAGTCTCATCACGTAAAATAAACCGAAACACCACTCTTACACAATATCTAGAGCTTATATTTTGTACTTTCATAGGCCCCTCTAAGTATCTGAAGGTTTTCAATTGTTAATGTGAATAGACAAAAGGAGACATTTAGGATGGGCAGTAGTCCTCCTCTCCCCCCGTAGTGATGTGATTTTTTTCCCCCTATTTTTAACACAACCTAATTGAAGTCTTCTTAATTGATTTATCAAGGAAAAGGCCCTTCCCTGAGAGTTCTCCACAGACAGAACGGTCAGTGCCACCAGCAGGAGTTCCTGGTGTGACACTGATGCATTTACACCTCCAATCTAACTAGAATTCTTGACGAGACAGCTTCTACCATGCTACAACACTGGTACTCCATGAATGACTGGATCAAATCCAGCAATGATTTCAAAACCAGGTGTTTGTCAATTTAGTGTTGCTGAAAGAATGCCAACAAAAGTATCCTCCATGCTCGGCAGTATCCCTAACGTGACACAACATGTGCGGTTATATACCGAGACCTCAGCGCTGGTTCTATTAACAGACACAGATATCGCCTAATCACTGTGCCTCATTTTCCAGTTTCAGCAATGAGGCTACTGAAGGATTCCTAGCAATAATTAAAGTCTTTTGTAATGCACCCACCTGTTTGATGACAAATGGATCAACGGGGTCTGACGGACTGTGACAGGCAACAGACACTCCACAAATGCCTGTGAACAGCCACCGATCTCGCCTTTAATAAAGACCTTTGTCAAACTCCTACTAAACTCCTTCAAGCACACCAGGGAAAACAGCCTGGATGAAATTAGCCTGAGATGGGCGCACAGGCGGCTCAAAACTGTATTTAAAAGGTGGGTATCAGCATTTGCAGTCAAACGGGACATATTTATTAAATGTGACCTCCTGAAGTCCATGGTATTGTATGGTTTCGTTAACAACGGGAATCAGGAAAACTTTCGTGGCCTTTGAAAACAGCATCCAACAGGGTGGGCAGCAGGCACGTCTGACAATAAGACTAGAGTGGAAAAGGTCTCTTGTCCACTGGAGCAATACTCTGAAATACAGAAGAGGTCAGAAAAGAGGAGCGCAAGCTCCTGCATTCAGATCAGAATTAACAACTCTATAAATATAACAGGGGGGAAATCCAGCTGATCAGAAGCTTTGCAGGAAAAGGATCTGGGGGATTTCAAAGTGCATATGGGTCAGCTGACTTAGGTTGTTTCAAAAATACACCATACACCAGTTAGAGATGTAAAAATAGGAGCATTAGAAGAAAGGCAAGCTAAGGAATCCTCTCACTTTCCTCGCCCCACAGCTGAGCATTTTGCCAGCTGTAGGAGCACTCTTCTAGTGGGACAGCAGCCACTGAGCATCCAGAGAAGAACAACAGGCACTGTAAAAAAAGAATGAGATTCTTTACTCTAGAGAAATGCGCCCTGTAAAGAAACATCATCTTAAAATATGGTAAAGACTGCCACAAAAAAGAAGCTGTTCTCCTTATCCACCAAGGCAAGGACAAAAATAATAAGCTTAAAGTCCAGTTGTGAAAATGCAGAATAAACATTAGGAAAAGGTTTCTAATAGTATGGTGTGGAAAAAAAAATATTAAAGAAATAAGGGTGAGAACACTGTAAGATCCTTCCATAGGATCTGGGACAAGCAAGTAAGATCTTAAATAAGGTCTGTCTGCTGTTGTGCCTCTGAGTCTGTGAACAGAATTGTCCTCTCCAGCTTTTGTCAGAAGGGCTGTAGAAGGGCTGCTCTGCTAATCTTAGAAGAAGCTTAAGATGAAAACCAGCAGACAGGCAGCATCTCAGTCTCTGAGTGAGTATGTGTGAGTGTGTGTACACTCACATCACTCTCTGTGTGAGCACGTGTGTGCCTTCCTACATGTGTGTGTCTGCGTGTACAAGCCTGTGTTTATACAGATTCTTGTGTGAATGTGGTGTCCTTAACAGCTGAAATTTAGTTTTAAAAACATGTGACAAAGATTTCCCTCCATTGAGCCTCGATAGTGTAAAGGGTTAGAGCATGTAGGGTGGTTGCTATCCAGGGATGCTCTCATGCTGGTATTCTTGCCCACCTTTTTCTCCCAAAGCACAGCAGGTTTGCAGAGGTATCAAAGTAAATGTGAAAAGGGTTTGTTGTTGGTTTTGGTTTTTTTTTTTGAAAGGGTAGTTGACATAGCTTTTGTCTCATTTACATCTGCAAGTAGCACTGAATGCAGCCAAATGACAGCAGTATAGAACTGACTTGAAGAGAGAAACAGATCTTTGTATGATTATATATGAATATATGAAAAGCTATTGATTTGAAGATTTGTTCCACAAGGGTGAGTAAGATTATTCAACAAGCATGCTTGATGAGACTTGCACATAATAGCCTCATGGTGGTACCAGAATGTGATACAAAATAAACATCCAGGCAATGCAAGCTGTATCTAAACCTGGTGAATGAAGGAGACAATTATCCCCAGTATTCAGACCAAATGGTTTTCATTTACACTTGGCAGCTCCTTTTCTCCATTTTGGAATATCTAGGCAAAGTTTCCCTCAGTATTGCATTCCCACTCCATAGTTTCAGTGCTCTGGGTAGCTGCCCAATGAAAAGCTAATCAGCTATGTGCATTTCACTTAATCATACCAATATATCACCTCTGCTCATGACCACACAGTCCAAAGAGTGGCAGCACACAAGAAATCTGAGAGCACACTGAAGTTGCATGGGAGGACGCGAAGGAAGTTAGGTAATTCTATTATGAGAACAAAGTTACTTAATTAAAATCCCTTTAAAAGTTTATGAGATGGTCTGATGAGGCCAGGAAATAAAGTTTTCCCGAAATGGAACGCAGCAAAAGCCAGCCATATGACTTGCAGGAAGGAGGGAATGGGAATTTACCCTAAAAATATTTAGCTCCTTCCAGCAATGAAGAAAATTGTTTGCAATACTCAAAAATCCTGGGGATATGGTTAGTTGTTTTTTGTTGCTTTTGTTTTGTTGTTTTGTTTTGTTTTATATATAGATATAGATATAGATATAGATATATAAAAGGGCCCTGCTCACTGGAATAGCAGTATGCTCTCTGTTGTTGCTCTAACAAAGATACAAGCCTGGGGATGGAGGAAGAAGAAAAGCCTCAGCTTATACATGGCCATTCAAAACCTTAAATTCTCTCAGATAAAAATCCCTGTGGATCTTCTGTGCATTAAACGTGCTTGAGGCTCTCACCGCTCCCAGTAGCGCCCACTGCCTAGGCTGCACATGTGCCTCCCTCCGAGGATGAGTGAGTATGTTCCATTCCCTCAGAGCTCCCCAGGCTCGCCGGGCTGCACATGTGCAACTGGGACAGATACGCTCCAGCCCAAGGCTGCTGCGGCTGGCAGAGCCAGAATTTCGCTGTAATGGCTGGAACTGTGACCAAGAACCTGTCTCTCCACCCTTCCCAGTAATCCCCCTGCTAGCAGTATATGGCAGGAAACCATCTCATTTTAATGCAGGAAGGATAAGAGGAAAAACTGAATAGTAAAACCAGGGGAGTGGGGCACAAGAAAAACAGGCATACAGATACGTCTAGGCAAATATATTAAGAACTGGGAGAATGTGGAGAAGCAAAAGATGGAGAAAATTACTCTCATGAGCTAAGAGAGCTTGACGTTGGAGAAGATGCCTGGCAAGGAAATTGAGACATGACAGAAACAGTTTAGAGGAGAAAGAGGAAAAGGGATCAAGCTGGAAAGGGAATGAGGAGAAAAGTTTGTGCCCAGCAGAGAACGTTCTCCTGCAGAGCCTGAAGTGGAGCTCAGCATCTCCCTTTGTTTGACCGTTACAAATGTTTATATCAAAAAATCTTATGCTCATCCAGCGATGATCATTCACACAGGACAACAACTCAATTATTCCTCAACAACTCAATTGCTCCTTAACTCAAGCAGCAGAAACATGAGCAGTTTGCCTAAACCATTGTGATCAACCTCCTCTAGACCACTGATCTCATTTTCAAAACAAGGAGAAATTATACATGTACATGAAGAATACTCAACGAGTATTGCTAAATTTGAAAAGCCAAACACTTAGGAAAAAAGAAATGCTAGAATCAAGGCTATATCTATGTTGCATAAGCCTCTCATGCAGATGTGTTAGGACATAAACATATAATGTTTATATGCAGACCGCCTTTGTCTTAACAAAGTATCAAGATGCATCAGATCTGAACTAACACTAGTCTTTAATATTTTTGGGGGGTTTATCCTTTTATCCCAGATTTCTTGTTTCCTGGGTGTTTTTTGGGGGTTTTTTGGTTTGTTTGGGTTTTTTTTCCCTGTTCACTTTCTATTCTTGCAGCAAACACAGAGGAGCAGGGGCAGAATTCTATGAACAATTCCCTTTTCCTGTAACAGTGCTCATTAATTCCAAAAACCTATGTGTGCACCTGTGTCTGTGCTACTGAAGAAAATAAGCCAGGCACTGCTCTTTGGCTGAGAGAAAGCAACAGCACAGTCCAAATCTACATGGGTAAACTCTTCTCCTCCCCCCCAAACGAGACAGGCTGCCTCTAAACTATCTGTTAGGAAATGACCTGGGTTCCCAGCTTGTGTTCAGGCATTGACTGCACAGATGCTCTTCAACTTGAATAAAAAAAATATACCAACGGGGTCATGCTAAAAATTACACAGTATGGAGACCTGTAATCCCATGCTTAAGCCCATATACGTTCCCTGTTTCATTTAGTAGAACAACTATAGCAGAGAAGACTAGAATTCCATGCAAGAAGGATGTGCTATTTAATAAAAAACATCATCATCTATGCATAAGGCAGCATCTTCAGATCTGGCGTTTCCAAATAAATGTACTTGTCTTTGAAACATCAGTAATGTCCTTTTACTATCATTTGTCTGATGTGTTGCGTAATTCACACAGGGACACCAAGCCCTGCATGATAAGCTGGTTGGCAAATCCTGAAACAAACAAACAATCAAGAAACAACCTGAAGAAACAAAACAAAACAGCCAGCTATAGGACTCGAAACCTAAGCTCTCCTATTAGACAGCATTCAGGCTCTATGTCTTAGCCTTGAACAAAATGCATACATTATGCACACGTATCACTAATTCCTGAAATAGCACGTGCAGCATGGCATATCATTCTGCAGACAAGCAATTGGCAGGTAGTTTTTACAATAGCAAGATGAATTCACAGTATGGGATATGTTGATTGCTCATGTCAGTCCCTTTGAAATTTTAAAGCGATAGTAATCAGAGCTATAAATCTCTCCTAAGTATAATTAGATTACTATTTATACCTACTGTTGTTAAAACCAGCCTAAGAAATTACTTTTAGGGTACCATTACTGAATAAATAATCTCTTTAAAACAATAATCACTGAGTTAAGTACAATTCATATTCTTACTTTCTATAATGAGAATGCATAATTCAGGTATTTAAGAATACTGAATCTCTTCCTATTTAAAAGTTTGATAATGGCATTTTCAGACTTCAAAGTTTGTTTCACATTGTAAGGCAGGTGTGGGAGCACCCTCCAACGTTGTAACATGCTGAGATGAGGGATCGGATCCAGTGCCACCTCTCCCTAGAAGGCACCCATCGAGGGACGCAAGTTTTGTGTTACAGCAGGTGCAGGTTATGACTGCTGTAGGGCCCTGGGGGAGCTATTATGATAACGAGACAATTATGATCAACTGACTAGAACTAGAGTTATCTCCATAGACTTTTTATCTTTTAGGAACAAATTAGGAATTCTAAAAGATGGTACATTTGTATAATCTGGTCCAGTGGTTCACTCTAGCTAATTTACATCTTATTTCCCATGGGAACTGTCTTGACTATTTTTTTAAATTTTTTTTTTTAACAGCAGAGAGAAGGCATAGCAACATGCAGTCCATAAAAACCAAAAATGTCTAGTACCACCTCCCGATTAAACAGATCTCAATAGAGATAGCAACAGGATTCTAAAATAAAAAGAGAGATCTTGAATCCCCAGGTAAAAGCATGGCATTCCAGAGGAATGGGGAATTTTTTCTCTTGCAGAATGCTCCAGGATGCAAGTGTTCATGGCTAGCTACTCGCTGTGGAGTTGCAGGCTTCGGTCAGAAGATGCTGATACAGCTCGAAGCTTGCCGGTGTTCTGCAGAGAGTACCTTCCTCAAGCACTGGCCACTGCATGAAGAACGCTGCTTCCAAATCCAAGGCTGGAATAACCTAGGCAGATAAAAGATGAAGGAGTTACAGTACTAAAATAAAATCATAATAGTATACATTGTCACTGGAGCTAGAAGCAAAAGAGCCTACGCCTCTCTTTCTCTCTTGATGTTTATAAACCTCAGTAGACTTTGTTCCTCATTTTTCTAGTGGAGGTTCATGATCTTGTAGTTTTCTTCATGCAAACCAGATTCCTGAACTCAGCAGCCCTCAGAGAGGCTTTGTGCATGACCTACTCATGTGAAGTTCAGGGCAAAACTGCCCCCACGGTCTCACAGCATTGTAAAGTGAGTTCTCATACAGAACATCCCCCCTTTCCCTCAAGGAGTCACTCCATTCCCCCATTAATATTTTATTACACAAATCTCAGAAATGGAAAAAGCATATGTTTGGAATGATATGTAGCAATAAGAATAGGACCCCATTTTTATGTAGTTTTCCATTGCATGATCCAGCTCATGTATTTAAAACAGTTTTGGTTCCATTCTCTTCCAATTACATTTTTCTTCTCTTAAAATCTTCAGATGAAGAATATTTCTAATAGATGTATTTTATCTTAATTGTTAAGAGGCCTCTATTTAAGTCTCTAGATATTGCAAAACATAGTATTAGTCAAGTCTAACAACTTATAAAAATCAGAGTTCAAGCATAATTCATCAGGTAATGCTATTCTCCCACCAGGCACAATCTAGTTTTCCTGTGCTATTACACTTTCTCTTCACTCAGCATTAGTCATAAAGCAATGGATGTGTGCTGAGATTTTGGGTTTGGTTTACTTTGCTACACGTTACTGATTTAATGGAATGTATCGATTCATCAATTTATCTCAATTATAAGTATCATTTCAACAGCTAGACCACCTATTCACAGAGACAGGTTAGGGTTTTTAAGGGGTAACAGGGGACAGAGGCTCCCCAACGTTAGCCTTGCTATGTGTCACCATGCTACTGTCACAACATTCCACTGCTGCTCTCACGGGTAATAGTGCTGTAGACATCAGTCTCACAAGAACAGGGATCAAGGCATGGAAGACACAGCCCTATTCGACATCGACACCTAAAACGTGCTTTGTGATTCCTAACAATTTTAGGGTTTTTTTTTCTCAAGAGGCTCAAACACAGATTCTGCTTCAGCATACGAGCAGTCTCATTTAAGACACCACCTACAAACTCTGACCACAGCCATCAAGCACATTCTAACACAAGTAACTCATCCACCAAGGAGCAAAGCTCCATTCCAAACCCCACATTAAAATTACCTACACACACTGTTTTATATGTGCCTTTGTTTGCTAGAGACACCATGAATGGTACACGGCATGGTGTCACCAGTGCCCAGGCCTGTTACACACAGGCCACACGGTGTTTGAATGACTTAAAAGTCCAGAGGTAAAAAGAGGACGGGAAGAACCAGGAAAATCTAAGATGTTTCCTATTTCAGATTCACTTAGACTCAGCTGCATGTATCATTTGGGCCATTTGTTAGCAGCTACCAGTAAGCAACTATGCCCAAAGGGGAAATGTATTCTAGTTAAAGATTGGCTTATGGCCTCATCAGCCAGGTTTTACAGCTCTTAAAGCACAGCAAGAGAAATATTTATACTGAACTTGTTGCACAGGGACTTCAGATAGCAGGACAGTCATTTCTTGCATAAGTATTATATTTAGCTGGAGACAGCAGAGTTACGTTAAAAGGGAAGCAGGGACTTCTAAAAATAAAATGTCTAGAAAATAAGATGAAAATGGAGAAATGCTACGCTCACAATTCGAAGTAATTCATTTTTTTTCTGAAAATGTTCCCAAGACTACAAAATATTTTATGTGTCCTTTGAGTTTTGAACACCCTAAGTACAGTAGCATATGTCTGTGCTGTTTAACCAAACCCTCCAATGATTGGAACCACTTCTATTTTTATTTTTTTTTTCCCTGTGTATGTGTTTGTATAGAAGGGAATATTATTTATAACCATCTAAGGTCTGGCACAGCATTTTTGAATTCATGCCATTCAACACATCAATGTTACAGTTGTTCTATATTAATCTAATTGTTTTAACAACATTGGAAAGTTTGTTCTTAACTAACATATATATTTACATGTTCTACAGTTCTAGCCTGTTGGGTAATGAGGTCCTAAAGAAGAATGTTTCAGCACTACTTTTTACACTAATATTAAAAGAAAAAATAAATAAATAAATCACCACAAGTACATACCTATTCAGGGACCTCCCAGTATTATTAAAGTCTCCAGGAAGTCTCAGTCTAGCTAAACTGATGTAGGATTTGAAGTGGTAAAACTAAGGAATGTAATTTCTGCAAAGAGAAACACCCTAGGAGATGGGAGAGAAGAAAGATTTCATAGAATTCAAAGATGAGATTGCCAAAAATATTAGAGCAGGTAAATTAAAATGTAATAGTCAGTTAAGCCAGCAGGAACTGGGACCGAGAGTTTATGCTGGGTTTCTGTTCTGGAAGGCTGGTTCCTCCTGTCTGGTGGTACTTGCTTGCATCTCATCAGCAATGTGTTACATCCATACCCAGTGACAACTTCTGGTGCTGGTATTTTAAAATACAGTCACAAAAGACTAAGTAAACATACCAGATGATCAGGAGTTCCATTTCTGAAAAGAGAAGTGCTTTTTGAGTGAAGTCACGTTCACTGAGCATGAAGTCAGTTGTTTTCTAGAGATGTAGCCCAGTACTGTGCCCCTAAGAAAGCTGCAGTTACGTATGGAGTGTACAACCTCGTGATTGACTTTGCGTGTGCGTGGGCATGTGGACATATATGTATACACACACTTGTGTATGCATGTGCGTGCTTCTTTACTCATTTTTTTTTTAGAAAAAATGAAAATATTTGCACATCATCATATTTTTGGTCTAATTTGTAGCTCCAAACAGGCAAGTAGCCATCTGACCACCCACTGGGATGATGTGACTGGCTTTGAGAGGTAGAAGATACGTTGGAGTGGCAGGAAACAATACTATTAGGAAACTTCAGCAACACCTGTGTAGATCAGGGAAAAGTCACATCAGGGCCTGGTGTTGAGACCAAATATTTAAACACCGCTAATGACTCATTCATGGAGCCACTAATGAGGAAACCCACAAGAGGGAACCGACAAGAGGAAACCCTTGAACCTGAGCAGTGCTTCAGGCGCTTCTGAAACTCTCACTCATCTAACTAATATACAGCTGCAATTGCAAACTTTGTGGTTCAAACCAATTGCCAATGGGTTTCCAGCATCCTTCATCACAGAAATTTGAACGCTGAGACTAAAATCCTGCATCCATCTTCTCAAAACTGTCAGAGTAGAAATTTGAGCTACAAATCAATAATTTCCGCAAAGGTCAAGCTGATTGCTTCACAGTGGGATTAAGGCCATCATAAAACCAGGCTCCAACTGCCATCACAAATATTTGAATTTAATTCCAGGATCTAATCACAGTCCATTTCTAATGGAGAAGTGATAGAGGAAGTACAAAATGGGACATGAAATTGGACCGTGTGTTGTTTCCACATACAGGTTTCATACCAGAGGGGTAACGATTTTGAACCAACAGACCTCACCAAAGCCTGAAAGTAATAATTTATATGTGTGTGTTTATGACATTGCAACAGCTATTTCAGTTCCCTTTGTACTTCCTACTACTTCCAACGCACATATATTTTTAATTGCCTAGCTTTTCTGTGTTATCTTTTACTATTCTTAGTCTAGGAAGAGTTATTCAATAAGCTTTTTCACATTAATTGTTCTAATTTAATATTGTGCTTTTTAGTAGAAAATCTAATTTGAAATGGCAAAGGGTTAATTATGGAATATTCCAAGGGACTATCCCAAGGAAAGAAAGAGATATGGACTAAAATCAGTGAAATGCTAATTTTAGAGTCTAATTTCTACTTTTAATTTTTCTATATAAGGTACTTTTATATTAACCCTACATATGGAGAAACATCTCTAAAATAAACACATGCTTTTAATGTTCTGAATGCCACTCCACAAGCAAGCAAAATAGAGCATGTGTTAAACAAGAATGCTAAGTAATCTTTTATTTAATTCAGTATATTTACACACTTGATTAAACATGAATATCTAAAGACCTGCATGTGTCATTTTAATTATAAATAGATGTAATTATATGTAACAAGCTCAAATTTTCTTTATCTTTCATAAACTCAGGCTTCTGAACTCTTCCATTTAACTATGGCTATTTGTTTAATAATCTCAGTGTGCTGGATTCTGGTGCTTTCAGAGGTTTTATATTTGTGCGTGGAACAGGATGGTTTTAGGCACACTACTGTCACACAGGGTGTAAAGGAAACCTCTGTGGCTCGACAAACATGCAGACAGGCATGAGCACATACGTGCAAATACGTCCCCAACACAGTTTTTTTGCAGGTGAGATTTGAACCCAGGACCTCGCGTTTTGGGGAGATGCTGACATAGAGTCAGCCAAGGAGATTTGTTTTGAAGAAAGCGATGTATTCAGAGAGGAGAATATTTCAGAGCTGGGTCTTTGGCTTCCAAAAGAACCAAAACTCTGGTGTGCCTAGTGATGTCTGAGGTTTAGGCAGAAGCAACTCCCCCCATCACTAACCCTTCCAGAGGTTTTCACCATAACTACGGTAGCACCGAGAGCAAAAGGTGCTCAGGAGAGTACTTCAGCCCTCTGCCTCTTCTCTCCCCAGCTCCTCATCCCTGGTAATTGCTCGTTGGTTGCTATCTCAACCGGCCGATTGTGTTTGCTGGACTGCAAAAGCAAAAGCCCATCTTCTCAGGGCAATGAAACAATCCGCAGCCTTGACTTCTCATGAGATTGCTTGATTTGAGCCAGACATTATGTCCCAGAAAGAAACATTTGCTTTAAAGTGCAGTAAATCTGTGCAACAGCCTGGTACTCCTACATCTATATTTCTAGTCTCATATACATCTGCAGGCAATTAATTTGGTCAGCCATATCAACCTTTCTCTTAGAGGGGCCAGTGAGCCTCACGCAGTACACAGGAATAAGGCACAAGGGAGCCAGCTCCATTTTCTACCTTTTCCGTTCACAGAATCAATTTGAGCCCATCAGTTTGAATAAATCAGCAACTGCTCGGTCTCCAGCCCCCCAGAGTGGAAATGCCGTAACTTGCTGACATTTGTAAGGCACTCTTAGTCACCTGAAGGAAAAGAGACTGGCTTTAAAATTTGATTTTATACAAATTTCAAAGGAGCCTCAGGAAAATCTTCCAAATCCCATCGCACGGTGGTAGAAGTTGAACACCCAAGTCCTCCCAGCATCTTTGTTGAAGTCACTTTTTCTGCCCACACATACACACACACCTCTGATAAACTTCTCAAACCTTTGCACTTTGCTGGCAAGACATTACTCATAAAACCCTCAAAGAGGCCATTTGTGCCCTGGCTGTCAAATACATCCAGAAAAACACAAAAGTTTATGAGTGGCAAATGGAAATAAGGAAGTTTATGCCTCATATATTAAATAAAATTAGAATCTTGAGCCATGTAGCTGCTAAACAAATTGAACCTGTCACATGCTGAAGCTGTGCAACAGGGCATATGTACTTGTCTCATCATTCAAGTTGTCAGCTGTCCATCAAATCTGTAAATAGAACTGAGATTATCAATTATTCTACCACCTTTGATTATTTATTTACACATGGGAGTGAAAATGCAAATTTGTCCAAACAGAACTACTAATACATAGTGTATGTGTTTATATCCTGTGACTGCTGGTAAGGAATTCACTGGGAAACATGTATTATCGGGTATTTATATTCTTTGGAAAACCTTGCTTGTAATCCTATCTTTTAACATCAATCTGTGTACTTCACTCAACTGAAAGACTAACAATGCACTGTAGTTTATGTCTGGCCTCTAGATGATGCTACAATGCTTTTAACTCTCTGGCCTTTAGTAGCATGTTACATGCAAGCAACTTTGAACTATACTCAAACCATTTAGTACCGTAACATAAGAGCAACAGAAAAGTGACTCTACAAAAAACCAGAAGTATAGGAAGACCAAGCAGGTTTCTACTGCAAGTGGATTGATGTTAAGCACACAATAAAAATGTTATTAGATTTGGTTTGCTGCATTTCGTGATGACATCAAGAGTCGATCAAATTTAACTCCTTAACTCCTCCAGTCTGTAGCAACAGGTCTCAAAATCCTCACCCTGCATCCTCAGATTTCTCCCCCGCCACAAAGTACCCTTCACTCCGCTTTGATCCATCCTGTGACAAATGTATTTGGCTCACTGGCCAATAACCGCTGCTAAAACTTGATGGTTATTGAAGATTTCCATAGCTGCAGGGAGCACTTTCCTGGTGACTCAGGCTACCTGCACAGTACGTTAATTGCCATGACACTGTCCAGGTGACCCCACTGAGAAACAAGTTCCTTTGACTTTGGGGAGCACTTGTAGCTGCCCTTAAAATCACGCCTGAGTAGACCTTGGCTGTTTCCTAACGCCTCTGCTTCCCGTTCCCCAGTGATGACTTCCTGTCCACCTGCTGCCCAGATCCACGAAAGGATGCAGGAAGTCTACATTTATGGTTCCAACAGTAAAAACTTGAAAACAAGAGTTGCAGGCAAGTCACCAAGACAGAACAAAAAAAAAAAAATAAAAAGAGAGAGATGGGTTTGTTCCATTTGTTATTGGTTTTTGGTTTTGGTTTTTTTTTAGCAAATCAGATGGTGTACAGCAAACTGGTGAATTTTCTCTGGGATGCTCTCCCATTTGGCATCTTGAGAAAACCCTTAATGTTGTGAGAAGAACATGATGAGGTTCTGACAGGTACAAGAACCTTACACTTCAGAAGTTTCCACCTTCTTTTCAAAACTTTGATAGGGCTAGTAAAATCAGTGACAAATTATTTGTTTTAATCCTTCGGAAGATACATTTCTTAGATTTATATTTTTCACCTGATGACTACTAGTGGTTGCTAAGCAGTGGCTAGTCTACAGTAGCCACCCTGCCATGCTCATATGTCACGCTACACTGTCACACAGAAGGTCTCACCTAAGCCATTTGGTAATAAGTGCAATAGGAGACATATTATCTTTAAGGCATTACCATATTAAGGATTCAGACACTGCTCTCCCAATAATGGATCTATTCTGATTTCTTCAGAACGAGGGTCTGCAAAAAAAAACCCCACCAACAACCAAACCCCCATGCCTCAGTGCTGTTGATTTGGCAGGTGATACCACCTCCTCACGTCCTGGTGGGAAGCCCAGATAGCTGGTCCGGTGGGAAGGCTGACTTTCACCCTGACGTCCAGGCTCTGGGTTATAAGGATGCCTGCCCCGCCCCCCCCCCCCCCCCCCGGCTTTGCCATGCAGTCTGTCTCCTAACCCAACAGCCAAGGGAGTCTCCTGCCTTAAACACTTCTGCTCTCCCTGCTGAGCCGACTTCCCTGCTGCACATTTCCTGATCACACTGGCTGTCAAACGCACAGACTGGGGCCCCTATAGCCTGGGGAAGGGGTACGATAATGGATTTATCGCGTCCCCAAATGTGACTGTTGGTAGCTCCCTGCTATGGAAGCAGAAACTGCTTGGGGGCCGCGCTCAGCACCCCTCGGCAGCCTGCACCCAGGGTCCCGGCAAACCGGGGCAGAGGTGGGAAGGGACTTGGAGGTTTTTTTTTCCTCCACTTTTTCTCTCCCAGCTGCTGCCAGGACCTCAGCCTTCGTGGCCCATAGATAAACATGTCGGTGTCTACAGTTGCGTGGAAGGTTATTTATGGGAGGTGGGGGAGGGAGTTCACATTTGCTTCACATGAGGTAATCGGTTCCTGTGTATACCTCAGGAAGCTGTTACAAGGCTTAAAAAAAATTAAGAGGAGATTATTTTATGTTTCCAGGGTCTAGCTAAAGTGTCTCATCACAGTTTCTCAGAGCACATGAACCTGTAGCTACACACAACGGTTCATAGATCAACAAGACAGCAAAGCCTTCAAAAAGGAGGTGTGGAAAAAAGCAAGAGGACCAGCAGCTGAAGAATAGTCATGGCTACAGCTTCTGACAGCTCTTCAGGCTGGAGAGACTGCTGGTCATGACAGCCCCTTTAACATTAACCACCTCCATGTCTTGATTAGGTGGCAATGGCACATCAAGCAAGGGGAGAACCCAAGCAGGCAGTGTCGAAACAGATGGAACTGCCACCGCCGTCCCCCTGCCAGCTGCCCGGGGACAAGGTCTCCACCCTGCAACAAAACCGGCACGACCTCAGGGGGGTCCCACACCACCCACCTGCATCGGCAGAGGGGCACCTCGCGAGCTGTGGGTGGAGCATGGCACAGGGACAAGCAAACATCCAACTTGTAGCAAGCTTGAATCCCAGGTACCTACTGGAAACACGTGGCATCTGGGTTCGTTTCCAGTTGGAAATGTAAAACAGAGAAAATTATGACATATATATGCAAAATTAAAGCCTGGTTTGGAATCAGAGGAAAACATGATCTATTTGTTCTCCTTACCAATGGTCTTACAAGTATTTCTTTCAAACACTGGCTTATGTTCTCACAGGTGCTCTTCGGTAGATGAAAAACTAGTCCTACCATGCCAGGACTGGAAAGATTTGTGAGACAATCGCATTTGTCCATTTACAAATATTTTTGGTTTCAACATCTTTATACTTCTTTTCCCTTTCAGATACGTTTACTCCACTTATGTTATTGTAAAAAAGGCCCAGCATAATTCAATACAATCTTCAGGACAGAATTCTGATCACATAGAATAGGTGTCTGGGGTTATCACTCAGTCCTTGCCACCTTTCCCCATTTTCGGAAGACACATGAAGAGCATATTTTGGGTTTTCCTGTGCAATATCTCTGGCAGAGCCATCTCCCACACAGTAATTACAGGGGAGTAGACAATATTGAAACACACATTACTGCACATAGAAAAACAGGAGTGAATAAAATCTACCCACTGTAAAAGACCAAGGTGTATAACTCAAGTAAATGGTTTTCCTGCAAGGAAATAGGGCCAGATAACGAACGGAGAGTTTTTCTTTTTTTCCACCTGTTGCGTGGAAATGCTTCCTGCACAGATTTCCCCCATTAAAAAAATATAATAATTGTCCTACAATAAAAGCTCCAAACAACAGCTTTCTATGATATTTTTAGTATATTGTTTCAGGCCATTGTGAAACAGTGCCATTTCACTTCTAAGAGTTAGTAAGTCAAGACAATAGAGAGGTGATTTGTTTCACCTACCTGCCAGCAACATTCATTTCTCTACTCCAGATCTCTGACATAGAATAAAACATGTGAAAGAGGCAAAAAAATAAAAATAATAATCCTTCAGGGGTTACACCAACATACGTAATCTTGGCTACAGTGTTCAGCCTCCGCAGCCATATCGCACGTTCACTAGAATTTTTCTAAGGGGACTATGTGCTTTGGGACCATTTGAAATGGGAATGGAGGTAACACTTGAGCCTTGAGCTGGGGCTCGATGCGCAGTCCAGGGGTGCAGCGGGTTGTGACCATCTTTACCAAGTTCAGCCCTGCACAGAACCGACCACCACCACGACTATGTGCCTTGCCAGATTTTCCACCGCAGCCACCGGTTGAGGTGTAACCAGATGGCAACGGGGCACAGTGCAAGAGGACCATGGTGTTTGCCAGAATGCAGCTCAGCTGGAGGAGTTTTTTTGAGCAACTTTGATTCAGCAACATGAGGTTAAACTGGACCAAAGCTTTGAGTTGTGGGGTTTTTAATCTGGAATGAAACAGCCTAGAGTTTGTTTCTTGTATTGCAGAATCATGGTCTTTAGGCCAGGCAATGAAGTTCGCAATAGCCTGAAGGTCAGAGCAGCACACGCAGCATGTCAAATGACTCAGAGAATAAACAGACTCAGGAAGGGCAAATACCCAGGCTCCAGAGGCAACACAATAGACTGACCTTCTCAACTTTCTTTCTTCAGCCTACCACGTCACCAGACGTAAATGCGGGCAAGGAGATAAAATAAATGAAAGATGGATCTCAGCAAGTGGTCAGGTTTTCAGCTACTGGCTGCTCAGGCTGCCTTGCGTAACAGAGCACAGGGATGAACATGAAAACAAGCAGAATGTTTCTAGCCAGCTGTTTCAGCTTTAGTACCAACCTGAAAAATATTAGCAGATGTATTTTCAAATAGTTCAAAAAAAAAAAAAAAAAAAAAAAAAAGGGCAGGGGGAGGAAAGCTTTAACAAACATTCTGTTGCAGGTATAGATTTGATACAAATTCTTAGAGAAGACAGCGGGATTTATTTGAATGCATGGTACAATGTAAAATAGCAATTAGAGCTAAGAAGGCACTTCAGCTGGCTGCTGGCTGCCAACAAAATATAAATTTGGATTACCCAAACTTATCACAAATACACATCAAGATCATCAGATTCTCACAGCCAAGAACGTCCTCTAAAAGCCAAAACGGTTCATTTCAAGATTTTCAAAACAGAATATTAAGATTCTAGTCTCAAAAGGTTTTGAAAACATTTTACTTTTTACTCAACAACAAATTAAAATGAAACCAAATGTTTAACCTGGAACAGTCCCCCACACCCTTGATTAAACCAGCAAAACAAAAAAAAACCAAAAGTCAATTATTTGCACAGCTGGACTACTAATTAGGAAATAAAGGCAACACAGTTGATGTCTGACTAGTGACTACCACATCCTACTCCAATGTGGTCTTTGAATAAAATAAAAGCAAGAAAGACTAAGGCAGCTTTGAACAATAGCTTTTTAGTTAAAGGCTGGATCTCCCAACATAGCCCCCCATCAGCTGGAGGCTGTATCGCTGAAATCCAGCTCTAAAAGCTCTGTGAACACAAGAGAATTTGGGTAGGTGAAATCACCACCAAGAAGTTAATAACTGTCTTTCCCTTGGAGGAGCAAATTCAAGCCAAGCACACAAATATAAGAAGTTTCCTTTATAGATTTGAGATCCAAAGCCAAGAGGTGCTGCATAAGGGTTTCACTCCCCCTGAAAACATTCTCCAGCAATAAAAATGGACCGCAGACTAAAAGGAAATAAAGTGAGAGGAAGGAGCTCCTCTGCCCTTATGCCGAGCTGACCCTGGACTGATGACAGCTTCATTTTCCACTTGGCACAGGCTGACTTTGGAATGGCCCCAACTGTATGAGAAGTGCTCCCAAAAATCCCGTGGCCCACTTGTGACCTGAAGCAGAGTCCAGCACTGTGGGTGAATCACATCACTTAACACCTTGCAGGATTCCATAAAATAAAACAAAATATTCTTTAAAAAAAAACACAAAACAAAACAAAACCCACAATACACAAGAGGGAGAGGGAGAGGGAGAGGGAGAGGAGGGGAATTGAGAGGGAAAGGAAGAAGAAGGCAGAGAGGGAGAGGAGGAGAAGCACACTCCCGCGCTTTCTGGTGAAAGGATGTGATCAGAGCAGGGCAGCTCACTTGTTCTGTTCCAAACTGAAAACCCGAGCGCATTCCCCGTGGCTGTCCTGCGCACAGTGAGCTCTCTATATTTTCAGCAGTACATCTGAGTTCAAAACTGCTTGTTATTTCCAAGCAAACATTAATTTCAACTGCATAAGTGCCCAAACAAAGAGAGATCAGACCTTAGCCTGGCTGTGCTCAGTGACCAAAGGGGTGGGAAGGGGCGGGATTGTCTGTAGCTAGATCCTGAGCTAGCACAGCCCCAAAAGCAGCTGGAGCAGCCCAGGATTTACTGCCATTTATGCAACAAGCTGGACTTTACAGCAGTGGTGGTTTGGCAGAGCATGACTCTGTTTTGCATTCTCTCTACTGCAAAGGAGTTGTTTTTGCTGTGTTTATAACTGGGGAAGGAGTTCCCTTCTGTCTGAGGCCATAATATGCCAGTTAATTAATATCCAGGACAAGCCCTTTTTGCACTGGAGTAGTGGTGAGGCTGTCTGGCAAAAATCGCTGCTCAGAAAGGTTCTAGCACTTAAAAAAGCATGAAGCCCAGATCCCAGGTACAAGCCACACTTGTCCAACGCCACACACATGTTATTGTCTTGCACAACTGGAGCATGTGGCGTTTCGCAGCCAAAGACCTTGGTTAGTCCTACAAGGTCTTAAGTAAACAGCTTTCTTGTCAAAAGTGGCACACACCAGATTGTTCCTCTACAAATGCCATCAGCAGAAGCTTTCCCTAAATTCGAAGTTACAAATGTATTGCTGCCTGAGCGATTCTGAAAGCCTTAGTCATCAGTTTTAGGGCAAGATACATGCAAGTGGCCTCGGGACATTATGAAGGATTACTGCATGAATAACACTAATGTAAACTCATTCCTGAGCTGATTGTTTCTTTTCTGATACAAGATTATTGTGTTCTGGTGTGTTATTTTTTGGATTTTTTTTTTTTTACTCTCAGCTTTTTCTTTGCTTTCATTAAACTACAAAGATTTATTAGGCCTCTCCTTCGCAATATTCCAAATCTTGACTGGTTTTGTGTCATTGGAAGACCATATTTTCAGTATATGAGGAATTCACTCTACTGAGACCTCTTTTATTGCAAGTTCGGGTAGAAAGTGGATTACAGACTAAGAAATGAACACCTTCCTGCAGGTGATGGCAAACAGTATCCCTCCAAGCGGTGTGGACGTTTTGGCTTCATTCCGAAATGCCACTTGCAGAGGCAGTAAAGCAGAGTACAGCCGGCTCCCCACCTCCCCCCAGCTCCCACTGCTGTGGCTGCTAAGTAGATCCACATGCAGCCAGGTTGGGGCTACTGGTGACAGAACCAGGGATGAACCAGTAAGTCCCAATGTCCCGTGCTTCATTCTAGAGAGTGATATACGCCCCTGCACTGCACGGCCCAGCACCCCAGTTCCTGAGGTGCAATGCAACCTTTGCCTTGCTTCCCTCTGGCATAGTATATTACTTTGTATTTCGGACCGTAAAAAAAATCCAACCAGCTTAAATTGTTTCTAGACTTGAAGCAACTTGGCAAACAGACTCTTATTTTAATAGTGCTGCCCCTGTCAGATTTTAACAGGCTCTCCATGTATGGAGCAAAGAAGTCATATCTCATATAAAGTGACTATTAATAAAAGCTCACTACAAGTGACTGAACACATGGACATATACTCAACAGTAAAATCACAGCCACCTGATAGCATCCGCGGCAAGCACACTTGGTGCCTGACGCCAAGTAGCACCCAAAGGTCTGGCTTCACTGATATTTTTGCCCAGAGTCAATACCTTGAATGCCTTTTCACGGGCTGGCCTCAACCCTGCTAAGAAACAGCCCTAGAAAAACCTGCTCATCTAAGGGTGGTAGTCAGCAGCTGAGATACAGGCATCTAATGCCACTTCTGTGTCATTGGATTCCTAAGGCACTTGTGTAGATATGGTAGATAAAACACAAGAGGCCCCACCACCATGACCAGACAGCCAGAGGCTGGACAAAACATCTAAGGGTATCTAAAATGGTACCTGGTCCTACTTCTAGACACCTGCATTGCTCTCCACTATACCTCATGGGCTACTACTGTTACGTAGGCTGACCTGCCTGTAAATCTTGAGTGAGCAACACCTACTTCTAACCCACTTGAGCTAAAAAGATATCCAGGTCTGTTTTAAAGGTATTTATAGTGACTGAGCTGTCACAAGTAGATTCTACAGATCACCTGAATTGTCTTCTGTCGTGGTTTAACCCCAGCCAGCAACTAAGCCCTGCAAGGCCACTCACTCACCCCCCACCAATGGGACAGGGGGCGAGAATCAGAAGGGTTAAAAGTGAGAAAACTGGTGGGTTGAGATGAAGACAGTTTGATCAGTAAAGCAAAAGCTGTGCACACAAGCGAAGCAGCAAGAGGCACCCATTTCCTGCTCCTCAGGGGCGGGCAGGAGGGGCTCAGCCATCCCAGGACAGCCGGGCTCCATCATGCCTGATGGGGGCTTGGGGAAGCAAACGCCATCACTCCGTATGTCCCCCCTTCCTTCTTCCTCTTTTCCCCCAGCTTTATATGCCGAGCATGATGCCATATGGTATGGAATATCCCTTCGGTCAGCTGGGACCCACATCTGTCCCAGCTGTGCCCCCTCCCAGCGCCTGGTGCCCCCCAGCTGCTCGCGGTGGGGGAGGTGAGGAGCAGAGGAGCCCTTGGCACTGTGTAAGTGCTGCTCACCCATAACAGAACCACCCCTGTGTTACCAACACTGTCTCCAGCACAAATCCACACCGTAGCCCCACACCAGCCACTATGTAGAAAATTGACTCTATCCCAGCCCAAACCAGCACACCTTCAAAGAACAGGTTCAGTCTTTTCAACGTGCACTTAAATCTTGTCCTAAAAGAATTTTTTCCCGATTGAATTCACTATCTCCAAGGAGATACTTCACTTAAAAAAATATATTGGGTGAAATCTTCAACACAGGCTGTAATTTAGTTTCTCAATTTGTATGTGCTGCCTGAATAGCTTTAAGATGTTACAGCAGTCAGTGTCAATTTATTCCAAAGGATTATAATCATACACTGCAAGTCACAGAGATGCCACACTAAAGCCATGTTGCTGTGGGATTCAGAATATTTTGGGCTGGGGATTTACTGGTTTAGTACCTCTTTTGTTCATTCTAAAACTGCTGTCATATTTTGAGTCTTACAGAGTAGTGGACTTACAAAGTTATGTTCCCTCATAAATTAAACTGCTTAGCAAAAGTGCTTAGTAATGATTTTACATTTTGGCTTAAGCACAAACCTTTTTAATTTGTTGTATTACAGCCTGTACTCCTTGTGGAGCTATCAGCTAATTTAATAGCCTGCTTGTCTAGCTTCCCTTTTAGTCAAGACAAGACTTTCATATAGTCCTTCAACAGTTCTGATTCTGCCTCCAGGATTCACAGGGAAAATAAAAAAAAAAGGTCATTTTCCTCTGTCATAGGAAGAAAAAAGTGACTTTTAAAATGAACAAGGATCATTACACAAAAAGTGGTCTCTGCACAGACTTTGTCAGATCCCACCCAACGGGGGCTTTAAAAATACAGTGTGGCCCATGTATGAATTTAATATAATGCCTGAAATGACAGTAATATGCCTCAGGAGATTTGTGAGAACAAATTCATTAGTATTTGAACGATGCTTTCAGAACAGCCTTTCTCTTTTGCCTTGTTTTGCTGGTTATCTAGAAAGAAGGCTCAGTATGAAAGCATGGGCTTGATCCCTTGGGAATGCAGTACATGTTGCATAAACAAGTGATTTTATGTGCTCATCTACTAAGACACATTTTAGAGGGGTTTCAAGCCAGCTTTAAAAATCCAGTGTTTCAAGTCTGTGTTGTGGTCTGCACAAATACATGGATTAAGCAAAAGAAAGACAGACGGGGGGAAATGCGGTTTACTTTCTGAATGTATACTTAAAGAAAATTAAATTATCAGATAACTTTGCCATACCAAAGTGCTCCTGCTCTGGGTGCTCACTTGAAAAGCAGCCTACTACTCTGCCTGGGGTTGTTCACAGTGTAGGAGCTACATTACTGATCTGCTGGGAGTAAGTAAAATTAATGTAAGGCTGTCCTAACTCAAATTGTCCATGTTTTTATTGGGCTGCACCTGCGCTTTAACATCAACTCTATTTTTAGCATTTAATATGACAGTAAAACAAATCATATAAGGCTTGTTCTTAATGGATTTGCAGCATGCATACTTATCACACACCATAACGTATTTCCAATTCATATTAATCATAGGAGGATAATACATTGGACAATAAACCACATTTTTGACAGGTTTGTGCAAGTTTAGATTTGCTCAGCCCAGCTCTCCCTTCCCTAGAATCATGCTCTACCTGATTTATGTTTCAACACTTTCCTAAGACATCCCTTCCGCCTGCAAGATTGTTAAGTACATTGCTGCAATCCAGCTTACTATTCCAAGTGACTGCATATTTGAATCAAGTATTAAACTCCATTTTAGGGTAATTTATGTTCCCAGAAAGCTACATAAAAGCTTTCATTTTCTCTTCATACTTATGCCCTACGAGTCTTGCCATTTTATGTCATTTAAATGAGAGAAACACAAAATGGAATCTACTCATGCCAATCATATAAGATCTGTGCACCCACACACAAGGCAACATCCCCCTCACACACCACCACCCCCAAAAACAAAGAGAAACCAAACACAAAACCCCCACCAAAGCAACTACCTTATTGTTACAGGCGTCTTCCTCCCAGTCAACTTCCACAGATCCCACAGGAACTAATTGGTGATGGACTTGATGCAGCCAATTTCAAAGCAAAATCCACACTTCCAAAGACTGGGTTTGGACATTGTCCCCCCTTGTTATCTGCTGCCCAGCCCGTGGGCATTTAGTTACTGCTGCTTTCCTGTGTTCCTATCTGCAACGTGCAGGTACCCCACATGGTGAGAACTCAGGGTGCACTTCACAGCGGGGGAACTGGTCTGGACCAGTCACTAAAATGAAGGAATCCCTTGGTGTAAATGCGTAACGTGAAATACATTTGTTCTCCTTTTCTAGGCACCCCTGTTTGTTAGCAGTTTACCTTCGCCTGGCTAACTAAGACTCCACTTGAGCCTTCTGTCCTATTTGTCTTGCACCTGCGAGCATCACCAGTGCTGCAAGTGCCGCGTGCGGGATGTGTACGTGACTTCGCACACACTTGGCTCAGTCTGAGCGGGCTGGCTGACACAGCATTCAGCAGCGAAGGTCGGATCAGCTCCACGCCAAGCAAAGCTTACCCAGCACCTGCAAGATGGCCTCTCACAATACCTCTCCTGCTAGAACGGCTGCTTGTGGGTGGTAAGGGTCTCGGCTGTCATACAGTACCTTTTCCCTGCAGCAGGATGTTTTTAACCAAATGTTTGACTGGGCTCTACCTTAACAGCTACAACCACCACACTGAATTATTGTTATTAGAAAGACCCTGCCTACGGTTCTGGACCCAAGGAGTTGTGCTGTCATCATGGTTCTGTACAGACTGCTACATTTCAATATTGACCTATTGTCAAACTATACTTGGAAATTTGGGGACTGAAGGTTCTGATTGAGTTCCAGGTTTTCTGGTCTGGGATAGAAGTTTCTAGTGACCATCTCTAAATCAAGCTGAAATCCCAGAAGTGCACGTGTCTCTGAAGATAGATGACCCAAGTGCCAACCTAAGCACAAGTCAGATTCCACCGACTAGTAATTGTCAAGAAACCCTGGCCACACTGACATCAATGGCAAAATGGAACCCATAGCCTATTTTGGCTTCAGTTCATTTTATATTTTATATTTTTGATACATTTTATGATATAGTCATGGAAGTTCAGTATGTCTTACAGGTTCATAACAGGCATCAACATGCAAAGACCCAGCCTCATGCTTAATATAAAGGGGGGGTTTTGGTTTTTGTTTTGTTTTGTTTTTTGGGTTGGGTTTTTTTTGTGAATTTAGAAGTATCTGTGTACGGTTTTTTAACACAAACGGGTTTTTTAACACAAAAAATTACTCATAGAGTGCTGTTGTCACTGAAGAATCATCACTGGATTTTAGCATACTGACTCAGGCACTCAGTGAACAAAATAGGAAAGACAGCAGTCATGTATCTCATTTTGAGGCTGTTATTTCATTAGTTTAGGAAGGAGGAACACGGCAGAACCAATTGTCAATCAATGTCTTCCATATCACGGGTTTTAAAAATTAAAAAATACCTGGTCGCAAAAACTGAGCCTACTTCAGGTTTCCTGAAATGCAGTCATACAGATGAAGACAAAGAAGTTCCCAAGCGCTCTGAAACAATCAATGTTTATATAAATTAGTTCGTGATCCATATTACTCAACTGTATCATTTTATTTTATTGAACACATTAATGTGAAATAAAGACCCACATGTTCATTGTACACAGCCTGAAAGCTCTTCCAGCAGAGGAGAAATAAAATGTAATTAGAAGAATAGCTGACTAAAAGGATTTAAAATTTTATTGTGAACCTCTGGCTTATATAAAGCCTGCATTAAGTGTTATTCATCTGAATGTTTCATTCACCTTGTTCCTTTTCTCAGATAGAAACAGGGGTTTAAGCATAATTAACCCTATATTATCATCAGGAAGAAAGGCAAAAAGAAGTACAATATATATGGCAGCAAAATAGGCTATCATAAAAGACTGCCCCAGGACTGTATCACACCGATCTAAGTCAGTCAACAGCAAACAAGAAAGTATGCCTGGGATATTTGATCTATCCTTTTCTAATTAAGATGGAGGTGACCTCATTCTTGTTTCCACACACTCATGAAATGATTCTAATTTCAGTCAGGCAATGATCTCACAAGAGCCAAGAAATGATTGCTTAGGCTTGATATATCCAGGTCAATACACTTTAAAGCTACATGCTATGTTACTACATTATTCATTTTTAAAAATATTTCATGTTCCTTTCATTGATTTGTTATTATGTCATCAATGTAACTGTGTAGTAATATTAACCAATACAGACATGTAGCTTTCTGGGTTTTTTTTACATTTCTTTTTTAAATAAGTTTTGTTAATTCTCTCTTCCTGACTTGATACAAGCCTTGACAGCTTTGGGCCACGTTTCACCCAATTTCCCCTTGCAGCATCGGCTGTGGTGGAGCTTCACCAGTTTGTATCGGTAGGTCTGTCAACCCTCCCTTCCCAGTGGGAAACTGAAAGCCAGTGGCGTTCAGTACTTTTAAAAATCCATTCTTGAGAGACAATTTTGTCATGAACAGTTGTAAATTCTGCTTCTTGCTAATGAAGATAGGCCTGCACAGTTTAAATCAGCATAGAGTGAGCAGACTGGTCAGCTAAAGTGTAAGTTATAGCAGCAGGTTTGTCCTTCACTCTGGAAGAGGAGAAGGTTACGCACTGACCCCTGAACTGGTCCCACCGTAATACACTGCTGCTCTTCCTGGCCTTCCAGTGGAGAAACGACAAGCCCATTAGAGTCATCAGTCAAGTCTCCCAAGAGGCATGGAAAGCAGATGTACTATTGCTTCTATTTCACAAAGAGATAACTGAGGAAAAATGGTTTTCCCAAAGTCCAAAGCTGCCAAAAAAAAAACTAATTTCCAGTCTTTAAGCTCAGAAACTATCTTCTGATACTGCTGAAGGAAAAGCAAGCAAACAGTGTTGGAAAGGCTTGTCTTCCTAGAAACAGGGACTTCTCTGTGGATTAAGAATTAGGAAAGAACACCAGCCCTTAGATGCAATGTCCATCTTGGGATCCTGTTTGCTTTGGTGAAGAACAGGCCAGGAATATCTTGTCCCCACTACTGATAAGAAATCTGCATCATGGATTGCACGTTTATTGACTTTTGCCCTAACGGTCCCAATTTTCTCAGTTCAGTTTGAATCAGCTATTACGTTGCCAAAAAGGCAGAATCACATAGCTGTTAGTTGCAGTCGGAAAAAAAAACAACCCACAAACACAAACCCAAACCCACAGAAAACCTTGCACAACGAAGGATGATGAAATGCTGTTTCCCATTGTCCCACTCAACCTATTTCAGAGCCAACAGTATCAGGAAGATTTAGAGAGCTGAAGAAACAGGGAAAAGTAGGTGCTGCTTTTAAAGGCTTTTTCAAACACAGTGTTGTAATTGGAATCAACAGCATAGTCCAGCGATTCTGTCTCACTGATAAAAAACATGTGTGGAAATATCTTTCTCCAGGAGGACCAGATGTCCAAGCCAGTCAAGGATTTGCAAGACATTGCCCCCATCTGCCTCTGTATCTCAATTTGCCTAACCTATTGTGCAGCAGCCATCCTCCAGCGCAGCTCTAGCACCCAGAGGAGATCTGCAGCAATTTTTAATAAAGCCTCTTCATGGCTGATGTGGACTGTGGAAGGAGCTCCTTTCTTTCTACATCTCCATCTTTTTTCCCCCCTCTATTGCTAGACTTATACGAGGGCTTTCTCAGGGCTCCTTGGAGGAAACAGTTTATTTTCCATACGTTGGACCGCTGCAAAATTAGTGCCGTTCAGAGCGGTGAACTGTGAGACACGGTTAATCGATGGAGAGGACTATGATCTCAGTGAGCTGTGCTTTCACAGATCTGGCCAGAGAGGTTTAAAATGCTAGTGCTCCCTGATTACTGACACCATCCCTGCGCTGACAATTACCGTCCGCTCAGCCAAACAGCACGAATAAGCCAGCAACATGCCGCGGTTATCCCAGACAGCTCTGTCAGCGTGTTTTTTAATAGTGGGATTCTAATAAGAGCTTCAGATAGCATTTGCCACTCATTCCAATATCCCATCACTCTCTCTTTTCTACTTGGAGCCTTATTTATGCATGTTGGTGGTGGCATAACCCATGGATGGGACTTTTTCAGCTTGAAAATGAGATACTGTCATATATGTCAGAGAAGATCAAATGAAGCTTTCCAATATAGTGCCCCAGAGGTATTAACTTCTTAGAGTGGCTCTCCTTTTCCCAAAGGATTGAAATAATCTGCCCAGAAAACATGAGCCTGGCAGTCAGCTCTAACTGTTTTTGTAGGAGACTGGGGGAGATCCTGGTATTATTTAATAACTGTAGCTTCTGGCAAGGGTTTAATATGCACATTTAAGCGCTGTATTTAGCTCCATTTGTCTGCACGCTAGATTGGATGTGTGAGGCACTGAAGTACAGCACAAAATGTGGTTATGTTTCCTCTGAGAAATTCTCCCTCCCTCTGGGTCCAGCCTTAACTAAGAATCATTATTTTTCACCTGAGGCAGGTTCTCCTTTGCAAAGCTAACAATTTTATATTTATAAATAAAGAAACAGAAATAATCAGTGGTGCAAGTAATACAACGGCAATAGGCCCTTTAACTATCAAAATGTCATCTGAAGGCTGCTGTTCTCCACTTGTAGCTCCACAGGGCTATAATTTACTTCAGAAATATGGTTACAACAGATGAGAGTGGAGGTTTCTCAAACCAAGCCAAATGCATCTTTTTTTTTTCAAACAGCAATCCTAGATACTATTCCACAGACCACATATGGCAAAGAGAAGACTAACATAAAAGACGAAAAATCCAGTAACAAAAGATTTGCCTCTGTGAAGCAATTTGTCTCCACACTTAATGACTTTAGGTGTGATATAAGATATGACTTGGAGTTCAGTAGAGTGTAATGTCATGAAGGAATTCTGTAATGCAGCTATTCCTGTGGTATGATTACCCATTTTTTCACTCTGAGTCTTGCAACAAAAAGAAACACTATTACCTTAAAATGCCCCCCAGAGGATTTTATATCACGCCTACAACCTGGTTTAGAAATGCAGAGCAATATGTTTTCTGCATAAAACAGTATATCACAGGTCCAGCAGCAAGAATAAACCTGATTCAGACGGTAACTGGAGTTGTCAGGAAATATCCCATTCCTCCGCAAATGGGCAGAAGATGACTAAAGTCACCTCTCCCTCCTGTGCCTGCTTCTCTTCGCCGTGCACATCACCAGGGAAAAAGGGCTTATGAGTGCTGGCTCAGAGAGCTATAATAAACCAGCCAAAGCCACCAGTCCTCCCAGCACCCCCGAGGCTGACCCAGGAGCAGCACGGGCAGTGTTCTGCGCACCCCCACCAACGACGCAAAGCCCATTTCTATGTTGCCTGGTCGGTGTGCTGGGTCATCTCTGTGGAATAAGTCAAAATACGGAAAGCCACATGTTGCTCACACGCTAAAAAAGGTGGACTCATAGAACCGCTTTTGAGCTGTAGCTCAGCAGTGCTCACAATCTCCTCACCACGGAGAAGATATCAGTAGAAGATGTGGGCTAAGAAGGCTTCCTAGAGCACAAGGAGACGCACCAGCAACACCAGTCCCAGCCAGAGCCTGTGTGCAAGAAATGGGCTAATGGTGTGCAGCCAGATGAGGCACCTCTGCAACGTGTTAGCATCTCCCTGCACTGGCGGGCACCGCAAGCTGCCAGAGAGGTCCTGAGCCTCTCACCTCTCTGACGGCCACCACAGAACACCACGCACCGGTTCTGAGACCTCCAAACAGGAAAAAAAACAAACCAAACCAAAACCTGGAAAAGAACAAATAACGCTTCAACTAAGTATCATACTCAGCTTTGTCTTCTTGGATGCTAATGCAGATGAGGAACACCAGGGAGAAAGAAATGAGCTGGTTCACTGAAAACACATGTCACAATGCATCAGTAAATACAGGGAAATGATTTTGTTAGCAAGAAATCTGGAGAAATGTATGGGTATTGATTAAAAGGGGGAAGAGGCTAATCTTTATGCCATTTGCATATCTGCCTCTTTAACTAAGCCTTCACACCTGAAAACATCACAAAAATTAATACCGAAAAATGTGTGTCTGTACTAGCCACTTACTGGCATGCTTACAGATATTGTTAAGGCTCATCTCTTTATCTTCAGATTTGAAAAAGAGTCTTAACTGAAAAGCACACAGATATTATTTTTAGAGCAAAATAATCTTATTTATATACAGTTAGCTGCAAACGTGAAGGAGAACATTCACTCTTTTCTGCATGAACTGAAGACATCTGGATTATTTTATCCTCCTGTCATTGTCTGGCTGTGATACTGTTGAATACATGAGTGTGGGGAGTGCCAGAGATTAATTCAATTCTAGAACTTGCATTATATTAACAAACTAAAAAAAAAAAAAAAGAAAAAAAGAAAAAAAAAAGAAAGAAAAGAAAAGGAACATAAATCATTATTCCCTTCCCTTTTCCAACCCCCTACTTTAATAAGTGAAATGTCAGGCTTCTTGTTGCTAATTCATTAGAGAGGCTTTAAGCTTTTCTGGCTTTCTGGTTAGAAGAATTCCACTACAGCTTTGAGGTTTTGTTGTACCCTGAGGTTGGCTGAAAAAAAGACATGCTTTGAAAGGGTTAATTTGTGGAACACACTATAAAAGGCAGCAGTAAAAGCTGCAACTCTGTTCAAAAGGAGACTAGCACTTAGGAGGGAGTAAAAAATAAATAAACCACTACAGAGTAGAAACACAAGCTTATGGAGGCTTTGAAAGAAAACTGACCCCCTTCCATTCCACAATACCAGTATGCTGTTCTAATTAAATTACACCTTTACTTTATTATTCCTAACTCTGGTTAGTTTATTTCATCACAAACATATGCTTCATTGATTGATTAGCATCACTCACAATTCTCCCCCCTTCTCTTTGCAGTTTGTACCTTCCGCGCCCTGATCCTCTAGCTTGATCAAAGTGGGGTTTTTCCATCAAAACAATCACATCTATCCCTCAGCTAATCTGAAACCATTTAAACATTTTAAATGTTTAGCCCACGCGACTCATCCACAGCCATAATATTAGTTATATTGTTTGAATTGTAATAAAAACCCCAAACTAATTTTTTTCTTCTTTTTTTCTTCTTTTTTTTTTCTTTTTTTTTCTTGTGACACAAAGAAGTAACCAGAGCTAACGTATTCCCTGTTTGCAATTTTCATGCAATAGTTGCTAGGCAATTTTCCTGGCAATGAAGTTTTAAGAAAGTAAAGCACAGATTTGCTGAAGGCCAGGTTTATGGTTAACCTTGTCCCATCTAGCGGCAGCCGCAGCGCCTTCGCGGGGCTGGCGGAGCAGGAGGCAGCCAGAGATACTGCAGAGGCTACCCCCAGATACAGGGCTCCCGACTCGGTATCGGAGACAACAGGTTCCTGTGGGCAAGCCCCTTCAAAATAAGGAGCAGCAAGAAAGTAACAGCTCCCAGGGTTTGTGAAAGCATATGACAATTTGTGGATCGGTCTCTGCGCTTTCCTGGGGAAAAGACTGTACAGTTGGGAACGGACCTCGCGCATCAACAGCATTTCTGTGTCGGTATCTGCGTGTCAGGGCAAATCAAGAACATTCACGTATTAGGCACCAAGAAATATTTTGCCGCACATTCAGTACTTTTTTTTGATTTAATAAGGAAATCATCAAACTTACATGATTCAGAAGGTTGCACTCCAGACACCCGTTTAGGTGACCATGTGCAGGGTCACTCCCTGCCCTCCCTAGTCCCTGACTTTCCCCCTACATGGCAGGAATTGCCGATTTCTTTCACTGAAGCTACATGTCAGTGAAAGTCACTACAGTGACTGGCTTTAGCCCCCCAAAAATCCTGCTTCAGTGCTTCTCAGGTCCAACACTACCTGCCTATGTGACACCTCCCACTTGGCTCTTCCCACAATCTTTAACATAATCCTGCTAGGCTCCTGCCATCGTTCCCTGCCCACAGTGACTCTTGTTATATGCTCATTAAGCTTCCAGTTCCCTTAAAACTCTACCTGACCCAGAAAAGAGCAAAAATAGGATTGTTCTCTTTCTCAGCAAGTCTGGCTTTGACATGTAATATACAATCTGAGAAGAGAACAACCAAAAGGTGGAAGCTGAGGCTTATACATCAGAATTTCCAAGCTGTTTGGGCATGTGACATTCATTTTTATTAAAATGAGACTCTCCAAGATGCTCACTCACTTGGTAATGGCCTCATTCCCAGTTTACTAAACACAAGGTTGGTTTAGTTAAACTTGTAAGTCACACCAATGGAATAAAATTGTCACATAATAATCAGCAGCAAAGAACTAAACAATAAAATTTCAAGTGACTCAGCCGAGGCCAGGCAGAGACTGTATGTAAGTCATTGCAAGTTAAAAGCATAAGGAGCTTCAGAAAAGACATAGCAGGCAAGGAAATAACAATATTCTGACGACCAAAAGCTAAGTCATAACAATCTGAAAGGAAATACTGAAAAAAGAGTCAGAAAAGAAAAATATTTGGCTGAATTATTAAAATTCCAGAATTTGTAAGCACGGCAGAGATTATTTTCCTGGTATATTCCAGGCAGGGAGAAATGAAAAGTCAGAGAATGAAAAAAGAGCAAGTGGAGAGGATGACATAACCCTGCTAGGAACAAAAGGAGACCCAGCATTCTTGAGTGATCAAAAGCTTTTCTTCTTTGAATTGTTTTTCAAGAAGAAAATACAAACCACAGCATCTTTTAAGCTCTTTATCACTTTTGGACATTTGTCTTATTCAAAAAACAGACAAGAAGAGAACCCGGAGAAAGATTTTTGCTGATAAACAGAAACAATCATGAGTGCTTGTATGCCAGTGACAGTGTGCTTGTGGCGCTCTGGGCTTCGGGTTTGCAGAGTGTATGGGAAAGCATCCTGTCCCAGTAAGTCCATGAAAGAATAAAGGAAAGGCAGAGGATTCTCATATACACTCATTTATATTTTATCCTCACAATTCTAATATTTTTATCTTATCATTGTGAGGATCTCCAGAGCTGCAGGCACTTACAGCTAGGAATGAACAATGACATTCAGTTTATATAAAGGTAACTTGAAAGTTTCCTCAATGACTGTCAAGCAGTTTTGAACTTCAGAAGATGCAGTTGTTTCATGTCTGGTAGGGATTTGATTGGTTTATTCAAACTTTTCACTTGTTTATTCAAACATTTGTCTATGACCTAAAACTAACACCCCTAAATTCTGCAAAAATCCCTATTATACTAGTATTTCTGGTTCATTCATAGCCAAGAATTGCTAGAAATCTCATTAAAAAGTATTTTTCTCCCATTAAGCCCCACCTACTTTTTTTAATCAACCGTATGGAGAACATCCAACAGATCAGGCAATGGCCTGGAAATGCATAGCCACAAAAGACACATCACTGGTTGTTTTTACAGTTTAGTTCTGCTCCCAGTTTTTAAAAGAATGCCTGTGTTTCCTTAGTGGTTTGCTCTGGGCATTAGCATAGAGTTCAGGAACTCACAGGCATCTCACCCTATCTCTATTGCTCATAAAGCACCAGTTTTTCATAGTGACTCATTTAGTTACAAACCCTCTGCAAATAAAAGTCACGGGTAAACAGACGCAGGTAAAAGCAGATAATTGCATATTATGGGGTATTTTGCTCGGCAGAAACATAATCTGTACATGCAGACAGAGGTATACGCAGAGCCCCCTGTTCAAAAAGTCAGCGCCTAGTTAGAGCAAACTTGGCATGATCTGCACATCAGAGCCACAACCTTCTGAAACACTCTGAACTGGTCCCCCCACAGTGTGAGCGGACTTACCTGATCTTTGTATTTGTTTTTATTAATGGTGACTTATGTCAATTCTTCCCATTTGGATCAAGTACAGCTTCTTTCAAAGCAGGTCTATGGTTCTGGTCTTCATTTTAGCTAAAGCTGCAGTGAACCTTAGAGCTATGTGCCCTTCAGTTTTGAGTTTAACTTCTAATCAAAAGCTGAAGAGGTATGACTGGCTCTGGGACTTGAATCCAATCCACATGATTTCAGTGTGTTCTGACTGAAGATTCTAGTTTTTGGTCTATTTTCCTCCTCCTTGTGCCAAAGTTTTGACACATTGACAAATATCAGGGACACACTGAGGCTCCACATATGGATGAAAACCAGGGACAGATGGGAAAAGGAGTTCCAGTACAAATTGCTGAGCAAGAAATAATGCTTAATAAAATATAATGCATTTATCTATAGTACTATTTTTAAAAAAAATTTCATCTCAAATATACATCACAAGGTGTATTTTATAATTTTCTCTTCATTTGCAGTTTTCTTTCTCTATATAGGTTAGCAAAATAAAAACGTTGTTTAAAAAAAAAAAAAAGACAACAGCCTTGTTGTTGGCATAAGTCACGGATATATGCATCCATGAGACACCACCTCATAGTAGCCCAGTAAGAACACGAAGCTGGGGGTTGTATTCCAAACCATTTAGATGAACATATGGGTGCATGTGCATTTTGTGTATGGAACAAAACATTCCATGACCTACCCCTTTCAGACTGGCCATTTACTTCAGGAGCCTGATTATAATGTAGCAACTCCAAGGGACAAAGAAAGAGCAGAAAAACAGCCAACTGTGATTTTCAGACTTCTTTGTACATTTTTCCCTCTTTGGTCAACGAACTGAGTATCTGAAGTCACGTTTCCTATTTTTCAGCTTCCATCTAGTGTTTCTATCAAAGAAGGCAGTTAACTTCATATTGTCCAAAAAAAGGATTAATATCTACTCACATGGAAAAATGTGTATCTTGCTATTTCCCTCCACGTACAGAACTACTTAATTCACTATTCCCGTGTTTAAACAGCCCCTTTAATGTCATATCCAACCAAACAGAAAACACTACAACAATCACTATTTACTCCTTCCCAGCTTATAAGAGGCACGGCTTAACTCATTTGTAGCACGCTTATTTTTGGTTGCATGACATACTGTGTAGCGAGACTGCTCAGAAGAGAAACCTGAAATAAAGAGAATGGATTTGTACGAGAGAGTAGGGCAGCAGTTCTCACTGAAATTTGAAAAATCAAGTCCTGGGGCAGCTGCTGCTGTAACAGTACTGCGAACCCTGGATTGCCGTGAGGTTATTCAGTGCATCTGCACTGAATTTCCTGGGTTACTGTAACGTATTACAAGGATGCGCTTTGATGTGTCCCACATAAATGTCCTCACCACCACACCCTCTTCCTCTCCTCCCACTCCCCACCTACTCCTGGCCCTAGGACCCCACAGCCCACAGCAATGTCATGCCGCATGCCTTGCTGCTCACATGAACAGCAGTTGTCAGAGAAATGAATCCAAAAGAAACAGTCAATAAAAACAGAAACAGCTGTAACAATTTTACATGGCATGGTTCTGATTTCTGGGTATATCCTCCACACACATGCTTGCTTTTTCTCTTTTCTTCTACCTTTCCCAAGTTTCAGGATTTCCAGCCATTAGGAAGGAGACAATGCAGCAGGGAAGTTCTGCTCACAGATTCTGTCATTTGGAAATTAGTGTAGCTTAGGCATTGTTGTTTGCTTGTTTGTTTGTTTTTAAAGATGCAACAAAAATGGAAATAGATGGGTAGAGAGAAGAAAAATGATTAGTAGTCAGAATAAAAGCGGACCACAGGTTCTTCAGGCAGGTGCAGATTTTTGCAGCAAGAGGGCTGACAATGTTTTAGGACCCACTGTTCTGCCCCTTCACACCCTTTGCCAGCAGGGCAGCCGGTAGCTGTCGGCACTTGGACTGCACTGTTCTGTGTGAGGAGCATCTCAACAGACTTTCTGGAGAGACTGCACAGCAGGGCTGTGATATTTGCAGCAACACGTGTGGCCTGAGTCCCCCTCCCTAGTTTTAGATAATGAATGATGGCACCTAAGCGAGGAGCCATCCTCTGCTGCCACTTTTAGGTACCACTCTCCACTGAGTGTAGAAAGAGCCCAGAGCACTTGGGCTTTTAACCCTGTGTCTTACCTGAACTTGGGGAATAGAAAGAAAAAGGGGCGATCCAGCTAGAAACTGTAATAAATGTATTTAGTAAACACAAGACTCCCTAAGAAGGAAGTAAGTGGTAGGTTTGAAAGGTATCAAATACTTAGCAAATCCTACGAAGGTGTGACCCAGTCGCAGCGGACAGGGTGATTTCTGCACCAAATATCACAGGCAGGACAGACTGGTGGTGGTGGCACGGATTTCAGTGCACACCAGCCGTTTCAGAAAGTACCCAGAATATACGTGGCTCGTCTTTCTGATTGCACTGCAGACATATCATAAAACTTTATATGTCTTGAGTATTTATCTGACATCAGGCTGCATAAGGAACTCACAGGTTTTACACAAGATCAGCTCGCAAAACCCCTCCTTTATTCTACCCAGAAATCCATTTTCCCAGTGTAGGAATGTAAAATAAGACAAAAACATAAATCTAAAGTATTGCTACAATATTTTTGGGGTTCTAAGCAAAGGGGGGAAAAATGTGATTGAAGCTGTCTAGCTGATTTGCTTAAAGGTTTTAGTTGATGGGAAAAAGTTATCTAGTGAACAGCTGGTGTGACAGCACATACCTATTTTTTCCTAAATGTTAAAATACTCTCTAGAAAAACAAAAGATGTAAATTCAGTTCCTCACTCGTAAACCCACAATCTCCAGCAGAACACCCGAAATACTGTGTCACGGAGCATTCTGAGCTGGCTATTTGCAATAGCCATTAAAGTACTAACCAGCAAGGGTACCAAACCTTCCAGCTGAGCACCCACTAATAACCTTTAAATGAATTTTAGCATGGTGATACAGCCGTATCTTTCAGCCTCACCATCAAGGCACTCGTGTAGGAGAGTTCCTCCTTCCAATCTCATTCTAAAGCAGTGGCAGAAAGGGCCTGAACCCAGACCCCCGCAGGACAACTTGCTTTCTTAACCCCTGGACATCAGAGGAGAAGAAATCAAAATGCCAGCTCTTCTTCAGTTAGGAAGCCTTTTACTGTTATTAAAAATGCTTAGAAGCCAAACGAAAAGCTGGACTTTTAGTAGTAATTTTTAAATATATAGAAAATAATAGTTGAAAGGTATAAGCTTAACACAGGAAGAATTAGGTAAAACAGAAGGATGCCAATACATCCAAGGACTGACTAGTTCATTGTAATGATTTCTCAGTGGCTTTAAAAATCTGTGGAAGAGCAAACTGCACACAATGCAGTTTGAGTTTGCATAAGTCCTTCAAAAATATGGTCTAAACCTTTGTGACCTGGAGGTGTCACAGGAGCAGCTTTTCTTTCAGGTCACATTACACCTTTTATTCTTCTTTTTCTGCTAGAATCCAGAGTGCCCAAGAGAACAAAAGATGAAGAGCAAACCAATGCTTTTCAACTCTTTCCATTAGTCAATGGGTCAATTTAAGCTTTAGACAAATACAGGGAATCTCCCTTTACCCCAGCTTTCAGCAGTATAATTGAGAACTGTGCCCTAGGCTGAAAAAAATACAAGAAATAAATAAGAGGGCCAGATCCTGCCTCTAGATAATGAAGTCACATACATTTGAATAAAATCAGAATTTGTGTCAGTATTTCCAAAACCTGCATTCCACATTAAGCAGTTTTTAAACCAGAAGTGTCCCTGATGTGTTTCTTACTTCCAAGACTTTTTCAGCTGTGTCACTGAAGCCAAACACGGTGTCCCTCAATAAATCAGCCATAGCTCAGGCTCTTATAATTGCATTACATGACTTCATCTTTCCTTAAAAATAATACTAATGTGGGCTGGTTTCTGTTCAAACCATTTGCATGTAACTAACGAGTTCAGTATGTCTGCACTTTGCTCCTGTACCCAGGGAGTTTGGCAATATGATGTTCAGGGAGCACTAACACCTGATGTGCTAAAACTGACAGCCCCTCTCAGGTACCCTGTGGCCAGCCAGCTACCAGTTACAGATCCTGCGGTATTTACGGAAAGAGTGAGGAATGACGCTGGCATTTCAGCCAAACGCTTCCTTTCCCAATACACCATGTCCCAGCGGCCAGGCTACATGAAGGTTTTGGCCAGGTGCTGAGCCATGCCATGCTGGCCTCTGTCCATTGCGAGGTGATGTAGTAAAAGATTTTATTGACTTCTTCATGTATTAAGCAATTAAAAATATTTAATAGAAGGAATTACTTAAAATTAACCTGGAATACAAACTCCTAGCTTAAATGCTTTGTTAACATAATCACCAGGCACAACCTACTCACAAAGGTCAAAGCAGAAAGGTGGTTGCAAGGGTCCCTGGCGTTCCCTTGAACTGTGGTGTCCCATCCAAGGCTGACCACGGCACGCTCTGCACCGCCACCAGGAGCTCACTCCTGCCAGATACCAAAATAGAACAGACGACAGTTTCACGCTACTTGTGCTCTGATTTCAAACCACCTCAGAACACCACAGTATGAGCACCCAGCACCAGGACAGCGAAAAGAGCTGGGCTGTGGGTTGCTGTGAAACATCAGCAGTGCCTCAGCAACTGAGATGGGAAGAGATGTCCCAAGAGGAGAACCAAAGCTTGGGCTGTGGTATTCTGCATGTCTAGGCAAAGCAGAGTGCTTTCACGAGGTGGCCACAGCATCGCCACATTTTTTTCAGGCTAGTTTCATGAGCTTGGCAGCATGAGATAGGGGACAAACAGTTAGAACAGAAATTGTCATAGACTTTATGCTTACTAAGACTGAAGCACTTTTTGGTCTGCACTCTTCACACAACAGTACAGCTTCATCAGCAGATCCTGTGCGGAGAAGCATCTCTGCAGCCAGTCGTAAATTCTAACACCCTGTGCTGGGGGCATAACTGAATGGCAGCCCGCAGGGGGTCAGCACCCCAAACTTATATTACCCTAAGTTTATTCCCAGCATGCACTGATAAATACTGTTGTATTGCCTAGGCAGTCTTCGAAAGATATAAAACACACCTCTGGAGCAGGTGGCACGAGAGGCTCAAGAGGATAACCGGGGGATCAGTTATCCTGTTATAACTGTTATAACTGTTATAACAGTTATAACTGGGGAACAGTTATAAGCAGTGCAGTTCTGACAAGCCATCACCAGTATGACAGTTTTATTTAGCATCTACTAAAATGGTGGGGCTTTCCTCCATGTAGCACACAGGTCAGAGCCCAACAGTAACAATAAATTCCAAGATACATAGAATGAGCAGAATTCAGCCCAATAATGAGTAAGTATGGCAGTCCAATGCTATTTCTTGCACACCAAGTTTGCCAGGTGCGTGATAGTACAGTCTGTGCTCATTCTCTGGGCTTGCTTTGATCTTTTCTAGAACAGACTGGCTAAGCACTAGCCGTCCAGTTCAAGCTAGTTATCTAAGACACATCTCCACCAGAGGGAGGGAGGCAGCCAGAGAAATTTCTGCAGAACTCAACACACCATGAAAGCTGTCTGAGAAAAGTGGGATGCGTTATCCCCTGGGTGTGCCTCATGAGCGTTACAGAAGATAACTAAGGCTTCCTCAGATGAGATACCCAATTCCAAAGTTGAAAAAACACAGCAAAATGAAGTGATTGCAAAACGGAAAAGCGTACAGTTGTACAAGAATTCCTCAGGCTCACTTGGCTACCTACAGCATTGAAGGCATGGCCCTCGGCATGAGCCAGTAACCACACACACAGGTTTCTTGTGCTTTGCCCATTTCCAAGCCTACGGTAGCAATCCGACTCCACTACCGCAGTAGCTAGTTCATTCTTGTCACCTCCCCAGTCTGCAATCAACACCACTCCACTTTGTAGGCATATGTTCAGGGATGCAGTGAGAAGTTTTTAGTCACTATGCTTTTTTCACAGCTTTCTTAAGCTTTATGGCCAAAACACAGGCAAGAGAGTATTTTTAACAAAACTGCTGTAGCCCCAGTTGCGGACAACTGAGTGGATTTTTGAGCACGTGCAATTTCTTAGGCTGTTAATCAAAGATAAATACTTCACATCAAAATATTTATGCTTAGTTAAAATCACATTCTGCAAATGGGTTCCTGAGGCCATCAAATAACAGAGATTGGAAAAACAGCGTGATGGCTCATGCATGTTTGGACAAAGATACTCTTTTCACATAAGAATCTAATAAAACGTGAAAGGCAGCTCCGTGTATATTCCTGCAAAAGTAACAGTGGCAAGAGGAAAAGGAGATGCTCATTCCTCCCAGGGAGGGCCCCCTGATCTTTAGACTGGTTCTGACCTTCAGTGAAACCTGAGCAGAGATCACCATCGCTGCTCTGCTGCAGATGGGAATTAGCTCAGCTGTGGCTGACTGCGTCTTACAGGGCTGTCAAGCAGTGGCTGTTTGGAAGGACAGTTCAAAGTACTTGAAAAAGATTTTAAATGTCTCATTGAGACACCTTGAGGAATAGTCATTAGAGAGCAAGGCTTTTAGGAAAGGCCCAGAGGTTGCTGTGAGAAAGTCTCTTTTCAGCTACATGAGACTTGGCAGGTCTGAGCTCAGCTGCATTCCTGTGATTTTCACTGCCAAAGATAATAAATAAATAATATTTGTTCTGCCTAAAATGGTAGAGAAATCTACCATTCAACAATGAGATTCCCTTCAAAAACTAAGGACCGAGGCACAGGGCAAGTCTGTAGCTCTCAAGTCATGCTCATGTTCTTCAGGATTGCTAGGTGATCTTCTCCCTCTGGCATCAAGAATGTCCTCTCTCCCTCATGGCCACTGAGAATTTCTGAAGTACTTCTACTAACTCTCCCAAAACTATCGGCAGCAGAGCCCTGGCTCCTGACAGAATTCCCTCGTTACACATCACGTTAGCCCAAACGTGTTTACCTTCAGGGCAAGGTGTAAGTTTCATCTATTCATTCAGGTTAATGCCATTGGAATGAATGCAAGGCCTTGACTATGGCTTTGCTTATACAAGGAAAGCAGGGTGTGAATTTACAAGCTACAGTGTGAATTTACACCGTGCTGGCTGCTCCCTGCATGTGTACTTTTACACGCAGTTGAGGAAGCCGCTTCATACAAAGGAACTCTCAGTGTGCACTCCCAATGTCCATAGGGGGGTTTAGTGCAGAGCAGCTAATGCAACGTCATTTCACATCTTCGTTTACTGCTGGTAATTTACCTGTATAGACAAGTCTTTGCGTTGTGAATTTGAGTGATTTCCAGAAAGTAATGGCCAACAGTTAAGGCCAACAGTTAAAACAGTCAGGTTTCTGTGAAACCTCAGCAGGAATAAAGGTTATCCAAAAGAAACTATTGCTTCCCTTAATTAAAAATTGCATTTTTGTTGTTATATGTGTACCTAAGTATTCACTGTTAGAAGTGAAGTTAATTTGCCATCTAAACAAGCTTTACTTAAGACTCAATTGTTCTGGTTTGCACATGTTAGGTGGTATAAAAATATCTGGAATTTCTTCTCACTTGTATGGCAGTATTTGTCTACCTAGGGAAAGTGCACATTCCAAGAATTAGCAAGCAAGCTGACACACAAGACCTCAAATTCATGTTCAGCCCTTTGTGAGCTCAGAACAATTAGCTTGTTGGTGCACCTTAAAACTGCAGGTGCCTGTGTACCTCTGCGGCCAGACGCCCACCTGACAGAACTTAACCGAGTTGTATCTGTTTCAACAACAGTCTGCCAGTTTAGATAAGTAAGAATCCGGCCTTACTTATTTCCCAGACAGCATGGTAAGGTAAGGCATGCAAGCTTTCACAGCAACATTTTTTTGCTACACCCCAAGTAAAAAGTCTGTTCTTTAAAACAGACTGCATCAGAAAGAAATCATCTCCCACTCCCAGCTAATACATTCTAAATTCTTAGTAGGTCAGCATCCACTTCAGGGTCTTCCAAGTGCATGTTGTCTCATCTATGTTTGTCTTCGAATTTATAAACTCCTCAGGGTATGCTCTGTGCTTACCTGTGTCTTGTTCAGTGTGATCACATCATCAGAGATTAGCAAATAATTCTTATTATTAACAATAATAAATAATATGTGGCAAGATGTCCTCACACTTGCTCTTCGCCTGTAAAGCATGGCACAAGAGAAGATGGCTTGGAACGACCCGGCAAGAAGCAAACTTTTCAGGATACTGGAAGGTCAGGTCCCCAGAGAAAGGACACTTCCACACCCAATCAACACACTAAAAGCAAGCAACCGTCATCTAAGCTGTTCTGTTTGGAAGAGTGATACTCTTGCCTTTCCCTGCACTCTTCTGTATGCTGGGCTTTCCCCTCTCTTCTCTGTGTGCAGCAAGCCAGCTGGGGTAACTAAAGTGCAGTAAAGTAAAATAAACAGATCTGCAAAGTGCTGAGTCCAGTCATTTTCCCCAGGAGAATCTGCAGAGCTCTGAGGCTTTACTGGGGATTGTAATTAACACCTGACTGAAGCATGTTTATGAACAAAGTTAGGGAGGGAGAAGGATGTTTTGGACTTGAACTGAATGGCTTTGAATTGGCTCAACTTTATGGGCTATTTTGGCAGTGGCCGTGATTGAGCATAACCCTGAAATGAAAAGGAGCTTGGGGCTTCTTGCCACCTCCTCCTCCCTCCCCGATCTAGCTCCTAGTACAAAGCATGTGTTTCCATTTAATACTGGGTAAGAGTCAATTGATGGCTGGATTCTAATTCAAATGTTTATTCTTCTGTGGAATTATTTTTCAGTTAGGTATAGCTTGCTTCTACCTCAGATTAATAAAATCTCTTCTTCATTTCTTATGAACACATTGCAGCCTCAGATTCTTGAGAAATGCTCTATCATCTCCTGAATTCAGGCTGTACACTATTTCTAATTCCCTCTTCTTGTTTATAGACCAAATCCTTCACATTATTCCAGAATTAAAAAGAAAAACTTCCCACTGGCATTAGCCATGAGTTTAACATCAAAAATCAAGAGCGTCATGGACCTAATTCTTCACCGATTTCCATTATTTTCATATCAGAATGACTCCATGAGCGTGCCCACTATATTCTCTCCGTCTTCCAGGGAGAGTTTGTTTGTGTTTTTCTCTTTGATTTTGACTGACCTTCACTCAGTGACGAAAACTTGGTTTACATCAGGATCTACTTCTACATTAGGTTTAGGGCAGAATTTGGACTTCTGCTTCAAGCTCACCAAGATGTAGCTGGAGTTTAAACTTCAGTGCACCTGTATTTTACCTGTGTTCCTATAATATCTAAACCCACAGAAACCTGCTTTGATTAACAGCTTGATTTCCACCATCTTCAATAACTTCCCAAACACCCCAGCTCCCTACATAGCATGCTTGCAAGCCGTTCCACCTGTGAAACTCAGTCTGAGCTCCCCTGATACTCCATAAAGCCTAATCGAGTGTTCTGCAGTAAGATGACATGCGCATTGACGGTTCAAGTACAGCACATAATAAATACACAGCAAACACTGGTGTCAATACTGCTGTGGGAGCTTTAACTCCTACGAGTAACTCCTAAAGCCCTGGCTTTAGACCTGCAGTACACAGGGCTGACAGTTCTTGCTCTATATAACCAGGAAAACCAAGAACTTCAAAAGAGGTAGGATGCACCACTCAAGCAACACCTGGGTCTACCTGCCTTCTGTCGCCTGTTTGGCCCAAGTATGCCTTGTCATTTTGGTAGCATCCTGGTTGTTCCACAATGAATTCTTTTATTTTCTTTCCTGAAGCCCCTTTGGCAAACTTTTTTGTGTCAGACATCCTAAATTATTCATCTAGTTTCCACAGTTTTACTATTGGTTTGTGTTATTACTAAAGACAAACTATTTTCTAAAGAAAATATACCAAAATAAAGTAAAACTACACAAGTTCCCTTCTGCCCAAGCAATTTTTAATCCTAGTATATATAGCACAACTAAATGAGTCATAGTATCAAATGAATCAGAATTCTTATCTTCCTACAGTAGAGACAGGGAGTGCAAAGCAGTATCTGCATTTACAGCAGTAATAAAAACTAAATCATTAGGACATTTTATTTTCTTATTAATTTGATCAAATGACCATTTTGCTTAGCATTTCTCCAAGTCGCTAAGATTTCCAGGCATTCGGTCAAATGATTGACAATATAACCATGATGATGGTAAGCAGCCTGTCTGTTTTCTAAACAGCTCTGTGGGCAATCAGTCACACTGCAGAGTAGTGCATTCTGTTTCAAAAAACTAAGATGAAACGCTTGTGGCATTGCTATGTCCATTAGCCACAGCACAGGTCTGAGTAATAGTTGGGGAACCATTTTCCTGGAGCCTGGTTAAAGGCTGCTGTTATAATAAATATAAAGGCACTTGTTATAATTAGCGAGAGCTTCAGTCTGGGAAGGTTGGTGTTGTCCGTGTGGCAAAACCACATCGGGCTCGTCTGCTCTGCCACAGCCACGCGGCATTCGCCCGCCTGTGCCGGCTCCTCTCCAGACATGCGCTTCCTTCACCGGCAGGACTAAAGCAAACATACTCGAAGACCAGCTCTTTAAGAGTCTAGCAGCACACATTTTAAAGAAGAATTTGCCATGATGAGCAAATCCACATGAATCTCCCACACTTCCCGAGTCTTCAGAGCTCTTTGGGGATTACTTTTGGCACAGGACTATCTCATAGGCAGACACGGTCATGATTCATTTGCAAGGTACAAAGCTAGGGATCCACAGCTGCGTGGGTCTTCACCACCCACACAAACATCCAGGAGAAAGCTGAACTTGCTAGTGCATTGCTACCTTTGGTAACAGCCTAAAGTCCCACCAGGCACCTGGAAACATTCCCTGCGCCTGCAGGGGAGACAGTCTTCTTTGTTCCCCACCACAAAGCTTCTCAGTACTCAGGCCAGTTTTCCAGTCTTCACTGCCAACGTATTTGACCCTATAATTCAGTCATCAAAATCACAGTTGGAGTCAAAGTTAAACAGTCCACATGCAGTTTCTATGTGTGTGAGTGTGTGGATGTGGATTTTGTCCGACCTTAGTGACAAGCCACAAGCAAGAAGATAACCTCATTTGTGCTGTGCGTAGGCAGGGGTGGGGTTTTTTGTGTTTTTTGGTTTTGCTCCTTGGTATTCCTAGGAATGGAAAAGTTTTGGGAATGAATCCACTCCTCTCTTCACAATTTTCCATAACCACAAGCAAACCACACGTTACCCTCTACCTTAGTGCTGCTCCCTGTGCATCTGATCAGCCCTGGGAAAGATGAGAAATACTAGGAAAAGGATGCTTGTTGAAAACTGTTTCCTAAATGTATTAATCTTTTGACCTGTTCATGTGTTCCTGTTACAACTTCCTCCAATGGTCATAGCTTTGCTCGATTGCCTAGAACCTAAGCAGCACTGTGCACCCTCAACTCTGACACTTTTAAGGGGAAGGTGACACTCCTACGTGACAATTCTGTGCTTCACAGATCAAGATTTCATAACCTCATCACAAGTGACTCACAATTCTGCTTTTCTTTCTTGGGAAGAGTGACTCAAGCCTATTATGAGAGCTACAGATTTAGGAATACAATGAGCACCTTCATGAGGAAATTTGGCTGTGTGGACTGAAATATGCTTTCACCGATGTGACTTGTTAGAAACTTCAAAAGGTCTCTCTTGTTTATGAAACCTACAGCATTAAAAAAAAAGTAGATTGAAGAACGCTAGACAAAGTTACCATTTTCTTATTCAGAGTTCATTGTCTGCCTATAACCCTACAGAAAGTGCCACAAAAAAAGTAGCTAAAAAGTCATGACAAGCTACTGAGCATGATTTAAGCCCTAGTTCTGCAAACGTATGTATGTGGTGAACTATACACATAACAACTCTCTCATTGAAGTTTCTTCATCCAAGTTAAATCAAACCAGCTATTTGTGATCTTAAGTTTAAGTACTTGACTATTTACAGCACCAAATATGAGTCTGCTACTGCCATTTACCTTGCCAGCTTCTCCCTTCCTCGGTCTAGGGCTCTGTTGTCATCCTCTGTGGAATTTGGAGTAGACCTTCTCTGATGCTGGACCAGAGCCTGTATTTGTTTATGGGATGGTAGCTACCTAGACAACAATAATAGTGGAGATGCCATCGAGAAACTGCATTTGTATTTTCAATTAAATGATTTTTTTTTTTTTTTTTACTAAGCAGGGTACGGAATATACAGTCAATACTTGCTAGACCTTTTGGGTCAAATCCCATGGATTCCCTCTAGATTTATGAAAAGGAAATGGAAAGTTGCATTTGTCCATCTCTCTCCCTCACAGTATTTTCTTTGCCTCTTTTTTTTTTCCCTACCGGTTACTTCAGCAGTAGGAAAATACAGGAAAGGCAGAGGAAGGGTGTACAGCTCTCTCTGCTCCATATCCCAGTAAGCAAAACAAGCCAGGCAGGCAGGGAGTAGCTGGCTGCATTTAACAGCCGGAGTTCCCACTCAGCATCCTGAGTCACTGCGGAGCTGCCATCCCTGGTGTGCCTCTGCCCCGCGGCCTGGCCGAGATACAGGGCTTCATCTGCTCAGCCCTGCCCTGACACAGAGGGAGGGAAAGGAGCAGTGGGACAGCCCATGTGCTGGCCCTTCACCAGCCATTGCAGTCATGAGGCAGACCTGAATGTGCCCTGTCTGAGGACATCTTCATCATTTCAAAATTAGAATATGTGCCACAGCGAACAATGGTATTATCTCCTCAACATCCATACACAGTTCAAGATCATTAAAACTACTCCAGCCTCCTCATCTGTTCCCTTCTGGGAACAGAAATAAATGAGGTTTACATTATATTATGTCTGACTAGTTCAGCTGCCAAATGTTTGGAGACTACAAGTGCCTAGAAAAGCTCAAGTATATGATGACAGTGCATAGAGAAGGGAGGCTTTCTCAAGTTTTTTACTGCTTCTTTCCATTTACCTTGCACTTACCTTAAATACAAAGTGAGCTCCGCACCTCCCACGAGGTGCTCAATATGCGAGGGGATGATGCCCGTGGACAGTCAGCACCTAAACCACATGTGAGTTTACAGATCAAAATCAACCCTTCATGCCCTGAAGCAACTCTGTAAGCCAGGGCAGATTTCGGAAAATTAGAATAATATGCTGCCTGTGACTAGCTCTACTAAATAAGAAAGCAGCTGCATTTGTACAACGGGCTCTCAGGCTCTGCAGGCAGACACCATTTTCTGACATCTGGGAGGGAAATGCGAATTCCAAGCTTGCCACACAGAGGGTCCCAATCAGATCTAAGATTTAACAGCAATACCTGATTTGAGTCCAATTTATTTTGGGATTGGGGTTTATTATTTTGAAAGGGACACAACCGAGTATCAGAAGGCAGCACTACAAGATGAATAGAAATGTATATGTAGATTAGGGTTGGAAGGAAAGTAGTTTTCCTATGAGACCTTGTGGGGGGGGAAAAAGGCTGCTCAGTGTCTATTTACAAAAGGAAAAATGGGACAGAGGAATGGTATCTTTTGGCTAATTGCAACATACATCTGGGAAATTGAAAAGAACTAAGAGATGTTTAGCGTCTTAAAAAACCCAGAGCAGTATGTTTCCCAGGTTACTGGCCCATAAACCAAAAAGCAGGCGCAATAATGAACTCAGACACTACACCACTCCAGGATGATCTGCACCGGGTTGAAAGTGCCGAGTGGAACTTTAAAGTGAGAGAGAATGTAAAATGCAGAGTAGAAGGGGAAAAGAGAGGAGTGGGGAGGGAGGCGTGCTGGTACGGAGGACTCCCCAGCAACTCCTGCGCACATACGCTTCCCTCATCCAGACTAAGGGCTGCTTTCAGCTGATCCAGCCACTGTCTTTCTTCTATCTCAGTTGTCACCAATCTGAGGCTTTTTGTCCACTGTTAGATGGCACACGCCATGTGTCAGACAGTTATTTTTTTTCTCAGACTCAATTAAAGCAAACTTGAGTCCACCCAAGAGGCATTCTGCCCCAGCTGCACTTCTGCTCTGGTGTACGCTCTGTTCCAACCCTACTGGAGACAATAAAAGAACTGAGGGTGGAAAGACATCCTCTTTTTTAATTAAAATCACTTGTATTATGTAAAATACTCAGGACAGAAGCAAGAAGGGTTTATGAATATCAGCTGAAATCAGCCTTACAGAGCAAGGGCCAGTATTTGCATTTCTATTGCTTAACATTGTTTGGGTTGGGAATTATAGCAGTTTTCTGATTAACTACCTGCAGGCATGCACCAGTCTGACCTTTTGCATGCTAAATTGCATGCACTAAATTAAATTTCCCTCTCTCTCTCACTGAGATAAACAAGGCCAGTTACATGACTCAGGCTGCCCTTTTCCTCCTGCCATTCCATATGCAAAGTCAATCCTAGCCAGTTAATCCTCTAATTTAAGAGCAGACTTCTGTATTTTTGTAAGTGATTAGAAGGATTTTCTTTCTTTTAATTAGTTGTGGGTCAATAATTTGTATTCAGAAGTAATTGCAAGTAGCATCATAATAACCTAAGTTTCCTAATAACAGATTTGCATGAGCACTTCAAAGGTAAGTGAATGAACAATGTTCATTATTATTTCTTTACAGATTTGATGAAGCAGTATTACCAGCTACAATGGCTACTTAGCATACTTCTCCAGAGAATGTGGGAGGCAAAAAAATAGGGGAAGGAGAAAACATCATGTTCAGCAGGTGATCAGTTGTCTTTTTGTATAGGTAATAGGTTAGAAACTCTTACAGCAACTTCAGCTATTCAGTTGTCAAATACTAGGAACTAATTTGGGAAACATATAAATTGCATCATTACTCAGACATTCTCATTCTATTCTCAATTGAAATGATGCAAACCAGGGACAACTTTCCTGAAATCAGTTGAAGTTATTCTGAGCCCAGCCACACAGACTTAGTAGTGCTTATTCTCCAACAAATCACATGGAAATGCAATCGATTTACAGACTACATTGCTGAATTTACACAGATGAAGGTTACAGGAAAAGTAACAGGTCAGACTGCAAAAGAAAGCAAAAATCTGTTCTTTTTCTCAGTGGGAACTGGGAAAGATTTGTGCCCTTCTAAGATGTGTTATACTTTATCCCATGGTGAAAGAAAATTTTGGTTGCTACACTAAAATACAGAAAGGAACTTGATGCTTTGTATCTTAGATTACATCCCCTCCGAGAGGTAATACCCCTTGCTTGTCTGTGCAAAGGCAATTTCAGACCCTGGCTTCTGCGACTGAGTAGAACAGGGAGCAGTCATCATTTCCCAACGCAGCTCACCGTGCCTACCCCACGAAGTTCACTGTTGCTGCTGTTGTGCAATGAAATGTTATGTTCTGTTACCATATCATGGCTCGTAGGAAACACCGGCTCCCCGTTCAGCCCAGCCACGGCTAATTCAGCAGCAAACGGTAGACCCTTGGCAGCTCTAGGGGCGGCTAGCTAAGTCTCAGTCGCAGTGATGTACCGTCAGTTCCCAAAGCCTTGTGGTCAGAACAAAACTTTAAAAGTAAAACCACTCTAAGAGAGACTCCGTGCTGCTCAAATGGATCAGCTCAGGATCTTTCAAAACTTTTAGCAGAACGGATTCTTCTGGAAAAATGGTTTGCAAACACCATTCACTGTCGCTCTGATAACTCTTGTTGCGAACACATCTCATTTACAATGACCCACAAAACAGCAAAACACTTGCAGTTTACAGCAACTTTTTTCCACAGAGAAGTGTTGATTGGAAAGCATTTATGTGTTTGTTGGTGTTTTGATGAAGATTTTTTTTTAATTTTGAGTTAAATATTTGGTCTTTTTTCAGTGGGCTGAGGTGGCATAATTTTTCTCTATATCTCATCTACCCATTCCATACAGGTTGTGTCAGTGAGAAACAGAACAAGAACCAGCATGATGTGACTAAATATTTCTCCTCCAACCACAAATCACAGTTTGAAAACTTCAGCTTTGCTTACCTGATATAAACAAAAGCAGATGGCAAATCATATATTTACCATGACTACATTAGGATTTATAGGACATAACTATTTGCTTATACCAGTCACTATTAACTTTTACTGGCTTTTTTTATTAGTATGTATCTGTGGGGTAAAAAGACTTCTGAATGCATCAAAAGAAATCAATTATCATGCAAGAGGATGTTTTTAACTGAAAGAGTATGTCCCATTTGTTATATGGACCCTCTGCCAATATTCAAGAACAGAATGGCATATACGATCAGCTCCTTGTTGAGTCAAGATGTATATGTATAAATCTTCATGATCCCTTAAGTACCACCTATAGAGAGACAGTTTTTCCCTGTATAGTTTTGCAAAGACATTCCAAATGTACCTGCTGTAAGAAAAGAGACTTTTTTTTTTTTAACTGGCAAATCTGAAACAAAAGCCAATTAAAGTGTCGCATTCCTACCTTATACTGCACAAAGCTCAGCTGGCTTGAAAATGACTTGCACTTGCTCATCCTAGAAAATGCTTTGTCCAAGTTTACTGCTTTGCTGTGAAGTCAGAGATAAATGATTCTTCTCTCTGTTTAACAAAAGTTATTCTCAAAAGGACAAAAAAAAGTGAGGTATTATTAATGTTTAGTCATCCCACTACAGTACATGTTCATAAACATTTCTTTTTCCTAACCAGTGTACATTGAAAGCCATGCTTCATTTATGGTACGTAAACACATGTAATTTGCATCAATCACAGCTGCCCACACATACCATGATGCACAAAGAGCAAAACCCAGATGCAAAAAACCCCAAAGATGCAAAACCCCAAACCCAGACACTGTGCACTATATGAAAAAACTGGCAGAGGAATTTTCTAGGAGAAACCAGTATTGGAAATAAAAGAGAAGTCACATTTCTCAAGGTCATCTCCCATGAGCTCAAGTTCAAAGATTCTGTGAAAAAGCCCCTGCCAGGCTGCATAAGCATTAGGTGAAGGGACCAGAAGGGAAAGGGACTAGCTGAGCCTCAATGAAAATAATTTTTACAGGCAAATAATTCAGACAAACTGATGGTAATCAGCATAGCTGTGAGAAAGAGATAAGATTCACTTGGGAAATTCTCCTAGATACCCATCATAATTTGTTTAGTCCACAGTTTAGTGTTCTTGATATAGTTTCATGTCATTCTCCTTCTGTTATACTAAGAGACAGTGAAATCTGTGTCTTCTAACTTATCATTTACAATTTTGTAAGATCTTTACTAGGTCCCTATACCAGAATCATACTGAGCAAAGCTCTTTGACTTGTTTTCACGTATATCTGTAGGTATGTATATGTGTGCCCAAAGAAAAGCCATACTTAGTTTTATAATCCATATTATTATATCTATCGAGTACGTACATGTAGCACATTAAACTTGAATTGTGTTGTCAAGTGTTTCGCAATATCCTAATTTCAGTTTGCAAACATTGAAGGAGTACTTGCTTCTAAAAAGGAAGGTAACAGAAACTATAGAGGTAATTAAATAAATAGTAATATAATTTTTTTTCCTTTATATTCTGGTTGCCTGACCCCTGTAAGATGTTATAGCTATGTGGTACATATTTTCCTGCCGGTATGGTATATCTAAACGACTTCTAGATCTCAAAGATAATCCCATCAAGGGGCTGGGGCACATGCTTGTCCCAGGAACCACCCAGGAGTAGCCTTTGAGGAAGTAACAGAAACACACAGATCTTAACGTTGAGGCAGGATGCACACGTTTTTTCACTCCAGACTCTCCTCCCACCGCTCTTCACATATGCTTGCACTTCTGACCTGAGTCTCCAGCAGTGGGGGAGGGGTGGAATTTGTGCTGTATGCCACAATGTGACTGCTTTCCCCAACAAAGCTATTGTCTGGTGCATTGTTTTTCTTTCCTTTTTTTAGGGGGGGGGGGGGGAGCAGGGCAGAGACAGCATCCTTTTGCAATGCAAATAAATTATTACAGGCCTTGGGTTCTGTTTCACTTTGGCTTTGTTAATTAGCCACAGGTGGGGCACATATCCTTTCACACCAGTCTCGCAGACCCCAGGTTGAAAGTCAAGAGAGCTTTAGCCTCTTGAGTAATATCTTGATTACTTGATAGCTCCAGCAGCTGAGAGATTTGTTTCCACAGTTGGCTCCTGATAGTCTTACACAAGGAGACTGAAACTGAATAAACAGAGAATGGTATCTTGGGCCTATGGAACAGAATGACAAACCTCTCATTGACTCCAAATAGCCAGAAATTTTAGTTTAGGTTTCCAGGATGGCTCAGAAGGTGTGAGCAGTTCTTCCACCACCGAGAAGTTTTTCCTCTTTTACTTTTCTCAGTTTTCTTCCACTAAATTGCTTAGAATCGGTTAGGGCAGAAGTATTTCCCTCCATGGCACCAAGATTTATATATGAAAGTATTACACTAAAAGGATCCAAAAAAGACTTCCAATATTTCCAAGCACTGACATATGCAATTCTGTCCTGGAAGTGAATGTGAAAAAGTGTAACCACCCAACTTGTGTCTCGCAGGAAATACGTGTCCATCAGGAACACGTACTTTTCTGAGAAGGGTAATTTTGTGTTTTAAGCAAAGAAGGTGAGCAGAACTGGATCGAGGGACTAACAGCACAGGTAAAATGAAATACTGCTGTCCCCGTGACAAGGAACCAGCCATTCGGAACATGAGGAAGGAAAGCTCATGGGACTATCCGCCTGCAGTCAGATCGCCAAGATGTGTCCACTTTTTGCCTGTGCCTAAAGGTGGCCCAAGATGCAAGTAGAGCAGAGAGCTGGAAGAGGATCTATCCAGGTCTCTTTCTACCTTTCTACTTTCTTATTCTTAATGATCTCTACCTTTTCCTCAGCTTCCCCACCAGAAAAATGGGGCTAATTCAGTCCAATTCCTGGGAATAGCAAAAGCACAAGCCCAATGAGGTCACAATCTTTATGTGCTAAGAACTACGCTAGCACACAGTGGCCATGATGCTCAGATTAAATATTTTGTAGTTGTAATTAGCAATCTAAAGGTTGACAGGTAGGAGAAATAAGCCCAATTTCCCTGCAGATGGAGAACTGTAGCAGAAACTTGTTAAGTAACCTGCAGAACAGAGTTTGTGGAAGAGTCAGGAATTTAACCCAGATCTCCAGGAAATCACTTCAGTTCTTTCACCATTGAGTGTGTTACTATGGAGAAATAACTTTTATCTCTATCGCAGACTTTTGGCATAAGACTGAACAAGCAGCAAAACTCCCATTTATTCTGAAAAAGGATAGAGTGCATAATACTGTCTTTCAAGAGCTGTAAGCTTCCAAGTGAAGAGCAAAAATGCAGAATTAGCATGTGAATTAATACTATCACTGTGCTAAAAAAATTAATCCCATGCCATTTAAAGCTTTTTCTCACAGGCGCATTTTTGTTTCTTACATATGGATCTTGGCAATTAGGGACTGAGTTACTAAGTTCCAAACCAGTGAAATTCAAACTGTGCAAAGCAAGGTATATGAGCTGATGGTAGGAGTTAATAAGCCAAACGACAAGCTAATGCTGCCAGGCGTGACCTTTGACAGGAGGGTGAGAAGTCAGAAGGCAAATCTAGAAGCAGACTGGCTCTTTCAGCCTTCTCACCAGGCTACAGGAGTGAACTCTACCTGCTCTATTCATTTCTGTCTGGAAATGAAAAAATATCTCCAGTTTCACTTAAGCTGTTTCAGCTCCTGCCATAGGCAGTCGTTAGGCTGTGATAAGAAAGCTTTCCTTTATGCTTCAGTGTTGGTCATGTCAAAGGAAAAATTAACACAAGGCAGAAGAAATAGACGTTATGTTTTACCAGTTATAAAACTGAGGGTTTCACTCATTCATGCACATTCTTAAATTAGCCAGCTGTCCTTTAAAGGCCATCATCCTTCACTTTCTATAACGGCTTTAGTGAAAGCTTGGGAAGAGAGTAACTCTAAGGTGAAATACCTGATGATGTGTAAATACTTCTACAGCATGTTTTCAAGTATACAGTTAGGCCTTAACAACCTGAATTTAAGAGTCAAACACACAGTTCCAGGATAGCTGGTCAAACACTTGCATCACCAAGAAGGGAACAGAGGTGGCCTCATCTGCCTCCCTGCAGTCCAAATTACAAATATTTTTCATGGAAATGACTGCAAATTAACTCAGAACAAGAATATTCACAGATGTAACTGACAACTAACTTTAAAATAATGAACGCATTTAAGAGTAATTTTAAAATTTAAAAACAGTGTAATTGCAAACTTATGAAGGGAAAAATAATCAACATGCTGCATAGCTTGTTCGTTCTGAATGATTCATCCAGATCTAATAACTATCTGTCTCTAAAAATATTGTCATAAGGTGGAATCAGCCAGTATAAAACACTAGAAAGAAACAAGCCACAGAAAAATGAAGTACTATTACTGCAGTTTCAGTACCGAAGGACGGACTGCCCACACTGCGCAACCCCTCCCTAGCTGCAGATGCCCCTGCAAGAGCAGAGCCGAAACCACGTTTTGCTGCCATGCGTCATGGCTGAGACCACAGACCAATTATATTTTGATGCTAAAGGCAATGTGAGGCGCTTATTCTCCCCTCCTCTCATTTCTCCCCCCTCTTCTCTTCAGAAACCCAGAACCAGAGGCGTAGGGGAAGCCTGTGACCCAAACTGCTGTGTGAGCAAAACCTACAGGCGAAACGCTGCTGCTGCACATGGGCTGGGGGAAAAGATGATGGGCCTGTCTCAGAAGAGCCCCCAACCATCACATCTGAGAGCTCCTCTCAGGCGTCCTCAGCCTAAACATTTTATGGAGCAGGGGATCAGAGGTCACCAACTGTCAAAACACAGCACAAGTCACACTGCGCGCCAGCGAGGAAACTAAGCAGACGGCAAAGGTGGAGTTGGGGGGCTGCACGCCTCCATGCATGCCGCACACGGTAGAGCCGCCCTTAAAAACTAACATGCTTTTCCCCCTAAATCTTTCTGATTTTTACAAGTTGAGCTCAAAGTTAAGGGTAAGTGAGCTTGAAAAGATGAATGCACATGTGGAATTAGACTATGCTAAATGTTTTTTTTTTTTCCTTCTTCTTCTACTTTGTTTTAATGGAGGGAAACAACCACCAAACTTTGAACTGCCAAATTTAACCAGCAGCAAACTCCAAAGCACCAGGTGGTTTCATAAACCCCAAGGTTCATAAATCTTTTCTTTAAAGTTTCCGATTTCAAAAACGAGCTTGTTTTCTTTGTGGTTATTTTTCAATTTTTCTCCTTCCCCCCCCTTCTTTCCTGCCTTTGGGCAGATGACCTGCCAACCCCTGACAGCCTTTTAAGCTCGCCGTGCTGGCTCCTGCTGACGCTGCCGGAGCCAGGCAGCCCGCGCACGGGGCAGCGGGCATGACTTCATCTGCCGGGAGGAATTGTTGGGAAAGGGACTGCACAGGGGAGCCACAGTTTCTATTTTTAAACACTGCCTGTCGCATAGCTCCAAAGAGTGCAAAGAGTTCAAGCGTTCAGTGAATCTGTTCTCCCCGCTGCTTGGGTCTTTTAAAATATTAATAGTAATGATAATCAAGGTGGAACAGCCATCAGTCTCACCAATCTACAGCCCGTGGGCCACATACCAGAGCAATTCATCTCTCCCGTGGGCTGACTTGGGACACTGCCAAGCACAGGCAGGGAGATTGGGTTCAGATGAATCACTTTTTTTGATTTGTTTGACGTGGGCCAAAGCATCTTCAGGAAAAGATGGCAGCTGGGAATAAAATTCTGCTATAACCAGAGCAAATCACCTGCCCTGCACCTTTGCTTCTGCCGTATGTGAATTACCACTGCAAAAGGCAGCTGCCAGGCATAGCATAGGCTCTTCTTGCAGCCAGAACCTGCTGGTAGTTGTTCTGTTTGCAGGAGCATGTAGGGGTTTACCTGCCTGTGCATCCAGTGGAGCATGCAAGCAGTATGCCTCCAAGAAGCACCAAACCTGCTGTAGCTCCTGTGATGCGAGAAGAGCGGCAGTACCATATGCAATCCTCTAACATTAAAAGAAGTCAGCCCAAAAGGCTGGACAATGCTCATTTCAATGCTACTCTGTAATCAAGACACATGCATACATGGTCCTCTAATCTGAAACTGTCAGAAAACAAAGCAGCAAGGATGGAAGAAACGGTCATAGACTTCTGGATTTTTTGTTTCGTAATTACACCTCTAAATTAAACAGCTCACTTTCACACACGCCTCAAATCATACAAGCACAAAATCATTCTGGTTGGAAGGGCCTCAGAGGTCACCCAGTCAAACCCCTGAGAGCAGTCTGCTCCCTCTGCTCCACACGTCCTCCCACAGAAAGGCAGCATGGAGAGAGGGCTGCCAAAACGGCTGTGGGACTACTAACTCACTTGTTTTACCTAAGCCAGACAGATGGAAATGTTCAGCCCGTTATTAGCATCTCTCTTCTTTAGAAACCCAACACAGAGACCCACACGTGGCTCGGTAGAGACCGAGCACACACAACTACTCAGCTACGTCGCAGGTCCGCGTGAGGGTAGGTTATTAAATCTCCAACCACCTGATGGGTGAGGGTGTTGGCCAGTCAGATTCAGTACAGAAATTGCATTACATCTCCTCAAACATTACTTAGTTAATAATAACACTCCTATGAAACCCCCAGATAAATATCGCCCACTTTAACCGATGAAGCTAATGAGGCAAAAATGCTGTGGAATGTGACCAGGGCCACACAGGAAGCCTAGATGGGTATCAGAGCTGGGATTACAGGGCACAGGCTTCCCCGAGTGCTCTGGCTCCTTCTGTGGTTCTGATTATCCAACTGCCCACCACTGTGGCCTGAGCCGTGCTAGCTGAGGAGGTATGGCACCGGCCCAGATACACGAAACTGGGTTTAGATACCAGCAAGAGTCACCCAAACATTTGTTGCCAGTCCTTCAGCTGGACAACACTCTTTCCTCTGGAATAAGTGTTCCTTACTTTTTGTCGGAGCTTTCTTGTGCCCACTTTCATCCCATGCCTTTATCCACCTCACATGTGCAAACATATACCTGCTTTGCCAGAAAATCAAATCAAATGATCGCTTTGTTTTTTAAAGGGAAACAAGAAGAGCTTTCATGTTTCTCATGTTTTATGCTGTTGTAACTGCATTTGATACAGTCCCATGAGCAGAATCTCCAATAATAATGACTAAATCTTCTTTTCTTTTATTTTGTAGGCTATTTAGGAGCTATTTGGAGCTGTAACCACAGTTATCCAGACAGCTCTCACCACATACATGTGGTATTATTTACTCAACCTCCTGATTCATTAAACGTATTTCCAGCTCCTATTATTATTCCTCTGTGGCATCTTCATATTGATTATAATTTCAAAATTCTTTGCTGGAGATGAATGAGTATCCACTAAATTAGGTGACAGTTGATGGGGTTTAAAGTTGAAACACTGCAACTATTTGCTGTCTACAGCCATCAAAGCAATAAAGAGATTCCATCTCTCCTCACCCACACTCTAGAGCTAGCTCTAATTCGTTGTTAACTGCAGGAAAAGAAACAGGGGAGAAGAAAATGGGTAGAAAACAGGACTAAAGCTAGCTATTTAGCAACGGCAAACATGGCATCTAAAATCTTCCAGCATAGTGGTCAGCATCACAAAGAAGTTATTCTTTTCAACCACAGCTCCTGCAAAACCTGGATCCAGTCTTCCCTTAAGGGTGTTAGAATATTGTTGTCTTCATCCTGTATCTCTGAGAATTATGGACTTTATTGAGAAACAGCTGTCAGGCTAAACAGAAGAGGTGATGTGGGGCTCATTAGCACAAGGCAACACTATCATGAACAAGTTGAAACCGTAGACTCCCCTGCAACAGAATTCATGCTCCAGCTCTCATAGTGGTGCCTGAGCATCAGCTGTCTCTGGATTCATTATTACTCACACAGAGTTAAAAGCAATTGTCAGGTATGATTTTTTCTTTCTCTTTCTTTGACTGGCCAAATTCCGAAGTGACTGCCAGATCTGGATTTGGCAGTAAGGGTCTATGGCTCTGCTAGTATCTTACATACCTCTAGCCCAGATTGTCCTTCAGATTATCTGAAAAATATTCTTGGGTTCCAACTGCAACAAGACAATTCCCAAGCTAGAGTCTTCTCTGAGCAGAATGTCATATCAATATTTTATATTGACTATTTCTTTTAAGTGTATGAAAATATCTAGTCCTTATCTTTTCAGCCTTAAATAGACTCATCTAGTCATATACATATGAAGAGTCCCTTCTCATTCCACCAGGTGCTGTGATAAAAATCTGAGCAGGATCTCAAACCTAGCAGAATGCAGGCTGGATCTTGGTGGGACTAGGCTTGGATATGGGGACTCATCATTTCCAGAGTCATCCAACTACCTAGAGAGCTGCCACCCTGAGGGAATGATGCAGGCCTCTTTTTTATGAAGCCCGCTCCAAAACCTACCAGAATAGCTTGTAGCAAACAGTTTCAAGGGAACATGACATGTAATTCTTATCCTGACAAGAAAATATATACATTATTAAAGATCTGTTTGACTGATAGCATTTTTCAGAATTATTAGCAGTGAGATAGATAACTGTTCTCTGTTTTGCTAGATCCCTATGTTGATTATGCCAAGATTAAAACAACAGGATAAGGCAATATAATACTTCCAATAATTAAAATCCTGAACTAAGATCACGAATTAAAATGACTTAAGAAGGCTTGGCGGGAGAAACAAGTATATTTCAGGTTCTCAACGAGAGGATCAAAGTGACAGGTAAATGATTAGCTGCCATGTTCATGCAGGCAACATTCATTAGAACCAAGATTACAAATGTGGCAAAAAATACTTTTCTCCTTGTAATTCTCTCTGTCATTTATTTGCCAAGCCCTATCAGTGTTGTTCAAAACAGAGGTTTCACTACCATTTCCAAGTAAGGATCTGAACATTGGTTCTTTCATAAATCTACAGGAGTACACTTTAGAAGGGGAGCTGTACCAAGCTGCATCCCACCGATTCCACTAATTCTGTATCGTACAAGACTCTCCTAGGAAAGACCATAGCATTTTCCTAACACTGGCCATAGAATCATGTATTGCAATTGTATCATGACCTACTGAAAAACCCAGTCCAAGCTCACATGACAAAGTGCTAAGATTAGCTGGTCTTGCATTAACACAAGCTACAGTATGAAAGCAACAAGAGTCCAAGTGACGGGAAGAAGAGCAGCTAGATGACTCACTTCATTGCTTGCGTAGAAACTCACTCTGTCAAAAGCATTACAAATCAACATGGAGTGGCCTACTAATTTTTTCCTGTGCCTTTAACTGAGCCTGACAGCCATTATGTGGAGTAAACCTCTGAACTGGGTGTCCATGCACACACTCGTGTGGGGTGTTTCTAAGCATGCCTATGGCTAGGTGTGCCTGTGCAACGAATTTCTGGACTGATCTAGGCCATGTGTCCAGAGCAAATGAGGTATGTGTGTGAGTTGCATGCAAGTATGTGCATTATTACATCTAGACACATGAACACAGGTGGCAGATTAATGGATTTTGGGAGGGTAAAGAACCTTTGTCTCGTAGCAGTAAGTAGTATGCGTCTCATGTGGTGCCACAGTAGGGGAGGAACAGCAGGTATACAGAGAAAGGAAAACCAAAGCCAGTAAAAATGAAATAGGGTTATAACCTGTGAATGATTCTGCGGTATTTAAAATAGAGACAAAGAATATGTTTTAAGAGCATATTTTATGCACATGACCTATGCCTTTGGATATAGGAAAGTCATACTCTATTAAGGTTACAGAAATAGTCCCATCTTCAAAGGTATTAGAAGATATAACGTTAAAACTCTTCCTGCAGAAATAGCAACATATGCACTATTGGTTTTACCCCAAAACTCTAGAACTAGTTCCACAATCCCTTAGATTTATCAGAAAACAGAAATATTAGGACCATCTCCCTACAGAAAACACAAGAAATAGAAACATTAGTGGCATATTTTTCTGACGGCATTTATACTAACTACAGATTTCCTTCTTCTACTGTCATTTTAAGGCATGTATGTGTAATGCAGGCCTGGAAAATGTGAGAGCAATTCTGTCTGCTTTGATTCAGAGGGTAACAGTCCTTTGTGACCTGACATTCTTAGCAAAAAAAGCTTCAGACTAATCATATGCCTCTACAAAATCTTCAGTGGAGAGCAGTGAACACTGTCATGGCCCTGCCAGATAAGGTAAGTGTATCTCTTGCTGATTGATCCTTTTCCTCTTCTTTTAAAAAAAAAGACGACAACAACAACAAAAAAGAAACCCAAACAAAAAAACATGCAAATTTCATTTCGGAAGGCAAAAGGCAATTTGAAATTCTCTCCAGATGTCAAGGATTTTTGTTGGGTTTTTTCCCCCTTCTGAGATTCATGTTCTGAATAGAAGAAAATAGAGACAAAAATAAGGCAGAGAGAAAATAAATAAATAAAAGTATTTAAAAGATATGAGGGTTCTAAATTAAAAACCTTTGTGAAATGAAAGGTGGCTGGAAGGAATGTGCAAGAACAGTCAGTTACTGCTGGCATGTTTACAGGTTTTGAAGGTTCTTCACATCTAGCTCAGTGAGAATGGTTAACAGCAGCTCTACCTCACACCCAGGTTTTATGGGATTAATGAAGTCTTTATTAAACCAAATACCTGCAGTTTCTATTATTGCAAATGTAGCTACAAAATCTTCACACTTGTCCATACATTGTAGAGAGCAAAACTGGAGTACAGCAAAGCTGATGGGCCACTTTGCCTTTCCATTTTTGTGATCATCACTATTTCTAATAAGAAAATTGATTAATTTCTACTGACACTGCTTAAAATGGAAGTTGTTTGGTTTTTTAACAGCCATAGATTTCTGTCATGCATCAAATCATGCAGGAAAGAAGACTTTGTACAAGATAAACTGACTATGACAGCAAGAATTTTGGAGATGACATTATCTGATTTACCTAAAGATGATTTCTCTCCAGAGCAAGTCTGCTGTAAACTGAAAAAAAACTTCTGCTACCTGGTCACCCTGTTTCAATCATTTGGAATCCTCCTCTCACAGCCACCTGCAAATAATGGATCCAGTTACAGCATCTGTCTACACACAAACTCAAGAGCCATAACAACAAAATGTGCTGCAATCTGATAACACACTCTTTCTCCCACAAAATTTCGCAAGTCAATATGTAATACCTTTTTGCTCTGCTCTTATAAAAGATGAGAAAGGAACATCAACAAACTGAGAGCTGATGTTCTACGATCCTCTTTAATTGTAACCTGGCTCTTTTTCTCCCACACACATATGAAAAATATTATTTTTCACATATGAAAAAATATATTTTAAAAATCTATTATAAGTTTTATGGGAATATTAAAGATTCAAAATTTTTAAAATCATGACTGCATCCCTCACAACAAATGTGAAAATCAAAATATATTTCTTTTGATACAGATCTCCCCTCCAATTTCTAAAGACCGATTTAAAGACTGACAAGTTTAAGGAGATAAACAGGATACATGCTCAGAAAAGCAGAATTATTGTAGAAAAATTGTGGCAGGTTGTTGGGTGTTTTTTTAAGGGAAAGAATGTCATAAACTGAGTAAACTTTGGTCCTTTAAGAAAAAATACTTTCAATCTATTATGTTAATACAATTTAACTGCCTCTGTTTAGCATATTCATTTTTATGAAGGATACAAACTAGCTCTTCTATTCGTGAAGAACAATTCCTCTTTCCTGGTGTCTACTAGGTAGGATGGTATTGATACGTATCACAGGAATAAAGCCAAATACCATTGAAATATAGTCCACAGGGAATATTAGCCCTAAGCTTTGAAACTGGAGACAAAACAGAAAAGTTTTAAGAAGAAAGTGATACCAAGACTATGCTGCACTCCACTCCTTCCTATTGGTCTGCTGTGGTTTGGTTTTTCTTCCCAAGAAGCACCATAATAATACCAAAGCCTTCATCCCTTGGGAAAAGCTGTGTTTGAAGTAGCTCAAATAATAATTTTATAATCACACTTCAAAAAACTAAAATAAAATATATAGATCACAATGAAAAAGCATAAAGACATCAGGGATGGGTATGTGTAAACTGCCAAGCAGTGTGGTGTCTCCCATGTCAAGTTTAATGAACACAGTGCCCTGGATGGGGCTAGCGAAGGGTCTGGAGAAAAACAGATGGCCGTTCCTTCACCTCCTCCTGCCTAGGCGAATCCTACGGCTAACACCACAAGTGGCACACTGCGACTGACATTACTGCTCTTGGTCGGTCGTGAAGCTGTACTGTGTCAGCTGTTCGGAATGACTAGGCACTTCCGATAGTGGCAATGTCATGACATTTCCATGATGACTTTGGCCTCAGCTTTGTAAATCCCACAAGATCAGGTTACAGGTTGAGGACTTAGGAAATGAGTAAGAAGGCTCTAAAGGAGAAAAGCTGTGATTACATGCAAATATATTCATTACAGATTGAACAGAAATGCACCTTCCATATTTTTTAATGAATTTTTAAACACACAAATGTGCTGCAGGTGTGCAAGTTAATGTATTTGACCTTTTAAGGAGTGGTTAGCAGTGCTTGCTACCAAAAAGTTTTCTTGACTAATTTTTTTTTTTCTATTTCGGTCTAAAAATGTGTACTTCAAACTCTTTCAGCTATTTCAATTTTCATCAACAATCATTTATTTCTTCTTTTCTTATATTACTGGATAGCCAATACAGCTATCGTTTCTAAGTATTTAAGCTATAAGGGAATCCTACTGGGTACCCTGGGACAGCTGACAACCTCTGCACAGACCGT